>NC_143510.1:95982915-96339669 GCF_031878675.1 Megascapheus bottae | reverse complement strand
TGGACCTGAGGGGAGGAGAGGGGCCTGAGGGGAGGAGAGGGACCTGAGGGGAGGAGAGGGGCCTGAGGGAGGAGAGAGACCTGAGGGGAGGAGAGAGACCTGAGGGAGGAGAGGGCCTGAGGGGAGGAGAGGGGCCTGAGGGGAGGAGAGAGACCTGAGGGGAGGAGAGAGACCTGAGGGGAGGAGAGACCTGAGGGGAGGAGAGGGGCCTGAGGGGAGGAGAGGGGCCTGTGGGGAGGAGAGGGCCTGAGGGAGGAGAGAGACCTGAGGGAGGAGAGAGACCTGAGGGGAGGAGAGAGACCTGAGGGGAGGAGAGGGCCTGAGGGGAGGAGAGAGACCTGAGTGGAGGAGAGGGGCCTGAGGGGAGGAGTGGGGCCTGAGGGAGGAGAGAGACCTGAGGGGAGAGAGAGACCTGAGGGGAGGAGAGAGACCTGTGGGGAGGAGAGAGACCTGAGGGAGGAGAGGGCCTGAGGGAGGAGAGAGACCTGAGTGGAGAGAGGGGCCTGAGGGAGGAGAGGGCCTGAGGGGAGGAGAGAGACCTGAGGGGAGGAGAGGGGCCTGAGGGGAGGAGAGAGACCTGAGGGGAGGAGAGGGGCCTGAGGGGAGGAGAGAGACCTGAGGGGAGGAGAGAGACCTGAGGGGAGGAGAGAGACCTGAGGGGAGGAGAGGGGCCTGAGGGGAGGAGAGAGACCTGAGGGGAGGAGAGTGGCCTGAGGGGAGGAGAGAGACCTGAGGGGAGGAGAGGGGCCTGAGGGGAGGAGAGGGGCCTGAGGGGAGGAGAGAGACCTGAGGGGAGGAGAGAGACCTGAGGGGAGGAGAGAGACCTGAGGGAGGAGAGAGAGACCTGAGGGGAGGAGAGAGACCTGAGGGGAGGAGAGGGGCCTGAGGGGAGGAGAGGGCCTGAGGGAGGAGAGGGGCCTGAGGCGAGGAGAGGGCCTGAGGGAGGAGAGAGAACCTGAGGGGAGGAGAGGGGCCTGAGGGAGGAGAGGGCCTGAGGGGAGGAGAGAGACCTGAGGGGAGGAGAGAGACCTGAGGGGAGGAGAGGGGCCTGAGGGGAGGAGAGAGACCTGAGGGAGGAGAGGGGCCTGAGGGGAGGAGAGTGGCCTGAGGGGAGGAGAGAGACCTGAGTGGAGGAGAGGGGCCTGAGGGAGGAGAGAGACCTGAGGGGAGGAGAGAGACCTGAGGGGAGGAGAGAGACCTGAGGGCAGGAGAGAGACCTGAGGGGAGGAGAGGGGCCTAGAGGGGAGGAGAGAGACCTGAGGGGAGGAGAGAGACCTGAGGGGAGGAGAGAGACCTGAGGGGAGGAGAGGGGCCTGAGGGGAGGAGAGGGGCCTGAGGGGAGGAGAGAGACCTGAGGGAGGAGAGGAGCCTGAGGGAGGAGAGAGACCTGAGGGGAGGAGAGAGACCTGAGGGGAGGAGAGGGGCCTGAGGGGAGGAGAGGGCCTGAGGGAGGAGAGGGCCTGAGGGGAGGAGAGGGGCCTGAGGGGAGGAGAGGGGCCTGAGGGGAGGAGAGAGGGACCTGAGGGGAGGAGAGAGACCTGAGGGGAGGAGAGGGGCCTGAGGGGAGGAGAGAGACCTGAGTGGAGGAGAGGGGCCTGAGGGAGGAGAGGGCCTGAGGGGAGGAGAGAGACCTGAGGGGAGGAGAGAGACTGAGGGGAGGAGAGGGCCTGAGGGGAGGAGAGAGACCTGAGGGGAGGAGAGGGGCCTGAGGGGAGGAGAGAGACCTGAGGGGAGGAGAGAAACCTGAGGGGAGGAGAGAGACCTGAGGGGAGGAGAGGGGCCTGAGGGGAGGAGAGGGGCCTGAGGGGAGGAGAGGGACCTGAGGGGAGGAGAGGGCCTGAGGGGAGGAGAGGGCCTGAAGGGAGGAGAGAGACCTGAGGGAGGAGAGGGCCTGAGGGGAGGAGAGAGACCTGAGGGGAGGAGAGAGACCTGAGGGGAGGAGAGAGACCTGAGGGAGGAGAGAGACCTGAGGGGAGGACAGAGACCTGAGGGGAGGAGAGGGCCTGAGGGAGGAGAGGGCCTGAGGGAGGAGAGAGAACTGAGGGGAGGAGAGAGACCTGAGGGGAGGAGAGAGACCTGAGGGGAGGAGAGAGACCTGAGGGGAGGAGAGGGGCCTGAGGGGAGGAGAGGGGCCTGAGGGGAGGAGAGAGAACTGAGGGGAGGAGAGAGACCTGAGGGGAGGAGAGAGACCTGAGGGGAGGAGAGAGACCTGAGGGGAGGAGAGGGGCCTGAGGGAGGAGAGGGGCCTGAGGGGAGGAGAGAGACCTGAGGGGAGGAGAGGGGCCTGAGGGGAGGAGAAAGACCTGAGGGGAGGAGAGGGGCCTGAGGGGAGGAGAGGGGCCTGAGGGGAGGAGAGGGGCCTGAGGGGAGGAGAGAGGCCTGAGGGGAGGAGAGAGACCTGAGGGGAGGAGAGGGACCTGAGGGGAGGAGAGGGGCCTGAGGGGAGGAGAGGGGCCTGAGGGGAGGAGAGAACTGAGGGGAGGAGAGAGACCTGAGGGAGGAGAGAGACCTGAGGGGAGGAGAGAGACCTGAGGGGAGGAGAGAGAACTGAGGGGAGGAGAGGGCCTGAGGGGAGGAGAGAGACCTGAGGGGAGGAGAGAGAACTGAGGGGAGGAGAGGGGCCTGAGGGGAGGAGAGAGACCTGAGGGGAGGAGAGGGGCCTGAGGGGAGGAGAGAGACCTGAGGGGAGGAGAGAGACCTGAGGGAGGAGAGAGACCTGAGGGGAGGAGAGGGGCCTGAGGGGAGGAGAGGGGCCTGAGGGAGGAGAGGGACCTGAGGGGAGGAGAGGGGCCTGAGGGGAGGAGAGGGGCCTGAGGGGAGGAGAGAGACCTGAGGGGAGGAGAGGAGCCTGAGGGGAGGAGAGAGACCTGAGGGGAGGAGAGAGACCTGAGGGGAGGAGAGAGACCTGAGGGGAGGAGAGAGACCTGAGGGGAGGACAGAGACCTGAGGGAGGAGAGGGGCCTGAGGGGAGGAGAGAGAACTGAGGGGAGGAGAGAGACCTGAGGGGAGGAGAGAGACCTGAGGGGAGGAGAGAGGACCTGAGGGGAGGAGAGAGGCCTGAGGGGAGGAGAGGGGCCTGAGGGGAGGAGAGAGACCTGAGGGGAGGAGAGGGGCCTGAGGGGAGGAGAAGACCTGAGGGGAGGAGAGGGCCTGAGGGGAGGAGAGGGGCCTGAGGGGAGGAGAGGGGCCTGAGGGGAGGAGAGAGGCCTGAGGGGAGGAGAGAGACCTGAGGGGAGGAGAGGACCTGAGGGGAGGAGAGGGGCCTGAGGGGAGGAGAGGGGCCTGAGGGGAGGAGAGAGAACTGAGGGGAGGAGAGAGACCTGAGGGGAGGAGAGAGACCTGAGGGGAGGAGAGAGACCTGAGGGGAGGACAGAGACCTGAGGGGAGGAGAGAGACCTGTGGGGAGGAGAGAGACCTGAGGGGAGGAGAGGGACCTGAGGGGAGGAGAGGGGCCTGAGGGGAGGAGAGGGGCCTGAGGGGAGGAGAGGGGCCTGAGGGGAGGAGAGAGACCTCAGGGGAGGAGAGGGCCTGAGGGGAGGAGAGGGGCCTGAGGGGAGGAGAGAGACCTGAGGGGAGGAGAGGGGCCTGAGGGGAGGAGAGGGGCCTGAGGGGACGAGAGAGACCTGAGGGGAGGAGAGGGGCCTGAGGGGAGGAGAGGGGCCTGAGGGGAGGAGAGAGACCTGAGGGGAGGAGAGAGACCTGAGGGGAGGAGAGAGGCCTGAGGGGAGGAGAGGGGCCTGAGTGGAGGAGAGGGCCTGAGGGGAGGAGAGGGGCCTGAGGGGAGCAGAGGGGCCTGAGGTGAGGAGAGAGACCTGAGGGGAGGAGAGGGGCTGAGGGAGGAGAGAGACCTGAGGGAGGAGAGGGGCCTGAGGGGAGGAGAGAGACCTGAGGGGAGGAGAGAGACCTGAGGGGAGGAGAGGGACCTGAGGGGAGGAGAGGGGCCTGAGGGGAGGAGAGGGACCTGAGGGGAGGAGAGGGGCCTGAGGGGAGGAGAGAGACCTGAGGGGAGGAGAGAGACCTGAGGGGAGGAGAGGGGCCTGAGGGGAGGAGAGGGGCCTGAGGGGAGGAGAGAGACCTGAGGGAGGAGAGAGACCTGAGGGGAGGAGAGAGACCTGAGGGGAGGAGAGGGGCTGAGGGGAGGAGAGGGGCCTGTGGGGAGGAGAGGGGCCTGAGGGGAGGAGAGAGACCTGAGGGGAGGAGAGAGACCTGAGGGGAGGAGAGAGACCTGAGGGGAGGAGAGGGGCCTGAGGGGAGGAGAGAGACCTGAGTGGAGGAGAGGGGCCTGAGGGGAGGAGTGGGGCCTGAGGGGAGGAGAGAGACCTGAGGGGAGGAGAGAGACCTGAGGGAGGAGAGAGACCTGTGGGGAGGAGAGAGACCTGAGGGAGGAGAGGGGCCTGAGGGGAGGAGAGAGACCTGAGTGGAGGAGAGGGCCTGAGGGGAGGAGAGGGGCCTGAGGGGAGGAGAGAGACCTGAGGGGAGGAGAGGGGCCTGAGGGGAGGAGAGAGACCTGAGGGGAGGAGAGGGGCCTGAGGGAGGAGAGAGACCTGAGGGAGGAGAGAGACCTGAGGGGAGGAGAGAGACCTGAGGGGAGGAGAGGGGCCTGAGGGGAGGAGAGAGACCTGAGGGGAGGAGAGTGGCCTGAGGGGAGGAGAGAGACCTGAGGGGAGGAGAGGGGCCTGAGGGGAGGAGAGGGGCCTGAGGGGAGGAGAGAGACCTGAGGGGAGGAGAGAGACCTGAGGGAGGAGAGAGACCTGAGGGCAGGAGAGAGACCTGAGGGGAGGAGAGAGACCTGAGGGGAGGAGAGGGGCCTGAGGGGAGGAGAGGGGCCTGAGGGGAGGAGAGGGGCCTGAGGCGAGGAGAGGGGCCTGAGGGGAGGAGAGAAACCTGAGGGGAGGAGAGGGGCCTGAGGGGAGGAGAGGGGCCTGAGGGGAGGAGAGAGACCTGAGGGAGGAGAGAGACCTGAGGGGAGGAGAGGGGCCTGAGGGGAGGAGAGAGACCTGAGTGGAGGAGAGGGGCCTGAGGGGAGAGTGGGGCCTGAGGGGAGGAGAGAGACCTGAGTTGAGGAGAGGGGCCTGAGGGGAGGAGAGAGACCTGAGGGGAGGAGAGAGACCTGAGGGGAGGAGAGAGACCTGAGGGCAGGAGAGAGACCTGAGGGGAGGAGAGGGGCCTAAGGGGAGGAGAGAGACCTGAGGGGAGGAGAGAGACCTGAGGGAGGAGAGAGACCTGAGGGGAGGAGAGAGACCTGAGGGGAGGAGAGGGGCCTGAGGGGAGGAGAGGGGCTGAGGGGAGGAGAGAGACCTGAGGGAGGAGAGGAGCCTGAGGGGAGGAGAGAGACCTGAGGGGAGGAGAGAGACCTGAGGGGAGGAGAGGGGCCTGAGGGGAGGAGAGGGCCTGAGGCGAGGAGAGGGGCCTGAGGGGAGGAGAGGGGCCTGAGGGGAGGAGAGGGGCCTGAGGGGAGGAGAGAGACCTGAGGGGAGGAGAGAGACCTGAGGGGAGGAGAGGGGCCTGAGGGGAGGAGAGAGACCTGAGTGGAGGAGAGGGGCCTGAGGGGAGGAGAGGGGCCTGAGGGAGGTGAGAGACCTGAGGGGAGGAGAGAGAACTGAGGGGAGGAGAGGGGCCTGAGGGGAGGAGAGAGACCTGAGGGGAGGAGAGGGGCCTGAGGGAGGAGAGAGACCTGAGGGGAGGAGAGAAACCTGAGGGGAGGAGAGAGACCTGAGGGGAGGAGAGGGGCCTGAGGGGAGGAGAGGGGCCTGAGGGGAGGAGAGGGACCTGAGGGGAGGAGAGGGGCCTGAGGGGAGGAGAGGGGCCTGAAGGGAGGAGAGAGACCTGAGGGGAGGAGAGGGGCCTGAGGGGAGGAGAGAGACCTGAGGGGAGGAGAGAGACCTGAGGGAGGAGAGAGACCTGAGGGGAGGAGAGAGACCTGAGGGGAGGACAGAGACCTGAGGGGAGGAGAGGGGCCTGAGGGGAGGAGAGGGGCCTGAGGGGAGGAGAGAGAACTGAGGGGAGGAGAGAGACCTGAGGGGAGGAGAGAGACCTGAGGGGAGGAGAGAGACCTGAGGGAGGAGAGGGGCCTGAGGGGAGGAGAGGGGCCTGAGGGGAGGAGAGAGACCTGAGGGGAGGAGAGGGGCCTGAGGGAGGAAAAGACCTGAGGGGAGGAGAGGGGCCTGAGGGGAGGAGAGGGGCCTGAGGGAGGAGAGAGGCCTGAGGGGAGGAGAGAGACCTGAGGGGAGGAGAGGGACCTGAGGGGAGGAGAGGGGCCTGAGGGGAGGAGAGGGGCCTGAGGGGAGGAGAGAGACCTGAGGGGAGGAGAGAGACCTGAGGGGAGGAGAGAGACCTGAGGGGAGGAGAGAGACCTGAGGGGAGGAGAGAGACCTGTGGGGAGGAGAGAGAACTGAGGGGAGGAGAGGGACCTGAGGGAGGAGAGGGGCCTGAGGGGAGGAGAGGGGCCTGAGAGGAGGAGAGGGGCCTGAGGGGAGGAGAGAGACTGAGGGGAGGAGAGGGGCCTGAGGGGAGGAGAGGGGCCTGAGGGGAGGAGAGAGACCTGAGGGGAGGAGAGAGACCTGAGGGGAGGAGAGAGGCCTGAGGGGAGGAGAGGGGCCTGAGGGGAGGAGAGAGACCTGAGGGGAGGAGAGGGGCCTGAGGGGAGGAGAGGGGCCTGAGGGGAGGAGAGAGACCTGAGGGGAGGAGAGAGACCTGAGGGGAGGAAAGAGGCCTGAGGGAGGAGAGGGGCCTGAGTGGAGGAGAGGGGCCTGAGGGGAGGAGAGGGGCCTGAGGGGAGGAGAGGGGCCTGAGGGGAGGAGAGAGACCTGAGGGGAGGAGAGGGGCCTGAGGGGAGGAGAGAGACCTGAGGGGAGGAGAGGGGCCTGAGGGGAGGAGAGAGACCTGAGGGGAGAGAGAGACCTGAGGGGAGGAGAGGGACCTGAGGGAGGAGAGGGGCCTGAGGGGAGGAGAGGGACCTGAGGGAGGAGAGAGACCTGAGGGGAGGAGAGAGACCTGAGGGAGGAGAGGGGCCTGAGGGGAGGAGAGGGGCCTGAGGGGAGGAGAGGGGCCTGAGGCGAGGAGAGGGGCCTGAGGGGAGGAGAGAGACCTGAGGGGAGGAGAGGGGCCTGAGGGGAGGAGAGGGGCCTGAGGGGAGGAGAGAGACCTGAGGGGAGGAGAGAGACCTGAGGGGAGGAGAGGGGCCTGAGGGGAGGAGAGAGACCTGAGGGGAGGAGAGAGACCTGAGGGGAGGAGAGAGACCTGAGGGGAGGAGAGGGGCCTGAGGGGAGGAGAGAGACCTGAGGGGAGGAGAGAGACCTGAGGGGAGGAGAGGGGCCTGAGGGGAGGAGAGGGGCCTGAGGGGAGGAGAGAGACCTGAGTGGAGGAGAGGGGCCTGAGGGGAGGAGAGGGGCCTGAGGGGAGGAGAGAGACCTGAGGGGAGGAGAGGGGCCTGAGGGGAGGAGAGAGACCTGAGGGGAGGAGAGGGACCTGAGGGGAGGAGAGAGACCTGAGGGCAGGAGAGAGACCTGAGGGAGGAGAGGGGCCTAAGGGGAGGAGAGAGACCTGAGGGAGGAGAGAGACCTGAGGGGAGGAGAGAGACCTGAGGGGAGGAGAGAGACCTGAGGGGAGGAGAGGGGCCTGAGGGGAGGAGAGGGGCCTGTGGGAGGAGAGGGGCCTGAGAGGAGGAGAGAGACCTGAGGGGAGGAGAGAGACCTGAGGGGAGGAGAGGGGCCTGAGGGGAGGAGAGGGGCCTGTGGGGAGGAGAGGGGCCTGAGGGGAGGAGAGAGACCTGAGGGGAGGAGAGAGACCTGAGGGGAGGAGAGGGGCCTGAGGGGAGGAGAGGGGCCTGTGGGAGGAGAGGGGCCTGAGGGGAGGAGAGAGACCTGAGGGGAGGAGAGGGGCCTGTGGGGAGGAGAGAGGCCTGAGGGGAGGAGAGGGGCCTGTGGGGAGGAGAGGGGCCTGAGGGGAGGAGAGAGACCTGAGGGGAGGAGAGAGGCCTGAGGGAGGAGAGAGACCTGAGGGGAGGAGAGAGACCTGAGGGGAGGAGAGGGGCCTGAGGGAGGAGAGAGACCTGAGGGGAGGAGAGAGGCCTGAGGGGAGGAGAGGGGCCTGTGGGGAGGAGAGGGCCTGAGGGAGGAGAGGGGCCTGAGGGGAGGAGAGAGACCTGAGGGGAGGAGAGAGGCCTGAGGGGAATAGAGGGCCCTGAGGGGAGGAGAGGGGCCTGAGGGGAGGAGAGAGACCTGAGGGGAGGAGAGGGGCCTGAGGGGAGGAGAGGGGCCTGAGGGGAGGAGAGGGGCCTGTGGGGAGGAGAGAGACCTGAGGGGAGGAGAGAGACCTGAGGGAGGGGAGAGACCTGAGGGGAGGAGAGAGGCCTGAGGGGAGGAGAGAGACCTGAGGGGAGGGGAGAGACCTGAGGGGAGGAGAGAGGCCTGAGGGGAGGAGAGAGACCTGAGGGGAGGAGAGAGACCTGAGGGCAGGAGAGGGGCCTGAGGGGAGGAGAGGGGCCTGTGGGGAGGAGAGAGACCTGAGGGGAGGAGAGAGACCTGAGGGGAGGGGAGAGACCTGAGGGGAGGAGAGAGGCCTGAGGGCAGGAGAGGGGCCTGTGGGGAGGAGAGAGGCCTGAGGGGAGGAGAGGGGCCTGAGGGGAGGAGAGAGACCTGAGGGGAGGAGAGAGACCTGAGGGGAGGAGAGAGACCTGAGGGCAGGAGAGGGGCCTGTGGGGAGGAGAGAGGCCTGAGGGGAGGAGAGGGGCCTGAGGGGAGGAGAGAGACCTGAGGGGAGGAGAGGGCCTGAGGGAGGAGAGAGACCTGAGGGGAGGAGAGAGACCTGAGGGGAGGAGAGGGGCCTGAGGGGAGGAGAGAGACCTGAGGGGAGGAGAGAGACCTGAGGGGAGGAGAGAGACCTGAGGGGAGGAGAGAGACCTGAGGGAGGAGAGAGGCCTGAGGGGAGGAGAGGGGCCTGAGGGGAGGAGAGGGGCCTGAGGGGAGGAGAGAGACCTGAGGGGAGGAGAGAGACCTGAGGGGAGGAGAGAGGCCTGAGGGGAGGAGAGAGACCTGAGGGTAGGAGAGAGACCTGAGGGGAGGAGAGGGGCCTGAGGGGAGGAGAGGGGCCTGAGGGGAGGAGAGAGACCTGAGGGGAGGAGAGGGCCTGAGGGGAGGAGAGAGACCTGAGGGGAGAAGAGAGACAAGAGGGGAGGAGAGAGACCTGAGGGAGGAGAGAGGCCTGAGGGGAGGAGAGGGGCCTGAGGGGAGGAGAGAGACCTGAGGGGAGGAGAGAGGCCTGTGGGGAGGAGAGAGACCTGAGGGGAGGAGAGAGACCTGAGGGGAGGGGAGAGACCTGAGGGGAGGAGAGAGGCCTGAGGGCAGGAGAGGGGCCTGTGGGAGGAGAGAGGCCTGAGGGGAGGAGAGGGGCCCGAGGGGAGGATAGAGACCTGAGGGGAGAAGAGAGACCTGAGGGGAGGAGAGGGGCCTGAGGGGAGGAGAGGGGCCTGAGGGGAGGAGAGAGGCCTGAGGGGAGGAGAGAGACCTGAGGGGAGGAGAGAGACCTGAGGGGAGGAGAGAGACCTGAGGGGAGGAGAGAGACCTGAGGGGAGGAGAGGGGCCTGAGGGGAGGAGAGGGGCCTGTGGGGAGGAGAGGGGCCTGAGGGGAGGAGAGAGACCTGAGGGGAGGAGAGGACCTGAGGGGAGGAGAGAGACCTGAGGGCAGGAGAGAGACCTGAGGGGAGGAGAGGGGCCTAAGGGGAGGAGAGAGACCTGAGGGGAGGAGAGAGACCTGAGGGGAGGAGAGAGACGTGAGGGGAGGAGAGAGACCTGAGGGGAGGAGAGGGCCTGAGGGGAGGAGAGAGACCTGAGGGGAGGAGAGAGACCTGAGGGGAGGAGAGGGGCCTGAGGGGAGGAGAGAGACCTGAGGGGAGGAGAGAGACCTGAGGGAGGAGAGGGGCCTGAGGGGAGGAGAGAGACCTGAGGGGAGGAGAGAGACCTGAGGGAGGAGAGAGACCTGAGGGGAGGAGAGAGACCTGAGGGGAGGAGAGGGGCCTGAGGGGAGGAGAGAGACCTGAGGGGAGGAGAGAGACCTGAGGGGAGGAGAGGGGCCTGAGGGGAGGAGAGAGACCTGAGGGGAGGAGAGAGACCTGAGGGGAGGAGAGGGGCTTGAGGGAGGAGAGGGGCCTGAGGGGAGGAGAGAGACCTGAGGGGAGGAGAGAGACCTGAGCGGAGGAGAGAGACCTGAGGGGAGGAGAGAGGCCTGAGGGGAGGAGAGGGGCCTGAGTGGAGGAGAGGGGCCTGAGGGGAGGAGAGAGGCCTGAGGAGAGGAGAGAGACCTGAGGGGAGGAGAGGGGCCTGAGGGGAGGAGAGGGGCCTGAGGGGAGGAGAGAGACCTGAGGGGAGGAGAGGGGCCTGAGGGGAGGAGAGAGACCTGAGGGGAGGAGAGAGACCTGAGGGGAGGAGAGAGACCTGAGGGGAGGAGAGGGGCCTGAGGGGAGGAGAGAGACCTGAGGGGAGGAGAGGGGCCTGAGGGGAGGAGAGGGGCCTGAGGGAGGAGAGACCTGAGGGGAGGAGAGAGACCTGAGGGAGGAGAGACCTGAGGGCAGGAGAGAGACCTGAGGGGAGGAGAGAGACCTGAGGGGAGGAGAGGGGCCTGAGGGGAGGAGAGGGGCCTGAGGGGAGGAGAGGGGCCTGAGGCGAGGAGAGGGGCCTGAGGGGAGGAGAGAGACCTGAGGGAGGAGAGGGGCCTGAGGGAGAGGAGAGGGGCCTGAGGGGAGGAGAGAGACCTGAGGGAGGAGAGAGACCTGAGGGGAGGAGAGAGACCTGAGGGGAGGAGAGGGACCTGAGGGGAGGAGAGAGACCTGAGTGGAGGAGAGGGGCCTGAGGGGAGGAGTGGGGCCTGAGGGGAGGAGAGAGACCTGAGTTGAGGAGAGGGGCCTGAGGGGAGGAGAGAGACCTGAGGGGAGGAGAGAGACCTGAGGGGAGGAGAGAGACCTGAGGGCAGGAGAGAGACCTGAGGGGAGGAGAGGGGCCTAAGGGGAGGAGAGAGACCTGAGGGGAGGAGAGAGACCTGAGGGGAGGAGAGAGACCTGAGGGGAGGAGAGAGACCTGAGGGGAGGAGAGGGGCCTGAGGGGAGGAGAGGGGCCTGAGGGGAGGAGAGAGACCTGAGGGGAGGAGAGAGACCTGAGGGGAGGAGAGAGACCTGAGCGGAGGAGAGGGGCCTGAGGGGAGGAGAGGGGCCTGAGGGGAGGAGAGGGGCCTGAGGCGAGGAGAGGGGCCTGAGGGGAGGAGAGAGACCTGAGGGGAGGAGAGGGGCCTGAGGGGAGGAGAGGGGCCTGAGGGAGGAGAGAGACCTGAGGGAGGAGAGAGACCTGAGGGAGGAGAGGGGCCTGAGGGGAGGAGAGAGACCTGAGTGGAGGAGAGGGGCCTGAGGGGAGGAGAGGGGCCTGAGGGGAGGAGAGAGACCTGAGGGGAGGAGAGGGGCCTGAGGGAGGAGAGAGACCTGAGGGGAGGAGAGAGACCTGAGGGGAGGAGAGGGCCTAAGGGGAGGAGAGAGACCTGAGGGGAGGAGAGAGACCTGAGGGGAGGAGAGAGACCTGAGGGGAGGAGAGAGACCTGAGGGGAGGAGAGGGGCCTGAGGGGAGGAGAGGGGCCTGTGGGAGGAGAGGGCCTGAGGGGAGGAGAGAGACCTGAGGGGAGGAGAGAGACCTGAGGGGAGGAGAGGGGCCTGAGGGGAGGAGAGGGGCCTGTGGGGAGGAGAGGGCCTGAGGGGAGGAGAGAGACCTGAGGGGAGGAGAGAGACCTGAGGGAGGAGAGGGGCCTGAGGGGAGGAGAGGGGCCTGTGGGGAGGAGAGGGGCCTGAGGGGAGGAGAGAGACCTGAGGGGAGGAGAGGGGCCTGTGGGGAGGAGAGAGGCCTGAGGGGAGGAGAGGGGCCTGTGGGGAGGAGAGGGGCCTGAGGGGAGGAGAGAGACCTGAGGGGAGGAGAGAGGCCTGAGGGGAGGAGAGAGACCTGAGGGGAGGAGAGAGACCTGAGGGGAGGAGAGGGGCCTGAGGGAGGAGAGAGACCTGAGGGGAGGAGAGAGGCCTGAGGGGAGGAGAGGGGCCTGTGGGGAGGAGAGGGCCTGAGGGGAGGAGAGGGGCCTGAGGGGAGGAGAGAGACCTGAGGGGAGGAGAGAGGCCTGAGGGGAATAGAGGCCCTGAGGGGAGGAGAGGGGCCTGAGGGAGGAGAGAGACCTGAGGGAGGAGAGGGCCTGAGGGGAGGAGAGGGGCCTGAGGGGAGGAGAGAGACCTGAGGGAGGAGAGAGACCTGAGGGGAGGGGAGAGACCTGAGGGGAGGAGAGAGGCCTGAGGGGAGGAGAGAGACCTGAGGGAGGAGAGAGACCTGAGGGCAGGAGAGGGGCCTGAGGGGAGGAGAGGGGCCTGTGGGGAGGAGAGAGACCTGAGGGGAGGAGAGAGACCTGAGAGGAGGGGAGAGACCTGAGGGGAGGAGAGAGGCCTGAGGGCAGGAGAGGGGCCTGTGGGGAGGAGAGAGGCCTGAGGGGAGGAGAGGGGCCTGAGGGGAGGAGAGAGACCTGAGGGGAGGAGAGAGACCTGAGGGGAGGAGAGAGACCTGAGGGCAGGAGAGGGGCCTGTGGGGAGGAGAGAGGCCTGAGGGGAGGAGAGGGCCTGAGGGGAGGAGAGAGACCTGAGGGGAGGAGAGGGGCCTGAGGGGAGGAGAGAGACCTGAGGGGAGGAGAGAGACCTGAGGGGAGGAGAGGGGCCTGAGGGGAGGAGAGAGACCTGAGGGGAGGAGAGAGACCTGAGGGAGGAGAGAGGCCTGAGGGAGGAGAGAGACCTGAGGGTAGGAGAGAGACCTGAGGGAGGAGAGGGGCCTGAGGGGAGGAGAGGGGCCTGAGGGGAGGAGAGAGACCTGAGGGGAGGAGAGGGGCCTGAGGGAGGAGAGAGACCTGAGGGGAGAAGAGAGACAAGAGGGGAGGAGAGAGACCTGAGGGGAGGAGAGAGACCTGAGGGGAGGAGAGAGACCTGAGGGGAGGAGAGGGGCCTGAGGGGAGGAGAGAGACCTGAGGGGAGGAGAGAGGCCTGAGGGGAGGAGAGGGGCCTGTGGGGAGGAGAGGGCCTGAGGGAGGAGAGGGGCCTGAGGGGAGGAGAGAGACCTGAGGGGAGGAGAGGGGCCTGAGGGAGGAGAGAGACCTGAGGGGAGGAGAGGGGCCTGAGGAGGAGAGGGGCCTGAGGGAGGAGAGAGACCTGAGGGGAGGAGAGGGGCCTGAGGGAGGAGAGAGACCTGAGGGGAGAAGAGAGACCTGAGGGGAGGAGAGGGGCCTGAGGGGAGGAGAGGGCCTGAGGGGAGGAGAGAGGCCTGAGGGGAGGAGGAGGGCCTGAGGGGAGGAGAGGGCCTGTGGAGGAGAGGGCCTGAGGGGAGGAGAGAGACCTGAGGGGAGGAGAGGGCCTGAGGGGAGGAGAGAGACCTGAGGGAGGAGAGAGACCTGAGGGAGGAGAGGAGGGCAGGAGGGTGAGGAGAGGACCTGAGGGAGGAGAGAGACCTGAGGGGAGGAGAGGGACCTGAGGGGAGGAGAGGGGCCTGAGGGGAGGAGAGAGACCTGAGGGGAGGAGAGAGACCTGAGGGGAGGAGAGAGGCCTGAGGGGAGGAGAGAGACCTGAGGGGAGGAGAGAGGGCCTGAGGGGAGGAGAGAGACCTGAGGGGAGGAGAGAGACCTGAGGGGAGGAGAGAGACCTGAGGGAGGAGAGGGGCCTGAGGGGAGGAGAGAGACCTGAGGGGAGAGACCTGAGGGAGGAGAGGGGCCTGAGGGGAGGAGAGAGACCTGAGGGGAGGAGAGAGACCTGAGGGAGGGAGAGAGGGGCTTGAGGGGAGGAGAGGGGGAAGAGAGACCTGAGGGGAGGAGAGAGACCTGAGGGAGGAGAGAGACCTGAGGGGAGGAGAGAGGCCTGAGGGAGGAGAGGCGAGGAGAGGGCCTGAGTGGAGGAGAGGGGCCTGAGGGGAGGAGAGAGCCTGAGGGGAGGAGAGGGGGCCTGAGGGGAGGAGAGAGACCTGAGGGGAGGAGAGGGGCCTGAGGGGAGAGGAGGAGGGCCTGAGGGAGGAGAGAGGCTGAGGGGAGGAGAGAGACCTGAGGGGAGGAGAGAGACCTGAGGGGAGGAGAGAGGCCTGAGGGAGGAGAGGGGCCTGAGTGGAGGAGAGGGGCCTGAGGGGAGGAGAGAGACCTGAGGGGAGGAGAGGGGCCTGAGGGGAGGAGAGAGACCTGAGGGGAGGAGAGGGGCCTGAGGGGAGGAGAGTGACCTGAGGGGAGGAGAGGGGCCTGAGGGGAGGAGAGAGACCTGAGGGGAGGAGAGAGACCTGAGGGGAGGAGAGAGACCTGAGGGGAGGAGAGAGACCTGAGGGGAGGAGAGGGGCCTGAGGGAGGAGAGAGACCTGAGGGGAGGAGAGGGGCCTGAGGGGAGGAGAGAGACCTGAGGGGAGGAGAGGGGCCTGAGGGGAGGAGAGAGACCTGAGGGGAGGAGAGGGGCCTGAGGGGAGGAGAGAGACCTGAGGGGAGGAGAGAGACCTGAGGGAGGAGAGAGACCTGAGGGGAGGAGAGAGACCTGAGGGGAGGAGAGGGGCCTGAGGGGAGGAGAGAGACCTGAGGGGAGGAGAGAGACCTGAGGGGAGGAGAGAGACCTGAGGGGAGGAGAGGGGCCTGAGGGGAGGAGAGAGACCTGAGGGGAGGAGAGGGGCCTGAGGGAGGAGAGAGACCTGAGGGAGGAGAGGGGCCTGAGGGGAGGAGAGAGACCTGAGGGGAGGAGAGAGACCTGAGGGGAGGAGAGGGCCTGAGGGGAGGAGAGAGACCTGAGGGGAGGAGAGAGACCTGAGGGGAGGAGAGAGACCTGAGGGGAGGAGAGGGGCCTGAGGGAGGAGAGAGACCTGAGGGAGGAGAGGGGCCTGAGGGGAGGAGAGGGGCCTGGGGGGAGGAGAGAGACCTGAGGGGAGGAGAGAGACCTGAGGGGAGGAGAGGGCCTGAGGGGAGGAGAGGGACCTGAGGGGAGGAGAGGGGCCTGAGGGGAGGAGAGGGGCTGTGGGCAGGGCCCTGGCCAGTGAGGAGTTCTTGGGTCTTTGTCATGGGGCTTCTGCCCAAGGTTGCCGCCAGCACTAGAACCAGAGTGGTGAGTGGTTGAGGGGACATGTCAGATCTGGGACTTTGATTAAACCAAAACCTGACGTAGGTTGTGCTTGTCCAGTCTTCTTTTTCCTGGTTTTCCTCTGCCTGGTTCAACAGTGTTTCCTGGGGTCCTAAGATGTGGGTGTTTGCAACCCCAAGGCAAAAGATCAAGTGCGCCAGTGGCCTCCAGCTCTGTGGTCCTCTCTACTAAGGTGTGGGGCCGAGGAGGTGACGTGGCCATTACGAGAGCCATGGCAAGTGGAGGTCGTGCCATCATTCAAGAACTAATGGAGGAGTGCGAGGCCAGCGGGAGGGAGGGGCAGGGGGCAGGGTCAACAGTGCCAAAGGACCTCATGAAACACACGTGCAAACCCAGCACCTGCACCCGTTGCCAGGGCTTTGGGAAGGGGGGAGGAGCGTGACCAGGGGACTCCGAGCCAGAACCTCTGTGTAGCTGAGGCACTGATGTGCGCTGGCAGACGTGGGGGTGCTGTCCGTCCTCTTCTGTGGATAAATATATGCTCTTACACAATGTCTGGGAGAATGTGGAGGAGGTGTTTTTCACTGTTCCAGATGAACAGACCTCAAAAAAAACCCACAGAAAAGAAAAGGAGAAGGTGGGGCTTCCATAGCCCCTCAGTGCGTGGTTCACGGCCAGGAGGTGCCTTCTGCCCCCGTCCTGGGCTGGGAGGCTCAGTGCTTGTCACAGAGGGGGCCCGGGTCATGCTTTGGGTCTGGCCTCCGAGCTGCCGGGCGCCTTGTGTCTAAGCCCTAGGTTTAGGCTGATTTGTTGCACCCGCCAGCAGACCAGGACATCAAATCTCTACGGAACGGAACGCTGCCTCCCCAGCTTTACATGGATGAATGTTTTTCCTGAAGAGTTGATCTCTCCAAAATCTGGCTCCGATAGGACCTGCCCTTCTTTGGTTGACATGTCCCTCCCTCCCCCCCCAAGTCCCCCGCCTGCCACTGCCCCTGCATAGAGGGCATATCTGACTTACCAAGTGGGCCAGCCTCTGTGGAACTGTAAGCCACAGGCTGGGCCACCTGGAGCCCCTGGGAGAGGAAGCAGCTGCGTGGCGGGGAGCGTGTGCAGGGCACATCCCCCTCAGGGGTCCACTCGACCTGAGGATGCAGCTGTCACTTGAACACGTCCAGGAAACCAGGCTGTCTTTGGAATAAAACTTACATGTGACTCCTTCATCTGCTCCAATAATCACACAAGGTTCGAGCCCCATTTTGTTAAAAAAAAAAAAAAGATGAGCTTGTTTGCAGAACCTGCGTTTTCATTCTTAATGGTGGGATTTAAATCAGGAGTCATCAAACCACAGCTGGAGGTCAGATCCATCTGCAGCCTGGTTGTAAAAGTAAACATTTCTGGACACAGCTGTGTCCCTTTGTGCAAGAGTGACAGGTGACAGGCAGTCTAGGGCCTTGTTCACTGTGACGTGGTACCTGGCACTCTCCTCCTGTGCCAATGGACTGTGGCCTCCTGCTCTCCAGGTGTGGAGCCCGAGGGTTTCCTTGCATGCTGCAGGGTGGGTGCCATCTTGCTTTTCCTTGCCCAGGGGCTGGGGTTGTGGGCTCCATGTATGGGGCGGCTGCCAAGAGTGCCCGAAGTCCCAGGACCCAGCAAGGGCCTGGTCTCCAGGCCTTCAGTCTCAAGGATGTGGAACCTTCCAAAACCCGATGGAGCTGGGAGGCCAGTCCTTGCCTAGAGGAACAACCAGACAAGAACCTTGACCTCAACCTGGGTGAGCAACCCACTGAGCCACACCTGGACCCCAGCCCTGGGCAGTGACCTTTTGCAACACACCCGGCCCAACACACACTGTGACACCAGAGCGAGTTGGAGCTGGAGGCTGCGTCACCTAGAAGGAAAACGTAAAGCACTTGGTGTCTGACCCTTTAGTGGGAACGTGTGCAAAAAGAATGCAATTGGGGGGGGAGTGTGGCCTAGTGGTGGAGCGCTTGCCTAGCATGCATGCGGCCCAGGTTCGATTCCTGGGGGCTGCATACACAGAAAAATGCTGGGAAGTGGTAGAGCTCTAGCCTTGAGTAAGTCCAAGGACAGGGACAGTTCCCAGGCTCTGAGTTCAAGCCCAGGACTGGCCAAAAAAAAAAAAAAAAAGAAAAGAAAAGGCTGCATTGGGGCCCATTGGCCCGGGACCTGCTCCCGCAGCAGGAGCCGTGGTATTGCTGGGGTCAGCTCTCAGACCTGGGGCTCACCGGAGTCTTCCCGGATGTCCTGCAACGAGCAGCCAAAGCCAGGGCTGCCTGCCGTCAGGGCGTCTCACCAGGAGATCAGGGCGAATGTGTCTCTTTTAGTTGCTGCGCTTCCTGGGGCTCTCTAATTGGCTTTCTGATTACACTGGTGTTTCAGTGTATTAGTCATGGGTGGGTGCTGAGAGGAGCCCCTCCCTGCCCCGCTGCCCGCCACGGGCTGTTTACACTGGAAGTGGAGCCGGGTAATTAGCACAGAGCCCAGTGGAGGCCCCAGCTGATGGCCGTTCGGTGACCAGTGGAATGTGAAGGGTAGCTTCAAAGTTGGCAGCTCTGATACGCACGCGAGCGCCCGTGAGGAGCGGAAATAGCTCGGGTCCACGTGGGCTGCTCTCAGGAGCTGTGTCCATGGGTCTTAGAAGGCGTGGACGGTCCTGTGGAGCCCCTGGGGCATGTGCACCCCCATGTGCCCCCCCTCCGGGGGACCAGCTCAGCCAAGGCGTCTTCTGGCACTGGCAGGGTGAAGCCTGGCACGGAGTCTCTTCCAGGCACTTCCCACAGCAGGAATGAACAGGAGGGCGTCCTGACCTGCCGGCTTCGTAAGCTCCACCATGGTTCCTGCACTCTGAAACGTCAACCTCCTTCCCATTGTCTTCCTCAGTTTGAGATGAGCCTGTCAGCTCATTTTGTCTACGCCCAGTGCTCCTGGCAGGCCGGCTGGCTCGTCCATGCTGAGTACCCCTGGGTGGCCCAGCTCTTGACTTTCCCCAGGAGTGCGGGGTAAGGACCCGTCCGGCCCTGGTCCGGGCTCTGCTGGCCGGGTGGTCTGAGGTCCCCGTGCTCCTGAGCCAGGCAGCCAGGTGCTCAGAGCGGCCTGCTCCTCACCTCTTCTTCCCTGGAGCACACATCCACGCCTCTCTCCTTCCCCGCCCGGCTTGCTCCGTGTTGGAGCTGGGAGGAGGAGGTGCTTCGGATGCCACCCGGGCCTTCAGAACTAGAGGCTTCCTGGGGTTCAGACGTTTGTCACAGTCAGCTAAGGCTGTGTGGCTGGCGTGGTGTGAGCCCCAGATGCTGACACCCTCAGGGGCTGAGGGTGGAAGGCCTAGGCCAAGGCCCGGGGTGGGCTGAGGTACGGCTGGGCCTGGCTGGGTGGCCTTGGGTGGCAGATGGGCCCCTGGTCCCTCTCTTTCCAGGGTACCTGTCTTCTCACACCAGAGCCTGCCATGACCACACCTGACCACCTACAGACAGGTCCACGCCAGGCCAGGCTAGGGTTGGGGGACAGAGAGGCCGTGGCAAAGCTGGGGCTGTGCTCCCACTGGAGCCTCTGTGGAGCCCACCCCAGTGCTCCAGGAGTGAGCCCCACCCTGAGCCCACAGGACACCCTGGCCGGTCTTCTGACGGAGGCTCGGGGAGAAGGCAGCACGCGGTGCTCCGGCAGGGATCCACGCCATTAATTCAGCACTACATTTCCTCTTTGCTCTCAGTTCTCATCCCTATAGCCTTAACAGGACCGTTATTAATCAACATTGAAGTGGCAAATTCATTATATTCTACTAATTGGACCTCAGATACTACATCCCATTACGTGCTGGCTGAGATGTATGAGCACCGCCCAGGCTTGGCTGTCCTGGGGACAAACACATCTTGGGCCTCGGGGCCCGTGCCGCCTTCTAAGTAAATTGGTGGCAGCAGATATCCGGGACCCGCCTAGTGGCCTTGGGGTGTTGGACACCCTGCTTTTCTGTTGGGGTGTCTGTGTGCTGGGTTTGGGGCCACTGCTTGATTCCACGCACCCCCTGGCTGGTGCCAGCGTTCAGGGCCTCACGGACACGGAAGGGCTTCTAGAGACGTCCAGAGCAAATGGTTTTCTTTCAGAATTAGGTTTTGCTTTTTTTCTGCTCCATCTGCTTATACATTTGTGTTTTCTCCAGACTGCAGACCCTCCGGCAGGGCATGAGGGAAGGAGCTCGGTGCTCCTGTCTGTCTCCCAAGTGCGTGTTCAGGACACCGGTGGCCACTAGAGGGGTGACTTCCACAAGAACCTGAGGCCCAGTGGGCCACCTGGATCCCTCCTCTGCTCACCTGCCCACTCACCCACTCACTCATTCACTGCAGGAGCCTCATCGAGCCACCTTGGACTTGAGCTATGTCAGGCCCTGCTATCATTCTTCTGGATCCTTCTCTTCTCTGGGCTCAGGGGCTCTCAGTATCACGGTGCTGGTATATTTCTAGAGACTAAATCAGTGAAATGAAATGGCG
Organism: Megascapheus bottae; assembly: GCF_031878675.1. Lineage (NCBI taxonomy): Eukaryota > Metazoa > Chordata > Mammalia > Rodentia > Geomyidae > Megascapheus > Megascapheus bottae. The sequence goes on along the minus strand of NC_143510.1, from coordinate 96,320,073 downwards.
CCATGCTGCAGACGACCGGGGCGCAGCTCTTGTCCTGGAGCTGGCCTGAGCGTGGTTGAACTTGGGCACGTCTTCCTCTGGGCTGCGCCTGGAAGGGGCCAGCGCTGGGAGCCAGGCCTGGCTGCGGTGAGCACTAACTCACAGACACCTCCCCGAGGGGCCGGGCTCCACAAAGCCCAGCCCAGCCACCTTCTCAGAGTTCACTGCCCCCTGGCTCAGGAGCAGGCGAAATCTGCTTGCAGGTGCCAGCCTCACCCGAGCTGAGACACGGATGCCATCAGTGGAGGCTCTGTGGTTTCCCAAAGCCGATGGAAATCTGACAACGGCCCAGGCTTTGCTGTGGGCGCAGCAGCTTATGGGAACGAACGTGGGCTGAGTTCCCAGCGCCACACTGAGGTGCAGAACCAGGCGTGTGGTGGGATCACCCGCAGGCCAAGGCACCACGGAGGCAGAAACCGGCTGCAGCGCTGTTCCCGGAGACCCTTGGGCTGCAATGCCAGTCAGCTCCAGAGTGGAGAGGGGTGCTGGGCACCGTTCTGCCCTCAGCCTCGCTCGGCCCTGCGCCCCTGCCGCCAGCCTGCGCTGTCATCCATCCCACCCGCCATCTACTGTGCGTCTGAGCTTTGGAAGACAGCGTCTGCTCCCTTACTGTACAAAGAAGAAACCATCTGGGAAGGCGGCGATCCTGCCTGGACCCAGAGGCCTCCAAGCCTCACGTCCACCTCTAGGCATTTCCTTCTAGAGTGGGTATCCTGAGCCTGGTGTGTGAACCGTGGCTGTGGGCAATACGGGTGCGTGGCCCGGCCTGCCGGTGGTGCTGTGCCGGCCTGGACCATGGGAAGGAAGCCCCTGGAAGCCACGGCCCACGTGGTTCTGAGAGGGGGTGCCGGGGTGTCATGTGCTGCCACGCAGGTGAACCTGGGACAGCAGAATGGGCTCGGAGGACCAGGGGGACTCACCCCCCACGGTCCTGCTCTGCTCCGTGGGAGCCCACAGCACGGCCTCTCGTCCCAGAAGGCACCGCATCCACCACTTCCTGGCAGTGAGGGAGCCGTGTCCACTTAGGGACAGCATGCCCATCTTTGTGCCCCGCGAGCTAACGGCGCCATGTTCTTCCCTAAGCCCTGCACGCACTGGCTGGCATCGGTTGCCAGGCAGAGAAGGTCACGGAGCCTGTGAGCAGCGGACATGGTTCTAGCCCTCCCAGGAAGATTTAGCTCACGGCTCAGGGACAGGCCGAGCTGTGCGGCCGGATTTACCTGCAGGGAGAGCCACTTCTGTGGGGTCTGTAAGTACGACTACTTTAGATATCAGGTTTGTCAAAACCTCGGGAGCTGGATCATATTAAATATCACGCGCTGTTAAATATTACTTTTCTTAAAACGTAGCGTGGGGGTTTGGGGGGGCTGATGTTTTCCCAGTTTCCAGGACCATGAAGGATGCAGGAGGGAGTTCAGTCCCATAGAGGCTAAAGTTATTTTTGATAATGCTGGTGTGTGATCAGCTGCCAAAGAAGATACGATATTTGGAGAATTATTGAATAACATATTCTAATTTCGATGTCAGACTCCTAAGATGTGATGTTTTCATTTTAGTTATTGTGTTTTCAACTCCAGGATTTCTGTTTCTTTATTACTTTCCTCTCCTGATTGATGGTCTCTATTTGGTGAGATATAGTTCTTGGGCTGTCCTTTAATTTTCTGAGACATGATTTCCTTCAATGCTTTGAGCCTCTTTATTGGAGCTGATTTAAAGCCTCAGTCCAGTGAGCCAATGTCTGGGCATTGCAACAGCTTTGTTTCATCAATTTCCCACAGACAAACGCTTGTTCTTTCCCTTCCCTTTCCTTCCTTCTTTCCTCTCTCCTTCCTCCCTCCCTTCCTTCCTTCCTTCCTTCCTGGCTTCCTTCCTCCCTCCCTCCCTCCCTCCCTCCCTCCCTTCCTCCCTCCCTCCCTCCCTCCATCCCTCCCTCCCTTCCTCCTTTCCTTCCTCCCTCCCTCCCTCCCTTCCTGCCTCCCTTCCTCTCTTCCTTCCTTCCTCCCTTCCTGCCTTCCTTCCTCCCTTCCTCCTTCCTTCCTCCTGCCTCCCTCCCTCCCTTCTTCCTTCCTTCCTCCCTCCCTCCCTTCCTCCCTTCCTCCCTCCCTCCCTCCCTCCCTTCCTCCCTCCCTTCCTCCCTTCCTTCCTCCCTTCCTCCCTCTCTTCCTTCCTCCCTTCCTCCCTTCCTCCCTCCCTTCCTTCCTTCCTTCCTCCCTTCCTTCCTCCCTGCCTTCCTTCCTTCCTTCCTTCCTCCATCCCTCCCTTCCTTCTTCCCTCCCTCCCTTCCTCCCTTCCTCCCTCCCTCCTTCCTTCCTTCCTCCCTTCCTTCCTCCCTGCCTTCCTTCCTTCCTTCCTTCCTTCCTCCATCCCTCCCTTCCTTCTTCCCTCCCTCCCTTCCTCCCTCCCTCCCTCCCTTCCTCCCTGCCTTTCTTCCTTCCTCCCTCCCTCCCTCCCTCCCTTCCTCCCTCCCTCCCTCCCTCCCTTCCTCCCTCCCTCCCTCCCTTCCTTCCTTCCTTCCTTCCTTCCTTCCTTCCTTCCTTCCTCCATCCCTCCCTTCCTTCTTCCCTCCCTCCCTTCCTCCCTTCCTCCCTCCCTTCCTCCCTCCCTCCCTCCCTCCCTCCCTTCCTCCTCCCTTCCTCCCTCCCTTCCTCCCTTCCTTCCTCCCTTCCTCCCTCCCTTCCTCCCTCCCTTCCTCCCTCCCTCCCTCCCTCCCTCCCTCCCTCCCTCCCTCCCTCCCTCCCTTCCTCCCTCCCTTCCTCCCTTCCTCCCTCCCTTCCTTCCTCCCTTCCTCCCTCCCTTCCTCCCTTCCTCCCTCCCTTCCTCCCTTCCTCCCTCTCTTCCTTCCTCCCTTCCTCCCTCCCTTCCTCCCTTCCTCCCTCCCTTCCTTCCTTCCTCCCTTCCTCCCTCCCTTCCTCCCTTCCTCCCTCCCTTCCTCCCTTCCTCCCTCCCTTCCTTCCTTCCTCCCTTCCTTCCTGCCTTCCTTCCTTCCTCACTTCCTCCCTTCCTTCCTTTCTCCCTCCCTCCCTTCCTCCCTGCCTTTCTTCCTTCCTCCCTCCCTCCCTCCCTCCCTTCCTCCCTCCCTCCCTCCCTCCCTCCCTTCCTTCCTTCCTTCTTCCCTTCCTTCCTTCCTCCCTTCCTCCCTTCCTTCCTCCCTTCTCCCTTCCTTCCTTCCTCCCTCCCTCCCTCCCTCCATCCCTTCCTCCCTCCCTCCCTCCCTCCCTCCCTCCCTCCCTTCCTCCCTTCCTCCCTCCCTCCCTCCCTCCCTCCCTCCCTCCCTCCCTCCCTTCTTTCCTTCTTCCCTTCCTTCCTGCCTTCCTTCCCCCCTCCCTCCCCTCCCTTCCCCCCTCCCTCACTTGGTTTCTTTTTTCTTCTTTTCATTTATAATCTTTTCCCATGGAGAACTAGAATTTTCTCAATAATATAAAATGACACATGTATTTTTACACATTTACCCTCTAGTCATTGTGACACAGCACCTGACACAAACAATCAAGAGAAGGATTTGCTTTGGCTCAGTCCATCGTGCTTGGCTCTGGTTTCTGGACTGGTGGAGAGGCAGCATCGGGGCAGTGGTAACGCGTGGCGGGGGTCTCACCGCGTGGCGGGGGTCTCCCTGCATGAGGGGCCTCATGTCAGCGGAGTCCTTAGGGCTTTTCTGTCTTCGCTGGTGTGGAGTTGCCGTTTCTCTCACTCTCAGTCTCCCGAGGAGCTCATGCTTTGAACCCCCGGAGGGCTAGTCCATTCTCTAGGCCCGAGTCTTCACAAGTGAGGCTCTGGACAACCACCAGCGACATTTCTGGAGGTGTGCTTAAGTCATCTCCAGATCCAATCCAATAGCTCATTAAGAACAATGGTTACAGCTAACGTTGCCATTTGGTGTTTTAGGACTTTCCTGGAATGTATAGTGTTCAAACTCTGTCTTTCCTGGAGCACTGAAGTCTGGTTTGTCACTTTCACGGCCAGCTACTGACTAGCTAGAGGTTCCGTGGTGCTCTGGAGCCCACGGCTGCCCACCTGGAGCCAGGGAGTTTCCTTTCCATCGTGTTGAGTCTGTCTGGCTCAGCTTCAAGGCCTCAGCAGGTAGTTTATAACTTGAACAGCACCTCAAGGTCAGGTAGAGGTGAGTAGCACAGCTTTGTCAGGTCCTTCTGGGAATTAGCACAGACCTGCACGTACCAGGAATAAGCTGGGGATTTTCAGACATCGGTGTGGACATCTCATCCCCACCTCTCCATTTCTAAGCTTTTAGAAAATCTGTCTCTCGCTCCACCTGGTGTCTCTGAGCCTGGCAGCTGCAGCACCTAATCATTGCTGCGGATGCTTTCTTCCCCCCAAAATACTTTGTGCGCTGGATTGTTTGCACAGAGTGAGGTCAAATGAAGAGAAGCCCTAGAATTCGGCTTTTGGGAAAAGTGCCAGACAGAATGAATAGCGATGGTCCTGGGACCGGAGGAGCCTCACGCCTGCCTGCTCTAGGCTGCTCTAGGCCGTGCTAGGCCACTCCAGACTGTTGCTTTGTATGTCTATTACAGCTGTGTGACTCTTAGTTTCCTGGGTACCATGTGCTGAGAGCACAGAATGGGGATAAAATACAAGAGTGCAGGCTCCTTACCAAGATTCAGTCGGTGGTCTTGAATTCCAAGGTCCTGAGAGGGCCGCCAGTTCCCTGCTTATTTTCTGCATCTCCGCAGTCATTCACTCCGGCAACTGCCGCATGGAGGTGGCGTTTACGAAAGATCGGAGGCTGGTGCTCCTCGAGTCAGTGGAAAACGCTATTGGCGCCATAGAACAACATGCACTGGTCAGCAGCCTTATAAGAAAGGACATCGTGGACTCTCCAGGGGATGAAGCAGCCTGTCCAGAGGAGGCCAGGAGGCCGGAACTTCCGGACCCTGCTCTCTGCGTCCTGCTGCACATGCTGAGGATTCTTTGACTCCCAGAGGAGCTCATCTGTCATCCCAGCTACTCAGAAGGCTGAGATCCCAGGATCAGAGTTCAAAGCCAGCCAGGCAGGAACGTCTGTGAGACTCATCTCCAGTGAATCACCGGAAAACCGGAAATGGTGCTGTGGCTCAAAGCGGTAGAGTGCTAGCCTTCAGCCAGCGGAGCTTGGGGCAGTGTCCAGGCCCCAAGTTCAAGCCCCATGACCAAGCAAAAAGAAAAAAAAATTAAAGAAAAAAATAAAAAATGAACTCGCAGCATTTGAAAAGAAATGGAAAATGGAGGATCTGAAAGAAGCCATGTTAACTGAAGTAAGTCAGGCTCAGAGAAACCAAAGTCACAATTTCCTCTCATGTGCAGAAGGTAGAATTAATTTACAGCATATAAGAATATGCATGGAAGTGGAAAGCAGTGTAAACAAACGTGCTATCTGAAATACGGCAGATTCAGTGCAGAAATCACGCGATGTAATTCTTTAGAAAGGTGACATCGTAGTTCAACCGAATAAACACGAGGAAATGGGGACTGGACAGGGGAGGGGGAGGCCAAGGGGAGAGGAAGAGACAAACGAAGAGAAAAAGCAGGGGAAAAGCCAGTAGAATTCTATGTCTACCCTAGGGAATTAAGGAAAGTGTGAGAAGGAGTGGGAGGGGAGGAATGCATGAGAATGTTGAGAGCGGTTGATCAAGACCCACTGAATCCTAAACACCTTTGAATAACTACTTAAAGATAACAAAAAAATTAAAAAAAAGACTCGCAGGACAAGAGTCACAGAAAGAAATAATATAAAGAGACATATGGAACAAATATATGAAAAAATGATGCCAAAATGGAAGGCAAAGTGTGAACAAATGCGTCAGTGCTACTCAGTAGACACCATAATGAAAGTGAACGACAGCTCGAGAGTGGGGAGGGGAGGGGGAAAGTGGGAGAGAGGGGGAGGGGTGACACTTCAAAAGAAATGTCCTCATTACCTGACTTACATGACTGTAACCCCTCTGTGTGCCACCTTTGTAAAAACGATTTTAGAAATTTAAGAAAAAAATGATGCCATAAAACCCACACATTTTATAGCATTCTTTCATCTCTATAAAGAACAACAAACAGCAAGAAGGATAAACTAAAGTATGCTGTGTTGAGGCACAGGTACGTCAGCTGTCCAAAGTCAAGAAGAGAAAGAAAAGTGACTCACCCCAGACAGAAGCCCTTCGGCAGCAGCAGCAGAATGCAAGTATTCAAATCCTAGGAGGAACATAAATTGCTCCTCACGCACTTCCTACACAGGAAAACCATCTTTCAGAAACCAAGTCAGGTGCTAGGAGCTCGTGCTCTAGTGGAGCCACTCCAGACGCTGAGACAGGGAGGACTGGAGTTCCAAGGCCAGTGTGGTCATAAAAGTCCATCTCCAAAATAGCCAGCAAAAAGTAGGGCTTAAAGTGGAGCTCGTCTATCAAGTGAAAAAAAATGGTGAAGTGGAGAAGTTTCCAGAAAATTGAACACCAAGAAAATAAATATTAGTTCAGACCTGACTTGTAAGAAATATTCAAGGAAGCTCTTGAGATGGAAAACAGATGGGTTTAGATGGTCACATGATCCCACTGGAAAATAAAGAACCCAGAGGGGGTTAAGTGTGTAACCCACATAAGAAGACAGACATATGCTTTTATTTTCTCAGTGTATGTGAAACCATTCAGCAGGATAGTATGTATTTAATCTATTATTGTTCCTGTGACTTACAGAGCAAAGCGGGTTAGGGAGAGGAAGACAGATGGAAACTCAAATCCACACAATGAAATGTTAAATAGGAAGATCTCGCCTCGCCTTCCTTCTCTCAGCTTTCTTTTTGTTTAAAAAAGCATTCCAATGCTTAAGGAATAATTCTAGCCGTGAACTGCTGGATTGGCAAAGAGGTCATCAATAAGCACAGAAAGAAAAGAGAGACTAGAGCTATGCAAGAGTGACACTTCAACATCTTAATGAAATCTGGTTAACAGAAGTCTGAAGTGAGCTCTGGTGAATTAATAACGGCTAAGCTCAAAAGTAACCATTAGTAAATAACTAAAAGCAGAGAAAATCTCTCAGTTTAACAATATCGTTCTTTCAGTCACAGGCTTATAAGCGTTACAGTGTTGCACTACGAAACACTCAATGTAAAAGAACAAAGACAATGCTGAAAGGACTTCATGTTAAAAGCACCAAAAATGAGAAGGTTGTTTCGGCCAGGAATCTAAGTGCACCAGCAGTCACCTTGCAGGCAGAGGGGCTGCGGACCCAGGAGTGTGCCTGGAAGACATGGCCAGGCTCCACCCCCACCCAGGCTTAAACAATACGCCCTCTGCAGAGGAAGCACTTAGACCCTGATGTACAAGTAAGGTCAACATCAAGACTGCTGAGAGATGTCTCCTGGAGCATACCAAAAAGAAAGAGAGCTCAAGAGGCTGCACCAACGCCAAACAAAACAGATCCTAGACAAACGTGCTCCTAGAGACAGAGAGGGATGGCTGACCCATTGCAAAGAAGCAAAACCAGGGAATGTAGAAACCTCATAACACGAAGGCAAACCGGGCCCGGAGGAAGTTGGCCAGTGGACAAGAGCAGGCCTGACAGGCCCAGCTGACCAGTGGGGCCTCACAGACGTTTTCAGAACCCCCCTGTCACTCACACACGAGAGGCCACAACCGAGGCCTGCTGCACTGGAAAGGGCACCTCACCTGGAGTTACAACCTCACCCATCCAGGAGTGAGAAGCTGAAGTAGAAACAAGGAAGCGCAAAACGATTCAAAATCACCTGCCTGGGCAGAGAACGAGACATCACGGAGATGAATGCAACCGAGTTCCAGGCAAGGCAATGCTGAGAAGCAAATTTACATCTGAGAAAGCCTGTGCCAGAAAAGGAGAACAAGTGCAGATTAATAACCCAACTTAGTCTTTGAAACCCTGGGGACAAAAGAAGAGAAAATAACTGTGTGGTGGAAGGGAGGGACTACTGAGTGTCGGAACTGAAGATAACGCAGTGTGGAAGAGAAAAACACAGACAGAAGAGACGAAGCTGAGAGCCGGCTCTTTGAGATCAACAGGATTGAGTAATCAGACAAATGGATGGGGCACAAGAGAGAAGATGTCCATTCCTAAAGCAGTACCAAAGAGGAGACATCACGCTAACTCCACAGGAACAGCCAGGAGCCCAGCGCACCGGCCAATTAACAAACTCAGAGAATCAGAAAACCCAAGGAGACCTGCAACAAGTGGAGAAATCGAGTCACAGTCTAGAAACTCCTCCCAAGTAAAGTCAGGGCCCATGAGACTTCCCTGATGAACTTTACCAAACACAGAGACCAGAATGAACAGCCATAATTGACATATCCTTGCAGCCATCAGATGAGGAGCAGACACGTCACAGAACACCTTTAAGGCTACGATCTCCCTCCCCTCCTCTCTGTCTCCCTCTCTCTCTCTTTCTCTCTCTCACACACACTCACACACACACACTCTCTCTCTCTCTCTCTCTCACACACACACACACACACACACTATTTCCACAGAGCAATTTTCTTTGAATTAGATGCAAAGAAGGAAGTAGCAACAATAAGATATAGTAATATGTGAAAAGAATTACATGCTGAGACTGAGTAAGGTTTCCTTCCAGTACTGCACGTTTGATTTGTCATAAAAACTCAATGAACACAACAAGACACCGTGTCAATAAAATAAAGGCAAACCCCATACGATCCCCTAGAGAGACGGGGAAAGGTTCTTGATGAGATTGCCTCTCTGCACCATGAAAGCATTCCACAAAGAAGCCGCTGAGCAGCCGGGCGCCTGGAGAAAGTCTGCAGACGCAGCTGCCCACACGTGCGGGGATGAAACTGACTGCTTACAGTGAGGCCAGGATCAAGACAAGAGGCCTACACTGGCCAGGATTGTTCAGGAGTAGAAATTAGAAAACAAAAAGAAATGAATCCATCTACATTAGAAAGGTAGAAGAGTCTCTGTGTACAGATGACATGATTCTATATGGAGAAATCCTGAAGAGTCCACAAATAAGCAAAACACTAAACCAAAACAAAGAAACTCCAAACCAAGAAACAAGCTCTGGAACATTCCAGGCTACCAGAAGCAATGTCGTTCTATTTTGTATATATGCTTGTAATTTGCGGTCCAAAGTTGAAATTAAGAAAACTCTTCCATTTCCCATTGCTTCAAAAAATACAAAAATACTTAAACTGGCACACATTCTTAAAAACTGGTAAACATTCTTAAAAGGAATTTCTTACAACCTGAATGAACCTGAGAGTCCACGGAGGTCCCTGCCCAGAGGGCCTAATGTGTGATGGTAACACTTCTCACGTGCAATCTAAATAGTCAAAGCAATAGCTATCAAAGTCTCAGCCGGCCTCTCTGTAGATGAAGAACTCACAGGGCTGCTGAAAGCTCTGAGAGTCTCTTCCGTGTGGCACTGGTGTGGCGCTCGGGGAACAGCACGCGTGTGTGACACTCCAGGGAGCAGACAGGGACAGCAGGAGGCAGAGAGCTAAGGGCCACTACTCATATCTGACCCACAGTGGCATCAGCCGATTCTAGTGAGGAGAAGAACAGTCCTTTTGAAGACAAATGGACATGTATCCACACACAAAGAACATGGCATATGGTACCTTAGAAGTTACCTAAAATGGAATAAGGTTCTGGATGAAAGAACTAAATTTCTAAACTCCTCAGGCAAAAACATAGGTGTGAAGTTTTATGACCACAACTCTTTTATTCCCCCTCCTCCAAAAAAAGATACTTAAAGTACAAGCACAAAATAAAACAAAAATAAATTAGTCTACACCATAATTTGAGACATCACTTTTGTGAAGGTAAAGCTAGGACCCGGGCTTTGTGCGTGTCCACAAGAGCTGAGCACAGGAAAAGACAGTGACACCGTGACCCCTCTGGAATGGGAGTCTAAGCCGGGAGGCGCCACCCCGCCTTCCTCTCCAGGCAGAGAGCGGGTCCAGGGAAAGCCGCGGGGTCCCTCACGCGCCTGGCGCCCTGTGGCCCTGAGTGGAAGTCCCGTGGGGCAGCGGTGGAAGGCAGCCTTCTGGAAGAGGGCAGCGGCTCCCCAGACGGAAGGTAGCACCTCCACAGCGCCACCACAGCGCCACTCGTGGGAGTGTGTGCAGAACCCAGTGTGTGCCAGAGCACTGCTCAGGGTCCACAGCAGCCTGGCGTGTAAGATCCCGGCACGTCCACACCTGCTGAGGGTACAGAAGTCAGGGACAGAGCACCATGGAAACCACACTCGAAGCGATGGGAACCTCGTGTCCTAGAGTCCCACCGGCTCAGGCATCCCCGTGGCATCCCGGGCCTGTGCTTCAGGGATGGACCACCAGCCTCACAGGGTGGGAGGCCTGGCACCATGGGCCCGATGCACCCGAGGAGGCTGGAGAGTGCTGAAGAATGGCGGTGGGGGGCTGTGGGGGGCTGAGGGGAGCACAGCTCTGCTGCTGTGACAGCAAACCCCTCCAAGGCACACAGTGTAACTGGTGGCTTTTACAGCATCCCAGCTGTATCTCAAGGAAGCTGTTAAGTGGGGAGGAATTTCAGTACTGACAGTAAAGTGGTAACTGCTGTAGCTCCGGGCAGTTAGGGATGGAAGTGTTGAGAATCCCTGAAAGGGGTCAGTGGAGAAGGGAGTCCGTCTTCCTGCTCGTGTTGCTTTCCCTCTCAGGGCTATCTGACTCCCACAGTATGCATGTGCGTGGCAAGATAGTTGAAAAACAAGTGGAAAGCATTGCAAACAGGCTAAAAATGTATGTCGTGATTAGCAGCACAGCCCACCATGCAGGAAGCAGGGTGCAGACCCAGCAGGGTCCCCTGGAGCCCCTGGTGCTCTCCTGGTACAACAAGCACTAAGTGGCAAGGGCCCGGGGGGTGGGGTAAACTAACCGGCAGCCTTGAGGCCTGGCAGAACCCTGCAGACAGGCACAGCCACGCTCAGAAACAACTCACAGCCAAAAACAAAGAGTCTAGATTTAGCCAGGGGCCAGTGGCTCACCCTGTAATCCCAGCTACTCAGGAGGCTGAGGTCTGAGGATCGCAGTTCAAAGCCTGCCCAGGCAGGAGAGTCTATGAGACTCTTATCTCCAACGATCTATTCCGGACGTGGTGCTGTGGTTCAAACGGTGGCCTTGAGCATGGAAAGGCTCAGGGACAGTGCCCACGTCCTGAGTTTAAGCAAAAAACAAAACCAAACCAAACCAACCTCTCCTCACCCCCCCCAAAAAAAACAAGACTCTAGATTTTACTAACTTGGGTAGAATTCAACTAACCCCATGGAAGCATCTAAAGAAATCCCCCCAAAACAGGAAAACTTTCAGAGTCAAAGAGACCTAGAGACCTGAATGTGGGTTTTGTAGCAATTGGAGTAATTATCTTTGGACTTAATGTAACAATAGACAATCTATTCAAGAGGATGGATGTTAGGAAGAAGCAAATTCTGCTATTGAGAAAGTTACAAGTGGAAGCTAATAATTCAGGGTGAACAGTTTTGAATAACAACACAGGCCATTGTATTATTGAGATCAAAACAGAGTTATACCTTAATAAAAGTTATAAAAGAAACAAGAGACATAATTCAAAGTCTTGTTTATGTATAATTGGAATACAGTAGACAGTGGGCAGAAATACTAGACACTTTCTTTTATGATATACATGTATAAACCATTCCAAAACTATAAACATTATCAAGCGAAAACCTGAACAAATGTCCTAAACCCACAAAAAGAGATAAAAATAAATGCGTCAATTTCTGCATACCTTAGATTCATCAGTCAGATGAATCTTAAAGGTGTTCAGAGGACATCGGAGGGGACCGGCTATAGAGCAGAAAGCAATGAAAGCCAGAAGACGATGGAATGGACAACACAGCATGTTGGTGCATTTCATAAGAGAAGGCCCCGGCAAGCCAGGTGGGTGGGGAGATGCTCTGCTGGCCCCATTTGGCTTCTTGGAAATTGACACAGTTGAGGTCCATAAAGGGTGTGGAGTTGGGTCTTGTGTCTTGATACAACCTGCCACACTCTGTCTTTCCTTTGGCTCTTCAGCACACTTCACGTTTGAATACATGGTAATATTGCTTAAAGTCACTTCGTCTTAATGGCTTCCTGTTGGTTTCCCCATAATTTCCTGTCAAGATAGTTTACTGCTTGTCTCTCATGGGAGAGCTCAGGAGGTCACCTTTCCATGCATTAGGGCTTCTGTGACCTAGGAAGAGAAAGAATGGAAGCTCCGAATGGGGTCTGCTTCCCTCCGTGGTGCAGTTGCTTGTTCATCCAGGTGTTCTCTGCCAATGCATACCTCACTGTCAGAGTTAAATGCAGCTTTCCAGGGCGGTCCACAGAGAAGACCCTGAGAGCTGCCAGAGCAACTGTGTTGGTATCATAAAATACCCACAGGGAGGGAAGGCCCAGGGGTGACAAAACACCAGTAAGATCAGGTCACAGGGAGGGAAGGCCCAGGGGTGACAAAACACCAGTAAGATCAGGTCACAGGGAGGGAATGCCCTGGGTGAGGAAACACCAGTAAGATCAGGTCACAGGGAGGGAAGGCCCTGGGTGAGGAAACACCAGTAAGATCAGGTCACAGGGAAGGAAGGCCCTGGGTGAGGAACACCAGTAAGATCAGGTCACAGGGAGGGAAGGCCCTGGGTGACGAAACACCAGTAAGATCAGGTCACAGGGAGGGAAGGCCCTGGGGTGACAAAACACCAGTAAGATCAGGTCACAGGGAGGGAAGGCCCTGGGGTGACAAAACACCAGTAAGATCAGGTCACAGGGAGGGAAGGCCCTGGGGTGACAAAACACCAGTAAGATCAGGTCACAGGGAGGGAAGGCCCTGGGGTGACAAAACACCAGTAAGATCAGGTCACAGGGAGGCAATGCCCTGGGTGAGGAACACCAGTAAGATCAGGTCACAGGGAGGGAAGGCCCAGGGGTGACAAAACACCAGTAAGATCAGGTCACAGGGAGGGAAGGCCCTGGGGTGACAAAACACCAGTAAGATCAGGTCACAGGGAGGGAAGGCCCAGGGGTGACAAAACACCAGTAAGATCAGGTCACGGGGAGGGAAGGCCCTGGGGTGACAAAACACCAGTAAGATCAGGTCACAGGGAGGGAAGGCCCTGGGGTGAGGAAACACCAGTAAGAACAGGTCACAGGGAGGGAAGGCCCTGGGTGACAAAACACCTGTAAGATCAGTCACAGGGAGGGACAGCCCTGGGGTGACAAAACACCAGTAAGATCAGGTCATGGGGAGGGAAGGCCCTGGGTGACAAAACACCAGTAAGATCAGGTCACAGGGAGGGAAGGCCCTGGGGTGAGGAAACACCAGTAAGAACAGGTCACAGGGAGGGAAGGCCCTGGGTGACAAAACACATGTAAGATCAGGTCACAGGGAGGGAAAGCCCTGGGGTGAGGAACACGAGTAAGATCAGGTCACAGGGAGGGAGGGCCCTGGGGTGAGGAAACACCTGTAAGATCAGGTCACAGGGAGGGAAGGCCCTGGGTGAGGAAACACCTGTAAGATCAGGTCACGGGGAGGGAAGGCCCTGGGGTGAGGAAACACGTGTAAGATCAGGTCACAGGGAGGGAGGGCCCTGGGGTGAGGAAACACCAGTAAGATCAGGTCACAGGGAGGGAATGCCCTGGGTGACAAAACACCAGTAAGATCAGGTCACAGGGAGGGAAGGCCCTGGGGTGAGGAAACACCAGTAAGAACAGGTCACAGGGAGGGAAGGCCCTGGGTGACAAAACACCTGTAAGATCAGGTCACAGGGAGGGAAAGCCCTGGGGTGAGGAACACGAGTAAGATCAGGTCACAGGGAGGGAGGGCCCTGGGGTGAGGAAACACCTGTAAGATCAGGTCACGGGGAGGGAAGGCCCTGGGGTGACAAAACACCAGTAAGATCAGGTCACAGGGAGGGAAGGCCCAGGGGTGACAAAACACCTGTAAGATCAGGTCACAGGGAGGGAGGGCCCTGGGGTGACAAAACACCAGTAAGATCAGGTCACAGGGAGGGAAGGCCCTGGGGTGAGGAAACACCAGTAAGAACAGGTCACAGGGAGGGAAGGCCCTGGGTGACAAAACACCTGTAAGATCAGGTCACAGGGAGGGAAAGCCCTGGGGTGAGGAACACGAGTAAGATCAGGTCACAGGGAGGGAGGGCCCTGGGGTGAGGAAACACCTGTAAGATCAGGTCACAGGGAGGGAAGGCCCTGGGTGAGGAAACACCTGTAAGATCAGGTCACGGGGAGGGAAGGCCCTGGGGTGAGGAAACACGTGTAAGATCAGGTCACAGGGAGGGAGGGCCCTGGGGTGAGGAAACACCAGTAAGATCAGGTCACAGGGAGGGAAGGCCCTGGGTGACAAAACACCAGTAAGATCAGGTCACAGGGAGGGAAGGCCCAGGGGTGAGGAAACACCAGTAAGAACAGGTCACAGGGAGGGAAGGCCCTGGGTGACAAAACACCAGTAAGATCAGGTCACAGGGAGGGAAGGCCCTGGGGTGAGGAAACACCAGTAAGAACAGGTCACAGGGAGGGAAGGCCCTGGGTGACAAAACACCTGTAAGATCAGGTCACAGGGAGGGAAAGCCCTGGGGTGAGGAACACGAGTAAGATCAGGTCACAGGGAGGGAGGGCCCTGGGGTGAGGAAACACCTGTAAGATCAGGTCACGGGGAGGGAAGGCCCTGGGGTGACAAAACACCAGTAAGATCAGGTCACAGGGAGGGAAGGCCCAGGGGTGACAAAACACCTGTAAGATCAGGTCACAGGGAGGGAGGGCCCTGGGGTGACAAAACACCAGTAAGATCAGGTCACAGGGAGGGAAGGCCCTGGGGTGACAAAACACCAGTAAGATCAGGTCACAGGGAGGGAAGGCCCAGGGGTGACAAAACACCTGTAAGATCAGGTGACAGGGAGGGAAGGCCCTGGGTGACAAAACACCAGTAAGATCAGGTCACAGGGAGGGAAGGCCCTGGGTGAGGAAACACCTGTAAGATCAGGTCACTGGGAGGGAAGGCCCTGGGGTGAGGAAACACCTGTAAGATCAGGTCACAGGGAGGGAATGCCCTGGGTGAGGAAACACCAGTAAGATCAGGTCACAGGGAGGGAAGGCCCTGGGTGAGGAAACACCAGTAAGATCAGGTCACAGGGAGGGAAGGCCCTGGGTGACAAAACACCAGTAAGATCAGGTCACAGGGAGGGAAGGCCCTGGGTGAGGAAACACCTGTAAGATCAGGTCACTGGGAGGGAAGGCCCTGGGTGACAAAACACCAGTAAGATCAGGTCACAGGGAGGGAAGGCCCTGGGGTGAGGAAACACCTGTAAGATCAGGTCACTGGGAGGGAAGGCCCTGGGTGACAAAACACCAGTAAGATCAGGTCACAGGGAGGGAAGGCCCTGGGTGAGGAAACACCTGTAAGATCAGGTCACGGGGAGGGAAGGCCCTGGGGTGAGGAAACACCTGTAAGATCAGGTCACAGGGAGGGAAGGCCCTGGGGTGAGGAAACACCTGTAAGATCAGGTTACAGGGAGGGAAGGCCCTGGGGTGAGGAACACCAGTAAGATCAGGTCACAGGGAGGGAGGGCCCTGGGGTGAGGAAACACCTGTAAGATCAGGTCACAGGGAGGGAAGGCCCTGGGGTGAGGAAACACCAGTAAGATCAAATCACAGGGAGGGAAGGCCCTGGGTGACAAAACACCAGTAAGATCAGGTCACAGGGAGGGAAGGCCCTGGGTGAGGAAACACCAGTAGGATCAGGTCACAGGGAGGGAAGGCCCAGGGTGACAAAACACCTGTAAGATCAGGTCACAGGGAGGGAAGGCCCTGGGGTGACAAAACACCAGTAAGATCAGGTCACAGGGAGGGAAGGCCCTGGGGTGACAAAACACCAGAAGATCAGGTCACGGGGAGGGAAGGCCCAGGGGTGACAAAACACCAGTAAGATCAGGTCACAGGGAGGGAAGGCCCTGGGGTGACAAAACACCAGTAAGATCAGGTCACAGGGAGGGAAGGCCCTGGGGTGACAAAACACCAGTAAGATCAGGTCACAGGGAGGGAAGGCCCAGGGGTGACAAAACACCAGTAAGAACAGGTCACAGGGAGGGAAGGCCCTGGGGTGACAAAACACCAGTAAGATCAGGTCACAGGGAGGGAAGGCCCTGGGGTGACAAAACACCAGTAAGATCAGGTCACAGGGAGGGAAGGCCCTGGGGTGACAAAACACCAGTAAGATCAGGTCACGGGGACGGAAGGCCCTGGTGCCTCCTGGCCTCGGAGTCACAGGGCTCTGCTGCATCTCAGGCTCTGGGTCCCGGTACCACAGCAGTGAGGACAGTCACCTCGCGGTGGCCAGGAAGCAGAGCAGGTTCTGGTACCCCTGGAATTCCCCAGTGACCACTGTCTCCCGGGGCCCTCACCTAGTGTTTCCCCGCATGGCTGCAGGCGAGGTCCGGTTCTTCAGCCACAGCCGTGGGGAAGCACTCCAGATCCCCATGCTTGCAGCCGAGCTGAAGCTCCTGGAATTACACCTCTGTGGACAGCCACTCTCAGCCTTCAGTGACGTGTCGCAATGTCCCGGCGGATTTGCTTTGCCTACCTGTGTGGTGGTGGCTGAGCGTGGGCTCGCCTCCTGGTTCTCCCAGGCATCCATCTCCGGCCATCTCCGGTCTGTTGGTTAGGATCTGGGAATTAATCTGAGTTTTTCTTGCTGTTAGGATGGGATCAAAGCTTTTCCAACTTTCTGTGGTGCTCAAAGTACAAAGAGGAAATCTGGGACTGTTTCTTAAAATTCGGGCATGAGGGCGTCCGTTGTGAAGGTAGAGATTCCATTTTTTGCAGCATTCCAGGCAAAGTTCTGAAGCATCAGGAGTTTGTGGGTGTCAGAATGAAACTGATGTGTGGGATTCAAGGACCTGTGAGGCCTTTCTGTATCCTCGAGATGGCTGGCCCGACACTCTTCCCCTGGAGGCGTCCTCGTAGGTGTCCGTTGTCAGCATGTAGAGTCAGCGCATTTCCAGACCTCTGCAAAGGTTCTGCAGACGCTGGCCAGGGCAGCTCTGCAAGGCGAGCGCCCCCTCCTCTTCACAGACCGCGTAGGATGAAGTCTGCTCCTACATGAATGCAAGTGGATCTGAAATACAGGCAGCAGGTCAGTGGACGCGGGGATCAGACTTCCTGACTGGTCTAAAAGACTTTCTGGCACGGGGATCCCCAGCACAGTCACTGGCTCCATAAACTTCAGAATGAAAGCTACGAGTGGCAAGGACCAAGCTAAAGACCCTGACACCATCCTGTCCTCTGAGTACCAAGCTACAAGTCCTGCCTGACCAGTATCTGAAACGAGCACAGCCATCACTCCAACCCCAGGAGCGATGGCAGAAGGAAGAGCTACTGCTCATTCTCTTTCTAGTTCCTTTTCCCTTCTTAGAGTCCATTTGAATCACGTTTCCTTTATGGCTAAAGAGTTGAGCATGTCTTTGTGTGCCTATTCTATTTCTGTATACTTCTTCTTCTAAGAACCATCCACTCAGTTCCTTTTCCTGGTTATTTGCTCTTTTGTGGTTTGCTTTTTTTTTTTTTTTTGAGCTTTTTGCATATTCATCCGTTATCTCTTGAATAGCTTGTGAAGATTTTGTTCCATCCTGTAGATTGTTTCTTGGTGCTGATAATTGTTTCTCTTAATGTGCAGGGACTGTCTGCATAATTGTGAAGGAGAGCAGAAGTGTGTTCTTGTCACCCTCACCCATCATTCTGGTTCCCTGTGGATGCTGGCAGGGGCTGGCTGGGCCACAGGGAGCTTTTTACCACGTCTGTGTGGGACAGGCACACAGCTTCACTGGCTCCTGTCGGTATTTTTACAGCTGGTCACAGCACCTTCTCGGGTTCTTCACTGTGTACTACAAGAGATGACATGCTTTGCTATGATTTGCAAAGGCTTTCCCCCAGTCTGCATCAATAAGGAGGATCAAAGCCACGTGTCTGCACGGTCAGCCTCTGTCATGCTGTTTGTGCTCAGGTTTCTCTGCTTCCTGTCACAGGAGATTCCGAAGGCACTTTGATCAGCCTGTCTGTTTGTGGGGCAGAGTGTGAAGGCTGGCCTGGGGGCAGGACCTCACTCCAGAGCCCTGCGTGGCCATATTGCAGCACTGGCACCATTTTTAATGCATTGTTTGACACCGGTTTCAGGAAGAATATTGTATTCATATTTGTGAATGACTTTTGCAGTTAAATAATTTTGCTAAACTTTACCGTTTTTGGTGTTTTTTTTCTTTGGTGTGTGGGTCATGGGGCTTGAACTTGGCCTGGGCACATGTCCCTGAGCTCTTCAGCTCAAGGCTACCACTTTATCCCAGGGCCTGGGCATAGTCCCTGTGCTCTTCAGCTCAAGGCTACCACCCTACCCTTGAGCCAAGCCCCACTTCCCATTTTCTAGAGGATAATTGGAGATAAGATTCTTAGGTCCCTTTGTGCTGGGCTGGCTTTGGACCTTGATCCTCAGATCTCAGTAGCTAGGAATATAGGTGTGAGCCACCGTGCCCAGCTTGTTGTTGATATTGTTTTTTAAAGTTATGCTATGTAAAACGAAAACTAACTTGAATATAAAGTACTTTCTATATTCTACAATACTTTTGGTGACAGATTAAGCTATTATATTTCCTTTAAAGGTTAGATGAAATTTGGTTTGAATGAAGCCAAACTGGGTGGGTTCTTTTTTGAACAATACATCTTTAATTAGATTTCAAATATTTTTATCTAATAGGACTATTTAGTTTTGCATGTCTGAGATGTATTTAGTTAATTTTTTTGCATTTCTAAGAAGGCACCATGTTTTCTAAGTTTGTAAGTATTTGGCCATAGAGTAAGATATAAAATTTCCTCATTATTATCTTACTTTTTCATTTCTATATGATTACTTTTCATTCTTATTCTTAATTTTCTTCATGTCTTTCTCTGATCCAGACTGTCTCTTTCCCTTCTTACCTGTAATTAGCTTAAAGAGACTTAACTTCAAACAATCACATTTGGACTAGGCCATGCTTTCTACTTATTTACTTACAATTTAAAAAAATCCATTTTACTTTCATATTTATTAAATGTATCCCTTGTAATTCATTGAGTTTATTCTGCTGCTTTCCTAATATATTTAGCGGAGCCGGAGTTCCTCCATCTTTTCTTTTATTCTCTAAAGCAAGGAGACTGCTGTAAATAGTCTGCAACAGACTCGTCTCCATGTGAGAGGCTCACAGCTGCCCCCAAACCCTCAGTGCTTTGCCATTTCTTTCTTGATTGACTCTTGGATCCAGGGATTATCTATAAGTGGATTTCTCATTTTCTAAGCCTTCAGGTTATTTTGCTCACCTTCCCATCATTATTTCTAATTTTATTGCTTTGTAATCAGATGATCACAGTCAACAGAGTTCCAGTTTTGGGTATTAATTATTTTAAAAAGGGTTTTTTCATTGTGGTTGTTTGTTTGTTTGGTTGGTTGTTTTTTTTGCAGTCCATAAGCAACATTTGGGTAGCTCCTGCAAAGAGGCTTGTTGCTTCTTTCTGAAGGAAGGCCTCTGGGCGCCAGTTGGCCAGGCCAAGTGAAGGAGGAATGCCCATCAAAAACCCATCTGGTCAAGTTCAATAAGATTTCCCCATGGCCCTGCAGCTGCCCTCACTCGCCACACACAGAGACCTGTCTGTGACTAGACAGGAGCAGGAGACAAATAAGTGGATGGCCTGCCAGGGAAAGATCCATGACTGGACAGCCATGACTGGACAGTTATGAATGGACAGCCATGAGTGATGAGCCATGAGTGATGAGCCATGAGTGGACAGTCATGACTGATGAGCCATGAGTGGACAGTCATGAGTGATGAGCCTTGAGTGGACAGTCATGAGTGATGAGCCATGAGTGGACAGTCATCAGTGATGAGCCATGAGTGGATAGTCATCAGTGATGAGCCATGAGTGGACAGTCATCAGTGATGAGCCATGAGTGGACAGTCATCAGTGATGAGCCATGAGTGGACAGTCATCAGTGATGAGCCATGAGTGGACAGTCATGAGTGATGAGCCATGAGTGGACAGTCATGAGTGATGAGCCTTGAGTGGACAGTCATGAGTGATGAGCCATGAGTGGACAGTCATCAGTGATGAGCCATGAGTGGACAGTCATGAGTGATGAGCCATGAGTGGACAGTCATGAGTGATGAGCCTTGAGTGGACAGTCATGAGTGATGAGCCATGAGTGGACGGTCATGAGTGATGAACCATGAGTGGACAGTCATCAGGGATGAACCATGAGTGGACAGTCATCAGTGATGAGCCATGAGTGGACAGTCATCAGTGATGAGCCATGAGTGGACAGGCTAAGTGATGAGCCATGAGTGGACAGTCATGAGTGATGAGCCATGAGTGGACAGTCATGAGTGATGAGCCATGAGTGGACAGTCATCAGTGATGAACCATGAGTGGACAGTCATCAGTGATGAGCCATGAGTGGACAGTCATGAGTGATGAGCCATGAGTGGACAGTCATCAGTGATGAGCCATGAGTGGACAGTCATCAGTGATGAGCCATGAGTGGACAGTCATGAGTGATGAGCCATGAGTGGACAGTCATGAGTGATGAGCCATGAGTGGACAGTAATCAGTGATGAGCCATGAGTGGACAGTCATGAGTGATGAGCCATGAGTGGACAGTAATCAGTGATGAGCCATGAGTGGACAGTCATGAGTGATGATCCATGAGTGGACAGTCATGGGTGATGAGCCATGAGTGGACTGTCATCAGTGGTTGAACCATGAGTGGACAGTCATGAGTGATGAGCCATGAGTGGACAGTCATCAGTGATGAACCATGAGTGGACAGTCATGAGTGATGAGCCATGAGTGGACAGTCATGAGTGATGAGCCATGAGTGGACAGTCATGAGTGATGAGCCATGAGTGGACAGTAATGAGTGATGAGCCTTGAGTGGACAGACATGAGTGATGAACCATGAGTGGACAGTCATCAGTGATGAACCATGAGTGGACAGTCATCAGTGATGAGCCATGAGTGGACAGTCATCAGTGATGAGCCATGAGTGGACAGTCTAAGTGATGAGCCATGAGTGGACAGTCATCAGTGATGAGCCATGAGTGGACAGTCATGAGTGATGAGCCATGAGTGGACAGTCATCAGTGATGAACCATGAGTGGACAGTCATCAGTGATGAACCATGAGTGGACAGTCATGAGTGATGAGCCATGAGTGGACAGTCATGAGTGATGAGCCATGAGTGGACAGTAATGAGTGATGAGCCTTGAGTGGACAGACATGAGTGATGAACCATGAGTGGACAGTCATCAGTGATGAGCCATGAGTGGACAGTCATCAGTGATGAACCATGAGTGGACAGTCATGAGTGATGAGCCATGAGTGGACAGTCATGAGTGATGAGCCATGAGTGGACAGTAATGAGTGATGAGCCTTGAGTGGACAGACATGAGTGATGAACCATGAGTGGACAGTCATCAGTGATGAACCATGAGTGGACAGTCATCAGTGATGAGCCATGAGTGGACAGTCATCAGTGATGAGCCATGAGTGGACAGTCTAAGTGATGAGCCATGAGTGGACAGTCATCAGTGATGAGCCATGAGTGGACAGTCATGAGTGATGAGCCATGAGTGGACAGTCATCAGTGATGAACCATGAGTGGGCAGTCATCAGTGATGAGCCATGAGTGGGCAGTCATGAGTGATGAGCCATGAGTGGACAGTCATGAGTGATGAGCCATGAGTGGACAGTCATGAGTGATGAGCCATGAGTGGACAGTCATGAGTGATGAGCCATGAGTGGACAGTCATCAGTGATGAGCCATGAGTGGACGGTCATGAGTGATGAGCCATGACTGGACGGTCATCAGTGATGAGCCATGAGTGGACGGTCATGAGTGATGAGCCATGTGTGGACGGTCATGAGTGATGAGCCATGAGTGGACGGTCATGAGTGATGAGCCATGAGTGGACGGTCATGAGTGATGAGCCATGACTGGACAGTCATCAGTGATGAGCCATGAGTGGACAGTCATGAGTGATGAGCCATGAGTGGACAGTCATGAGTGATGAGCCATGAGTGGACAGTCATGAGTGATGAGCCATGAGTGGACAGTCATCAGTGATCAGCCATGAGTGGACAGTCATCAGTGATGAACCATGAGTGGACAGTCATGAGTGATGAGCCATGAGTGGACAGTCATGAGTGATGAGCCATGAGTGGACAGTAATGAGTGATGAGCCTTGAGTGGACAGACATGAGTGATGAACCATGAGTGGACAGTCATCAGTGATGAACCATGAGTGGACAGTCATCAGTGATGAGCCATGAGTGGACAGTCATCAGTGATGAGCCATGAGTGGACAGTCTAAGTGATGAGCCATGAGTGGACAGTCATCAGTGATGAGCCATGAGTGGACAGTCATCAGTGATGAGCCATGAGTGGACAGTCTAAGTGATGAGCCATGAGTGGACAGTCATCAGTGATGAGCCTTGAGTGGACAGTCATCAGTGATGAACCATGAGTGGACAGTCATGAGTGATGACCCATGAGTGGACAGTCATCAGTGATGAGCCATGAGTGGACAGTCATCAGTGATGAGCCATGAGTGGACAGTCATGAGTGATGAGCCATGAGTGGACAGTCATGAGTGATGAGCCATGAGTGGACAGTCATCAGTGATGAACCATGACTGGACAGTCATGAGTGATGAACCATGAGTGGACAGTCATCAGTGATGAGCCATGAGTGGACAGTCATCAGTGATGAGCCATGAGTGGACAGTCATCAGTGATGAACCATGAGTGGAGAGTCATCAGTGATGAGCCATGAGTGGACAGTCATAAGTGATGAGCCATGAGTGGACAGTCATCAGTGATGAGCCATGAGTGGACAGTCATCAGTGATGAGCCATGAGTGGACAGTCATCAGTGATGAGCCATGAGTGGACAGTCATGAGTGATGAGCCATGACTGGACAGTCATCAGTGATGAGCCATGAGTGGACGGTCATGAGTGATGAGCGATGTGTGGACAGTCATGAGTGATGAGCCATGAGTGGACAGTCATGAGTGATGAGCCATGAGTGGACAGTCATGAGTGATGAGCCATGACTGGACAGTCATCAGTGATGAGCCATGAGTGGACAGTCATGAGTGATGAGCCATGACTGGACAGTCATCAGTGATGAGCCATGAGTGGACAGTCATGAGTGATGAGCCATGAGTGGACGGTCATGAGTGATGAGCCATGAGTGGACGGTCATGAGTGATGAGCCATGAGTGGGCAGTCATCAGTGATGAACCATGAGTGGACAGTCATCAGTGATGAGCCTTGAGTGGACAGTCATCAGTGATGAGCCTTGAGTGGACAGTCATCAGTGATGAGCCATGAGTGGACAGTCATGAGTGATGAGCCATGAGTGGACAGTCATCAGTGATGAGCCATGAGTGGACAGTCATGAGTGATGAGCCATGACTGGACGGTCATGAGTGATGAGCCATGAGTGGACAGTCATGAGTGATGAGCCATGAGTGGGCAGTCATCAGTGATGAACCATGAGTGGACAGTCATGAGTGATGAGCCATGATTGGACAGTCATCAGTGATGAGCCATGAGTGGACAGTAATCAGTGATGAGCCATGAGTGGACAGTCATGAGTGATGAGCCATGAGTGGACAGTCATCAGTGATGAGCCTTGAGTGGACAGTCATCAGTGATGAGCCATGAGTGGACGGTCATGAGTGATGAGCCATGAGTGGACAGTCATCAGTGATGAGCCTTGAGTGGACGGTCATGAGTGATGAGCCATGAGTGGACAGTCATGAGTGATGAGCCATGAGTGGACAGTCATCAGTGATGAGCCATGAGTGGACAGTCATGAGTGATGAGCCATGAGTGGGCAGTCATCAGTGATGAGCCATGAGTGGACAGTCATGAGTGATGAGCCATGAGTGGACAGTCATCAGTGATGAGCCATGAGTGGACAGTCATGAGTGATGAGCCATGAGTGGACAGTCATCAGTGATGAGCCTTGAGTGGACAGTCATGAGTGATGAGCCATGAGTGGACAGTCATCAGTGATGAGCCATGAGTGGACAGTCATGAGTGATGAGCCATGAGTGGACAGTCATGAGTGATGAGCCATGAGTGGACAGTCATCAGTGATGAGCCTTGAGTGGACGGTCATGAGTGATGAGCCATGAGTGGACAGTCATCAGTGATGAGCCATGAGTGGACAGTCATGAGTGATGAACCATGAGTGGACAGTCATGAGTGATGAGCCATGAGTGGACAGTCATGAGTGATGAGCCATGAGTGGACAGTCATGAGTGATGAGCCATGAGTGGACAGTCATGAGTGATGAGCCATGAGTGGACAGTCATCAGTGATGAGCCTTGAGTGGACAG
Organism: Megascapheus bottae; assembly: GCF_031878675.1. Lineage (NCBI taxonomy): Eukaryota > Metazoa > Chordata > Mammalia > Rodentia > Geomyidae > Megascapheus > Megascapheus bottae. Next base: position 96,295,610 of record NC_143510.1, on the reverse strand, counting down.
TCATCAGTGATGAGCCTTGAGTGGACAGTCATCAGTGATGAGCCATGAGTGGACAGTCATGAGTGATGAGCCATGAGTAGACAGTCATGAGTGATGAGCCATGAGTGGACAGTCATCAGTGATGAGCCATGTGTGGAGAGTCCTCATTGGATGGCTTCAGTGGGCAGCATAGGGAGGTCTTTATATGATAACAGCTTCTCCAAGATCCTTGCAACTGTGATGGGAAGATCACACATAGGTCTCACTTCTGGGAGATGGTAGGATCCTTCTTAGTATCCTTTCAAATGGGGTGGAGCCAGGCAGGATGAGATGGTGGAGTCAGGCAAGATGAAGGTGGTGGAGCCAGGCAGGATGAATATGGTGGAGTCAGGAAGGATGGAGGTGGTAGAGCCAGGCAGGATGGAGGTGGTGGAGCCAGGCAGGCTGGAGATGGTGGAGTCATGAAGCCTGGAGGTGGTAGAGCCAGGCAGGATGGAGGTGGTAGAGCCAGGCAGGATGGAGGTGGTGGAGCCAGGCAGGCTGGAGATGGTGGAGTCAGGAAGGATGGAGGTGGTGGAGCCAGGCAGGATGGAGGTGGTGGAGCCCAGGAGGTTGGAGGTGGTGGAGCCAGGCAGGATGGAGGTGGTGGAGTCAGGAAGGATGGAGGTGGTAGAGTCAGGAAGGATGGAGGTGGTAGAGCCAGGCAGGATGGAGATGATGGAGCCAGGCAGGATGGAGGTGGTGGAGCCGAGGAGGATGGAGATGGTGGAGCCAGGCAGGTTGGAGGTGGTGGAGCAAGCCAGGATGGAGATGGTAGAGCCCAGGACGATGGAGATGGTGGAGTCAGGCAGGATGGAGGTGGTGAAGCCCAGGAGGATGGAGATGGTGGAGCCAGGCAGGTTATAGGCGGTGGAGCAAGGCAGGATGGACATGGTAGGGCCCAGGAGGATGGAGATGGTGGAGTCAGGCAGGATGGAGGTGGTGGAGCCAGGCAGGATGGAGATGGTGGAGCGCAGGTGGGATGGATGTGGTGGAGCCCAGGAGGGATGCATGTGGTGGTGCCAGGCAGGATGGAGGTGGTGGAGCCCAGGAGGGTGGAGATGGTTGAACCAGGAAGGATGCAGGTGCTGAAGCCAGGCAGGATGGAGGTGGTGGGGCCAGGCAGATGGAGGTGGTGGAGTCAGGGAGGATGGAGTTGGTGGAGTCAGGCAGGATGGAGGTGGTGGAGCCAGGCAGGATGGAGGTGTTGGAGTCAGGGAGGATGGAGTTGGTGGAGTCAGGCAGGATGGAGGTGGTGGAGTCAGGCAGGATGGAGGTGTTGGAGTCAGGGAGGATGGAGGTTGTGGAGGGAGGCGGGAGGGAGGTGGTGGAGCCAGGCAGGATGGAGGTGGTGGAGCCAGCGGGATGGAGGTGGTGGAGTCACGCAGGATGGGGGTGGTGGAGGGAGGCAGGATGGAGGTGGTGGAGGGAGGCAGGATGGAGGTGGTGGAGTCACGCAGGATGGGGGTGGTGGAGGGAGGCAGGATGGAGGTGGTGGAGTCACGCAGGATGGGGGTGGTGGAGGGAGGCAGGATGGAGGTGGTGGAGGGAGGCAGGATGGAGGTGGTGGAGTCACGCAGGATGGGGGTGGTGGAGGGAGGCAGGATGGAGGTGGTGGAGGGAGGCAGGATGGAGGTGGTGGAGTCACGCAGGATGGGGGTGGTGGAGGGAGGCAGGATGGAGGTGGTGGAGTCACGCAGGATGGGGGTGGTGGAGGGAGGCAGGATGGAGGTGGTGGAGCCAGGCAGGATGGAGGTGGTGGAGGGAGGCAGGATGGAGGTGGTGGAGCCAGGCAGGCTGGAGATGGTGGAGTCAGGAAGGATGGAGGTGGTGGAGCCAGGCAGGATGGAGGTGGTGGAGCCCAGGAGGTTGGAGGTGGTGGAGCCAGGCAGGATGGAGGTGGTGGAGTCAGGAAGGATGGAGGTGGTAGAGTCAGGAAGGATGGAGGTGGTAGAGCCAGGCAGGATGGAGATGATGGAGCCAGGCCGGATGGAGGTGGTGGAGCCGAGGAGGATGGAGATGGTGGAGCCAGGCAGGTTGGAGGTGGTGGAGCAAGCCAGGATGGAGATGGTAGAGCCCAGGACGATGGAGATGGTGGAGTCAGGCAGGATGGAGGTGGTGAAGCCCAGGAGGATGGAGATGGTGGAGCCAGGCAGGTTATAGGCGGTGGAGCAAGGCAGGATGGACATGGTAGGGCCCAGGAGGATGGAGATGGTGGAGTCAGGCAGGATGGAGGTGGTGGAGCCAGGCAGGATGGAGATGGTGGAGCGCAGGTGGGATGGATGTGGTGGAGCCCAGGAGGGATGCATGTGGTGGTGCCAGGCAGGATGGAGGTGGTGGAGCCCAGGAGGGTGGAGATGGTTGAACCAGGAAGGATGCAGGTGCTGAAGCCAGGCAGGATGGAGGTGGTGGGGCCAGGCAGATGGAGGTGGTGGAGTCAGGCAGGATGGAGGTGGTGGAGTCAGGGAGGATGGAGTTGGTGGAGCCAGGCAGGATGGAGGTGTTGGAGTCAGGGAGGATGGAGTTGGTGGAGTCAGGCAGGATGGAGGTGGTGGAGCCAGGCAGGATGGAGGTGTTGGAGCCAGGCAGGATGGAGGTGTTGGAGTCAGGGAGGATGGAGTTGGTGGAGTCAGGCAGGATGGAGGTGGTGGAGTCAGGCAGGATGGAGGTGTTGGAGTCAGGGAGGATGGAGGTTGTGGAGGGAGGCGGGAGGGAGGTGGTGGAGCCAGGCAGGATGGAGGTGGTGGAGCCAGCGGGATGGAGGTGGTGGAGTCACGCAGGATGGGGGTGGTGGAGGGAGGCAGGATGGAGGTGGTGGAGGGAGGCAGGATGGAGGTGGTGGAGTCACGCAGGATGGGGGTGGTGGAGGGAGGCAGGATGGAGGTGGTGGAGTCACGCAGGATGGGGGTGGTGGAGGGAGGCAGGATGGAGGTGGTGGAGCCAGGCAGGATGGAGGTGGTGGAGGGAGGCAGGATGGAGGTGGTGGAGTCAGGTAGGATGGAGGTGGTGGAGCCAGGCGGGATAGGGTGGTGGAGCCAGGCAGGATGGAGGTGGTGGAGTCAGGCAGTATGGAGGTGGTGGAGCCAGGCAGGATGGAGGTGTTGGAGTCAGGCAGATGGAGGTGGTGGAGTCAGGCAGGATGGAGGTGGTGGAGTCAGGGAGGATGGAGTTGGTGGAGTCAGGCAGTATGGAGGTGGTGGAGCCAGGCAGGATGGAGGTGTTGGAGTCAGGCAGATGGAGGTGGTGGAGTCAGGCAGGATGGAGGTGGTGGAGTCAGGGAGGATGGAGTTGGTGGAGTCAGGCAGGATGGAGGTGGTGGAGCCAGGCAGGATGGAGGTGTTGGAGTCAGGGAGGATGGAGTTGGTGGAGTCAGGCAGGATGGAGGTGGTGGAGTCAGGGAGGATGGAGGTTGTGGAGGGAGGCGGGAGGGAGGTGGTGGAGCCAGGCAGGATGGAGGTGGTGGAGCCAGCGGGATGGAGGTGGTGGAGTCACGCAGGATGGGGGTGGTGGAGGGAGGCAGGATGGAGGTGGTGGAGGGAGGCAGGATGGAGGTGGTGGAGTCACGCAGGATGGGGGTGGTGGAGCCAGGCGGGATGGAGGTGGTGGAGTCACGCAGGATGGAGGTGGTGGAGTCACGCAGGATGGAGGTGGTGGAGGGAGGCAGGATGGAGGTGGTGGAGTCACGCAGGATGGGGGTGGTGGAGGGAGGCAGGATGGAGGTGGTGGAGCCAGGCAGGATGGAGGTGGTGGAGTCACGCAGGATGGGGGTGGTGGAGGGAGGCAGGATGGAGGTGGTGGAGTCACGCAGGATGGGGGTGGTGGAGGGAGGCAGGATGGAGGTGGTGGAGCCAGGCAGGATGGAGGTGGTGGAGGGAGGCAGGATGGAGGTGGTGGAGTCAGGTAGGATGGAGGTGGTGGAGCCAGGCGGGATAGGGTGGTGGAGCCAGGCAGGATGGAGGTGGTGGAGTCAGGCAGTATGGAGGTGGTGGAGTCAGGGAGGATGGAGGTTGTGGAGGGAGGCGGGAGGGAGGTGGTGGAGCCAGGCAGGATGGAGGTGGTGGAGCCAGCGGGATGGAGGTGGTGGAGTCACGCAGGATGGGGGTGGTGGAGGGAGGCAGGATGGAGGTGGTGGAGTCAGGCAGGATGGAGGTGGTGGGGTCAGGTGGGATGGAGGTCGTGGAGCCAGGCGGGATGGAGATGGTGGAGTCAGGCAGGATGGAGGTGGTGGAGCCAGGCAGGATGGAGGTGGTGGAGTCACGCAGGATGGGGGTGGTGGAGGGAGGCAGGATGGAGGTGGTGGAGCCAGGCGGGATAGGGTGGTGGAGCCAGGCAGGATGGAGGTGGTGGAGCCAGCCGGGATGGAGGTGGTGGAGCCAGGTGGGATGGAGGTCGTGGAGCCAGGCAGGTTGGAGGTGGTGGAGCCAGGCAGTATGGAGGTGGTGGAGCCCTGGTGGGATGGAGGTTTTGGAGCCAGGGGGATGGAGGTGGTGGAGCCAGGCAGGTTGGAGGAGGTGGAGCCAGGCAGGATGGAGGTGGTGGAGGGAGGCAGGATGAGGGTGGTGGAGCCAGGCAGGATGAAGGTGGTGGAGCCCAGGAGGATGGAGGTGGTGGAGCCAGGCAGGTTGGAGGTGGTGGAGCCCAGGCGGGATGGAGTTGGTGGAGCCAGGCAGGTTGGAGGTGGTGGAGCCAGGCGGGATGGAGGTGGTGGAGTCAGGCAGGATGGAGGTGGTGGAGTCAGGCAGGATGGAGGTGGTGGAGCCAGGCAGGATGGAGGTGGTGGAGGGAGGCAGGATGGAGGTGGTGGAGTCAGGCAGGATGGAGGTGGTGGAGTCAGGCAGGATGGAGGTGGTGGAGCCAGGCAGGATGGAGGTGGTGGAAGGAGGCAGGATGGAGGTGGTGGAGCCAGGCGGGATGGAGGTGGTGGAAGGAGGCAGGATGGAGGTGGTGGAAGGAGGCAGGATGGAGGTGGTGGAGCCAGGCGGGATGGAGGTGGTGGGGCCAGGAGGGATGGAGGTGGTGGAGCCAGGCGGGATGGAGGTGGTGGAAGGAGGCAGGATGGAGGTGGTGGAGCCAGGCGGGATGGAGGTGGTGGAAGGAGGCAGGATGGAGGTGGTGGAGTCAGGTAGGATGGAGGTGGTGGAGCCAGGCAGGATGGAGGTGGTGGAGCCAGGCAGGATGGAGGTGGTGGAGCCCTGGTGGGATGGAGGTTGTGGAAGGAGGCAGGATGGAGGTGGTAGAGCCCAGGCGGAATGGAGATGGTGGAGTCAGGCAGGATGGAGGTGGTGGAGTCAGGCAGGATGGAGGTGGTGGAGCCAGGCAGGATGGAGGTGGTGGAGGGAGGCGGGATGGAGGTGGTGGGGCCAGGCAGGATGGAGGTGGTGGGGCCAGGCAGGATGGAGGTGGTGGAGTCAGGCAGGATGGAGGTGGTGGAGCCAGGCAGGATGGAGGTGGTGGAGGGAGGCGGGATGGAGGTGGTGGGGCCAGGCAGGATGGAGGTGGTGGAGCCAGGCAGGATGGAGGTGGTGGGGCCCAGGCAGGATGGAGGTGGTGGAGGGAGGCGGGATGGAGGTGGTGGGGCCAGGCAGGATGGAGGTGGTGGAGCCAGGCAGGATGGAGGTGGTGGGGCCCAGGCAGGATGGAGGTGGTGGAGGGAGGCGGGATGGAGGTGGTGGAGCCAGGCGGGATGGAGGTGGTGGAGCCAGGCGGGATGGAGGTGGTGGAAGGAGGCAGGATGGAGGTGGTGGAGGGAGGCAGGATGGAGGTGGTGGAGCCAGGCGGGATGGAGGTGGTGGAGGGAGGCAGGATTGAGGTGGTGGAGCCAGGCGGGATGGAGGTGGTGGGGCCAGGAGGGATGGAGGTGGTGGAGCCAGGCGGGATGGAGGTGGTGGAAGGAGGCAGGATGGAGGTGGTGGAGCCAGGCGGGATGGAGGTGGTGGAAGGAGGCAGGATGGAGGTGGTGGAGCCAGGCAGGATGGAGGTGGTGGAGCCAGGCGGGATGGAGGTGGTGGAAGGAGGCAGGCTGGAGATGGTGGAGTTAGGCAGGATGGAGGTGGTGGAGGGAGGCAGGATGGAGGTGGTGGAGCCAGGCGGGATGGAGGTGGTGGAGCCAGGCGGGATGGAGGTGGTGGAGTGATGCAGGATGGAAGTGGTGGGGCCAGGTGGGAGTGAGGTGGTGGAGCCAGGCTGGATGGAGATGGTGGGGCCAGGCAGGATGGTTGTGGTGGGGCCCCATCAGTGCCTCACCTTCCTGATAGTCTGACCTGGACCACCACAGCCCAGCAGGGTGGCTGGCGACCCCCCAGCCGAGAGCCCCTCTGGGGTGCATGGCTAGTTATCCTTCACGTTTGGTCCCCTTCTCTTTGACCCAGGAGCCCTGTAACTCCAAATTCCCTGGTTTGTTTTCAATCCGCACAGACAGTCCAGCTCTCCCTGGGGGATTCCGTCCCTCCCCCGGGGTGGTGACAGCCACCCATTGTGCTGTTTGCTTCACTGTTGGTTTTGCTTATTGTGTTTACTTATATTAGAAAGTTTGATCAAACTGTCCACTGTGCTTTTCCCAATATTTTCCAGAACCTGTGTTTTCCCCTTGCATATGGTTATTATCACCATTATTTATTGTTAATTGGAAGACCTGAGGCTAACTTCTATCCCCGAGGACATGTCCCAGTGTGGGGACATTTATCACTGGCATTCCCTCCTCTACTTCTCCCACCAAGGGGCTTTGAAGACATTTTCACACTTTCCTCTCTTCCTCCTCAGCATTCGTGTTGCTGAGATAGTTTAAAATCTCCTCTATCTAGGCCATTATTTGGACTTCTGCGTTGGTGAGCTGTTGCATGCGTGTTTCTTTTGCTTACAGATAGGCTTACCTATGGACACATTCAGAGACAGGCAGGCTGCCTGCACATGGTGAGGAAAGCTCATGACCAGAATTCACCCAAAGGCCTTGGACAGGCAACTGAAGCCACAGATTATGTCAGCCATGCAGCTAGACCTGCACGGCTGATGACGGGACTGTGACTGGAGATTTTTTAATAGGTGGTGGGGGTGTAGAAATACCTTTCAGTTGAACTTTATCCAGCAAGGCACAGATGGGCACATATAGGTTATACCATATAGCATTACATTATTAAAACACAATGCATTTTTTATGACAGCACATTATCCTTTTGTTTGTGAAAAAGGAGAACACACAGCTCTAAATCTGTGCGTGTTTGCGTTGGTGAGCATGTGAGAACCAGAGTTTGCACCTCCGTGGAGAGGAACTGTGTTGACCTCTGCCTCTGTTCCTAGAGGGACCCTTGTTCTCGTCCCCTTCCTGAGTGTTTCCTCCAGGTGATGGGAGCTGGGAGGGACGGGAGCTGGGAGGGACAGGAGCTGGGAGGGACGGGGGGGGGTGTCTGGGAGGGACAGGATCTGGGAGGGACAGGATCTGGGAGGGACAGGAGCAGGGAGGGACGGGGGGTGTCTGGGAGGGACAGGATCTGGGAGGGACAGGAGCTGGGAGGGGCAGGATCTGGGAGGGACAGGATCTGGGAGGGACAGGAGCTGGGAGGGACAGGGGCTGGGAGGGACGGGGGCAGTGGCTGCTGCCTGCTGCTCTCCCAGTACCTTCTCTCCATACCTCGTCACTTGTACAAGGTAGCTGCACAGTCAAACCTCTTCCACAGACAGGGATGGGGACACATGGCTGCTGGTTAAGTCCAGGGGAGGAGGCAGGAAAGGCCCCTCTGGGAGGGACTCATGGCCTGGGCATGCAGCTTCCTTGTCACCTCCCCTGGGGTCTCCACTGGCCCCTGGCCTCTGCTCTGCTCTGCTAAGATGTCTTTTATTACTGACCCAGAGTGTGGCCCCAAGTCCCAGAGCAAAAATCTTCAGCCTTGCCAAGTTGCTCTTTTATTGTTGCTATTAAACATTTATTAAATGCTCTGCTAAAGCCAGGCGGGTGGCCCTGAGGAGTGAGCAGGGGCCGGGTCCCGGTGGCCAAATCGCCACGTCCTTTCTGTAAAGTCTGAGGAGTCCACAAGATAGGCTTGGACCACAGGCTGCCTGCTGGAGCTGGAGCCCAGTCCCAATGGGGGCTGGAGGAGTCTAAGTCTAAGGCAGGCAGGGCAGCACGGCATCCTGATGGGGGCTGGGGGAGTCTAAGTCCAGGGCAGGCAGGGCAGCACAGCATCCTGATGGGGGCTGGGGGAGTCTAGGTCCAGGGCGGGCAGGGCAACACGGCATCCTGGATAGAGACACAGCCAGAGGCTATAGAGGGAGAGAAAGCCCCAATGCCCCAGGGTTGTGGGCAGTGCTGTGGGAGCTCAGGCCTACCTAGCCTAGGTGGAGAGAAAGCCCCCAAGCTGGTAGAGGGAGATTTTGTTAAATAAGCATTTTATTTAGGGCCCGTTTGTATTTGCAGAGACAATCCAGAAGCCTGAAGAATCCAGAGTGAACAGTGTCATGAATGTGCTAAGTCCTGAATATGCAGTTCCCTGGGTGTGCAGTGTCCTGAGTGTGCAATGTCCTGAGTGTGCAGTGTCCTGTGTGCAGTGTCCTGGGTGTACAGTGTCCTGGGTGTGTCTTGTCCTGGGTGTGCAGTGTCCAGGGTGTGCAGTGTCCTGGCCGTGCAGTGTTCCGGCTGTGCAGTGTCCTGGGTGTGCAGTGTCCTGGGTGTGCAGTGTCCAGGGTGTGCAGTGTCCTGGCCGTGCAGTGTTCCGGCTGTGCAGTGTCCTGGGTGTGCAGTGTCCTGGGTGTGCAGTGTCCTGGGTGTGCAGTGTCCAGGGTGTGCAGTGTCCTGGCCGTGCAGTGTTCCGGCTGTGCAGTGTCCTGGGTGTGCAGTGTCCTGGCTGTGCAGTGTCCTGGCTGTGCAGTGTTCCGGCTGTGCAGTGTCCTGGGTGTGCAGTATTCTGGGTGTTCAGTGTCCAGGGTGTTCAGGGTCCCGGGTGTGCAGTGTCCTGGGTGTGTCTTGTCTTGGGTGTGCAGTGTCCTGGGTGTGCAGTGTCCTATGTGTGTCTTGTCCTGGGTGTGCAGTGTCTTGGGTGTGCAGTGTCCTGGGTGTGTGGTGTCCTGAGTGTGCGGTGTCCTGGGTGTGCAATGTATTGGGTATGCAGTGTCCTGGATGTGCAGTGTCCTGGGTGTGCAGTGTCTTGGGTGTGCAGTGTCCTGGGTGTGCAGTGTTCTGGCTGTGCAGTGTCCTGGGTGTGCAGTGTCCTGGGTGTTTCTTGTCCTGGGTGTTTCTTGTCCTGGGTGTGCAGTGTCCTGGGTGTGTGGTGTCCTGGGTGTGCGGTGTCCTGGGTGTGCAGTGTTCTGGGTATGCAGTGTCCTGGGTGTGCAGTGTCCTGGGTGTGTCTTGTCCTGGGTGTGCAGTGTTCTGGCTGTGCAGTGTCCTGGGTGTGCAGTGTCCTGGATGTGTAGTGTCCTGGGTGTGCAGTGTCCTGGGTGTGCAGTGTCCTGGGTGTGTCTTGTCCTGGGTGTGTTTTGTTCTGGGTGTGCCATGTCCTGGGTGTGCCGTGTCTTATGTGTGCCGTGTCCCGTGTGTGCTGTGTTCTCAGTGTGCACCAGGCAGGGCCAGGATCACGCTCTCCACAGAACCAGTAGGAGGCTCTGTCACGGCCCGCACCCTGTGCCATAGGAAATGGAGTGCCCAGCGGTCACGAGCTCCCAAGGTCAGCTGATAATGACGGGATCGCTTCTCAGAGCTGCGTGTCCCCGTGTCTGACCTCGCCCCTGCCTCACGCTGTGTCCCACGTCTCCAGGGCCAGCCTCCCCCACGGCAGCCCATATGCACAGTGTTGGTGCCCTCAGCTGGGTGCCACCTTTCCCAAGCCAGCCAGACTGGAGGCTTCAGCTCCGTCCTTGACAGGAGTATAAAGTGCGGGCATAGCCTAGGTGGACCAGCGGTGCCCCCACACAGGCTGCTGCCTGCCTGCCACCCCAACGTGGCCGAAAGCCACGTTAAGCTCCTGGTCCTGTGGGTCTGAGCAGAATGGAGCCTGTCCCTGACTGTCCAGTGTCCTCTTTGGGCTGTGGTTGTGATGTCTCAGGTGGCATTGGCCACCAGGGGGCACTGTTGGCCAGTCCTCGCCGGCGAGCTGGGCAGCAGCCAAGCAGGCCACTGAGGGCTGGAGCTGGGAGCCGGCGGATCTCTGATTCTCTCAGATTCCTTTGCTGGAAGCTTGTGGAGGCCCCCAACTCGGGCCGGCAGGGAGAGGCTTCCAGAAACACGGCTCAGCCTCTCCGGGCTGCAGTCTCCTTCCAGGGGCTGGTTGGTTGTGGGGTCCCCAGGCCTGGCCACACTCGGCTTCCTTAGCCCCTGCCTGGGCTCTGGGAGGAGCTATTGGAGGTGAAGCAGCCTTCACACACCCCTGCAGCTGAGTGGGCCCCCCCACCCGAGCCACCAGGAACCCCACCTCAGGCCCTGGTGAGAAGGGCCCCCACCCTCCCCGGTCTGCTCCAGCCATCTGCTGTCTCCCCATCTGCCCCTGTGCCTCACTTGCATAGACTTCTGCTCAGGAGGAGTCCTGAGCCTTACTGGAGTGGGGTGACCTCCTCTCTGAACCCCTAAACCTCCTCCTCCTCTTGCCATGTGACCCTTCCAGGGTGCCTCTCCCGAAAGCACCGCCTTCTTCCCACCCAGGACCACGGCTGACCACGGACAGGTCCACCATGAGCCCTGGGGCAGCCGCTGCACATGTGGGCATCTGAGGCCTGGGGCCGTCTGTTCCCCAGTCACACAGAATCCAGGCCTGGGCTGGCCACTGTGCCCACCACCCTCTGCCTTGACCTCCCCTCTAGCGCGCACTGCCGATAGCTTCGAGGGCTTGCACGGACAGCCTTGATCTCCCTGGGTCTCCAGGGTCCTGGCTGCCCCCTCCCCCCCGTCCTCCTGCCACACACTCGACCCCTGGGCTAACCCAGCTGCTCTTCCCATCCCAAGAGGTGCTGCCTTCTTGCCAGTCAGGAGCCGCTTGCATGGCAATCGTCCCCCTTACCTGGGGTTCAGAACGCAGCGGAGGCCTGCCGCCCTCCACCGGCCCACTCCTCCATGTGGCCCATGGGTGTGGTAACGGGCTCGGGTGCAGGCTTCACATCCGGGTCTCCGGAGAGCTTGGAGGGCTGGTGGAGCAGCCTTGGATGTGGCCTTCCCAGGATGCCTACCCACTCCCACCGCCCCCCGAAACCTGAGCCTTCACGCTCCGCAGGCTTCTGAGAGTGAGTGTCACCCTTCCCCCACCGCTGCTGTCTTCTGTCATGTTCTTCTGGGGTGCATATGTGAATGCACCTGCATGTGCATTCGTGTCTGTGCAAGGATGTGCTCCTTGTTTGTGTGTGTAAATATGTGCGAGCGTGCACCCTCGCTTTGCTGGGAGTATTGCCCCCCCACCCCGCAGTCCATTTCACGGTCTGTGTTACACTCATGGGATTACCTTGGCTCCCGCTCCGTTCTCAGGCAGAGCTCAAACCTTGGTGCCCACCACGTAGCTGTAAACTGCTGGCTCCCTGAGAACCAGGCTCTCCCTTCCTAAATGTCCTCCCTGCCTCAGTATCCCCCGGGGGGGCTCTATGCCTGGCCAGGTTCTCATGCTGACTGCCGCCCCTCCCACATCCAGTCACCTGTCCACTCCATCGCTGCGCTCCTTGCTCTGGGGCCTCTCCCAGTGAGGTTGTGACATCTTTCTTGTTTACCCCGAGACACACTTCCCTGGGCGGCGGTGGTAATTAGTTCCCTGTTTCACTTGGCTTGACTCATTGCTAATTGTCTGCGGGAGTGACGGGCTTCTTGGGGTCCGTGGGGCCTCTGGGAGCTGCCCGTGGTGGGGCCAGCTCTGTGCAGGCCCTTTGGGTACCGACAGCTCCTGACGTTGCAGACCCTTTCGGGCTGTTTCAGTGTGCAGGACCCCTCTGTCCATCCGTCCTCATTCCTGTGCTGACCAGAGCAGTCACCACTCCAAGCAAGCGGGGCTCTCACGAGTGGGGCTCCCCTCACCTCCGAGATCCTCCTCACTTCCTGCTCCCCTCACCTCTGCAGGCTCATGTGTACCCCCAGTGGTCACCCTGGCCTCAGGGTGACAGTGCCAGAAGCTGGGGCCTCTGGAGGACGGGTACCATGTTAGTCTCCACCTGGGGCTGCTCACGAGCTCTGCTGAGGCTCCCAGCTGTGCACGGCCTGTGTCTATAGGGCGCTGTTTATGGGCTACGCTTGACTTGTACAAAAACGCAGCCACGGCTTGCCAAGCAAGTGCCAGGAGAGGGAGAAGCTGTGGGGCAGGGACTGGGGGCCAAGCCCTGCTCCAGGGAATCTTCTGCTCTGTGTGGACGGCTACCCTCGGGGAAATCGAGGGATGGCTCCCTGGCTTCTGCCCATCTCCTCTGTCCAGGTGAGCAGGCCAATGTGCAGGCAGGTGTCTCTCAGACCTGACTGCTCCCCAAGTCTCTATTCCTGAACTCTTAGTGAACCTGAGCGCACTCCTGGCCCCTGCCAAGGTCCATGTACACCCCTGCACATGCAACCCCACACACGTATCCCCATGTGCACCCCTGCACGTGCACCCCTTCATGTATCCCCATATGAACTCCTGTGTGCACCCACACGTGTATCCTCACATGAACTCCAGTGTGCACCCACACGTGTACCCTCACATGAACTCCTGTGTGCACCCACACGTGTATCCTCACATGAACTCCTGTGTACACCCACACGTGTATCCTCACATGAACTCCTGTGTGCACCCACACGTGTATCCTCACATGAACTCCTGTGTGCACCCACACGTGTATCCCCATATGAACTCCTGTGTGCACCCACAGGTGTATCCTCACATGAACTCCTGTGTGCACCCACACATGTATCCTCACATGAACTCCTGTGTGCACCCACAGGTGTATCCCCATATGAACTCCTGTGTGCACCCACACGTGTATCCTCCTATGAACTCCTGTGTGCACCCACACGTGTACCCTCACATGAACTCCTGTGTGCACCCACACGTGTATCCTCACATGAACTCCTGTGTGCACCCACACGTGTATCCTCACATGAACTCCTGTGTACACCCACACGTGTATCCTCATATGAACTCCTGTGTGCACCCACACGTGTATCCTCACATGGACTCCTGTGTGCACCCACACGTGTGTCCTCACATGAACTCCTGTGTACACCCACACGTGTATGTATCCTCCTATGAACTCCTGTGTGCACCCACACGTGTATCCTCATATGAACTCCTGTGTGCACCCACACGTGTATCCTCACATGAACTCCTGTGTGCACCCACACGTGTACCCTCACATGAACTCCTGTGTGCACCCACACGTGTATCCTCACATGAACTCCTGTGTGCACCCACACGTGTATCCTCACATGAAGTCCTGTGTGCACCCACACGTGTATCCTCACATGAACTCCTGTGTGCACCCACACGTGTATCCTCATATGAACTCCTGTGTGCACCCACACGTGTATCCTCACATGGACTCCTGTGTGCACCCACACGTGTGTCCTCACATGAACTCCTGTGTACACCCACACGTGTATCCTCCTATGAACTCCTGTGTGCACCCACACGTGTATCCTCATATGAACTCCTGTGTGCACCCACACGTGTATCCTCACATGAACTCCTGTGTGCACCCACACGTGTATCCTCACATGAACTCCTGTGTACACCCACACGTGTATCCTCATATGAACTCCTGTGTGCACCCACACGTGTATCCTCCTATGAATTCCTGTGTGCACCCCACACGTGTGTCCCCATATGAACTCCTGTGTGCACCCACACGTGTACCCTCACATGAACTCCTGTGTGCACCCACACGTGTATCCTCATATGAACTCCTGTGTGCACCCACACGTGTATCCTCACATGAACTCCTGTGTGCACCCACACGTGTATCCTCACATGAACTCCTGTGTGCACCCACACGTCTATCCTCCTATGAACTCCTGTGTGCACCCACACGTGTATCCTCACATGAACTCCTGTGTGCACCCACACGTGTATCCTCACATGAACTCCTGTGTGCACCCACACGTGTATCCTCACATGAACTCTTGTGTGCACCCCACACGTGTGTCCCCATATGAACTCCTGTGTGCACCCACACGTGTACCCTCACATGAACTCCTGTGTGCACCCCACACGTGTGTCCCCATATGAACTCCTGTGTGCACCCACACGTGTATCCTCATATGAACTCCTGTGTGCACCCACACGTGTATCCTCACATGGACTCCTGTGTGCACCCACACGTGTATCCTCACATGAACTCCTGTGTGCACCCACACGTGTATCCTCATATGAACTCCTGTGTGCACCCACACGTGTATCCTCACATGAACTCCTGTGTGCACCCACACGTGTATCCTCCTATGAATTCCTGTGTGCACCCCACACGTGTGTCCCCATATGAACTCCTGTGTGCACCCACACGTGTATCCTCACATGAACTCCTGTGTGCACCCACACATGTGTCCCCATATGAACTCCTGTGTGCCTCCACACGTGTATCCTCATATGAACTCCTGTGTGCACCCACACATGTATCCCCATGTGCACTCCTGTGTCCACCCCACACGTGCATGCTGTCATGTGTAACCCCGTGACACCCTCAGCTGCAGGAGCCCAGCTGTCCCCCACCCTTGAACTCATCCTGCTGAGTTCATTGTCTAGGCACCCAAGAGTGAGAGGACAGTGGCTTCAACTTGATGGCTAGGGTAGGCCAGGCCCCTGCTGGGCAGCACTGTGGGGCAGCCTCTCCTGCTGGGCGGTTCATCTCCCTCTCCCTGCAGATGGTTCCCCAGGGGCTTCCGGGGTAACCTTCCCTGCCCAGCTCATGCCGAGTTGCTCAATCCAAGGCCAACTCCAAATCAAGACCAAGCAAGCCCGAGGACCAAGAGAGGACATGAAGGGTCATTGCCCCACACTCAGGTCCGCAGCTTCTCTGTCCCCTCTCATAGGGGGCAGAGGACACGCTCACTGTCCCTGAGGAAGGGGTAAAGAAAACGCATAGAGAAATGCTGGTCAGAGTTGGAGACCTGCCTGATCTAGTGCCCCGACTGCCGTGGCCCGGGCTGAGGTCCGACTGTGTGCATGGCTGGTGCCTACACCCTGTGTGTGGACCATGTTCGTCACATGACTCACCTATCTCCTGACTTATGAGTGCCCTGACCCCCACATAGGAGGCACAGTTCACGGGTGCTCCCTATGTGCCGACTCAGGTTTGTGTGGCTCACGTGTGCCATGTGGCACATGAGTCTGACATGTCCTGCAGGTGCCTGCTCTGGTCACTGCATGAAATCCAGACTGGGAGCTCAGATGACTAATAGACCAGGGCTGCCTGAGAACAGCGGAGGACCCTCCCTGAGAGCTGGCCCGTCTGGGAACAGCAGACCTGGGAAGGCCCCCAGCCAGCTCTCCTTTCCAGTTTCAAAGCCTTCCCCAAGCAGTGGACAACGGGAAGCTCCTCCTCTCCCTGCTCCTTTCGTTTTTCCCCTCCCGCCTCCTCCTCTTCCTCTCCCTCCTCCCTCCAAGCCATCTCTTACCCCTGCACTCAGCGTTCTCTGGGCTTGAAAGTGTCAGCTCCGGGGTATGGCTGCCTTCTCTCCTGGTGCCCAGCATCCTGTGGTTGGTTTAGAGAGAAGTGACAATTCACGTCCTGAGCTTCGTCGACCTATGGCTCCTGTGGGGTTCTTCAATGCCATGCTAAGTGGTCCCACAGCGGTGGGCTGAAGGAGAATCAAGGCCGAGCACGTTCCTTTTCAGGCTGACGTGGCCTCACTTGGGGCATGCGCCAGGCCTCCGGGCACGGATGGCACGCCCTCCTGGCAGCTCTCCTCAGACAGCTAATTTGTCTTGGAGCTGAGGTTCTGGCTGCCCAGTGTCAGATGTGATCCTGAGGGCAATGGGGGGCGGGGGGAAGGCCTCACGGGTCAGCTGGGAACAAGTGGGGGGAACCAGGCACCATGGGTCAATTGGGAGCAAGGTGGGGCCAGGCCTTATGGGTCAGCTGGGAATGAAGTTGGGGGGAGCCAGGCCTCGTGGGACCTTCCTCTTCTTGTCACAGCTGCAGGTCACCTATGCAGCCTGCACAGTGTGAGGTAATGGCTTCTCTGGACTGCTGGGCTTTGGTTTGATTCGATAGGAAGGAAGGATTGAGGACAGACTGCCCTGTGGTGGTGGCAGAACCTGGCTGGCTGGTGTCCCAGAGAGACTTGGAAGGGGCAGAGGAAAGAAAGGAGTGGGCTCCTCCTGAGGCCATGACCACAGGACAGGGCTGCACACTGCCCCTTTGGGCCATCAGTCACTAGAATCCAGGTCCTCAGCTGGGACCTGGAGACAGTCCTGGAAGGACAGGGACTCTCACCCCTGGGACTCAGACCTCTAACCACTTATATCTAAAGCTATAAGTTACGCAACAGAGGATATTCGGGCAACTCCCATCTTCCATCACTGGATTCATTACCGTCCATCCCCTGTCTCCCCAGAGGCTTGGCTGTCTTGCCAGGGAGGAACCTGGGAGGCTCTGAGAACTTGGCACACAGACAGACTCAGCAGCTGTGGAGGAGACAGCTCACAACCATGCCCTTATCCCCGGAGCCTTTGGGGAGCCTCCAGAGTGACCTTGAGGGGTGGTGTCCTCCACCAGAGGTCAAATGTCCCCAGTAGGATCTATCTTTCTGGTCTTCTGCAGCTCCACAGTTGGGCTATGCACTGGTGAGAAGAATGCATTTCTCATTAATTCCTTGCCTGGGCCAATGCCAGGGAGGGTCTGGGCAGAGGAAGCCTTCTGGACTCCAGAGCATGGATTAAAGCCCTCTTTCTGAAGAGTCTCACTCTGTATCTTTAACACCTTGCAGAAAGTATGTTGTTGAGCTCCCGTGGCCCAGTCTCCCCTGAGCCCATCGCTTCTCCCAACACCAGAGACTTGTGATTTGAAAGTTCATTTATTTCAACCCATTTTTGCCCACTCTCCATCTATTGCTCTGAAATTAACAGGAAAAATTACAAATTTCTGGAAGACAGAGACCTTTGGCTGGGAGTGCATTGCCTCATGCAGGTTTGATAGGCTGAAGGCATTAAAAATAGAAATGACACCACCCTAAGTAGACCAGAAGTCCTAAAAATTTAATAAGCTTGGGCTCCCGACAGTGTCAGCAGTGGGAGGAAAGGACAGGGCAATGGCCGAGACAGCTGGGGACCACCATGCCCAGAGGGCGAGACCACACCAGGCCTGCCCCAAAGCCTCCCGGCCTGTGCTTCTATCCTGCTGTTCATGGTCTTCTTGACAGAACTCTGCTGGACATAGACACTGTGTGTGTCCCTCTGTCCCCTCCTGGGGCGCTCCTGGTGGCAGGAGCTACTGACCCACGTTCACCGTGGTGCCCACCGGACTCTGGGGGAATGCAAGTGTGTACTTGATCACGACTCAGTTATTTATGTGTTGAAGAATTTAGGGAGCAACAGCCTTTGCAGTCCCAAAGTTGCCTGTACTCCCCAGAGAGTGCAGGGCTTTGGGATCTGTCACTCCAAGTCCATCCCTCTGAGGTGAGAGCTTGTGGCCACAGAGCTCTTGCTAGGCTCCCTTCCTGTAGATCCTGAGCCTGGCACTGTGTCAACCCAAAAGAACGATTGATGGGAGAGAGGGAGGGAGGGAGGGAGGGAGGGAGGGAAGAAGAGAGGTGGGGGGAGGGAGTGCTCACACCCCTGGGCACCACTGCAGCGCTGTGGTCAGCTTCCAGCTCTCTAAGGGCAGATTATCTGAGCAGGATTGGGCCTCAGCGTATTTTACTTACATGTGGACACTGTTTGCTGTGGGCAATTCAGGGCAGGTAGCAATGTGTGGAAAAGCTCCTGGGCAGAGCTGGCAGGCATAACCACGGATGCTGGGCTTAGGCCCTCATGGTCCACTGTGTTGTTTGAAAAGCTCCTGGGCCCTGGTAGGCACCATGTAGATCTCTCTGAGAGGTGGCTAAGCTCCTTCAGGCCCGTGCATCTGTGTCTCTGGTCTTGTCTCTGCGGATGTGCACTGGGCTGGAGGGAGGCTTCCTCCATGGTCCTCTGTGGCCGGCCATCTCATCTCTTCTTCAGCTGGTTCTTCTACTTGTTGTCTTCCCTGCTTTGGGCACATGACCAGGTGCCTGGGCTGCTTCTTCCCTGCCTCTCTGCCAGGCCTAACGGTGTGCTATCCACATCTGTATTTATCGTCTCTAGAACCCTCGGAGGAAACCTGACGACAGCTCCACTGATCAACGGTCCCCAGGACACCGGCTCCCTCCCACTGTGCCCTGGAAGCTGTGTGCCTGCCTGCAGAGTGGCTGGCGGCTGACACTGGAGCTCAGATCCGGTATCTAGGTGTAAATGGAGCAGTGTGGTGGCAGCAGAGGGCACAGCGGGGAGGCAGGGCTGCTGTGAGTGTGGCATCAGCCTTCTGGATCAGGAGGACTTTGTAGATGGGCCAACCCCTGACGTGTTCACTCAGAGTGGGCCTGATGTGTGGTGGGGCCTGGCTGAGGGATGTCGGCAGATCTCTGGGGCTGTGTCTGAGATGCAGGTCTGTTCCAGGCCCTTCCTGCCTGGCTGTCGGTTTCCGGCTGCCCGAGGTGGGCGACTGCCCTCGCCAGACCCTCATAGGCCCACCAGGCCCACCCTGTGTGAACTTGTCTTTCCCTCCTTCCTCACCACCCTTGGCTTCCCATCATGCTTTGGAGGGATGGGGAGTGAGGGCACCAGACGGGCGGCACGGGGAAGCGTCCACTCCAGGGTGCCACGTCAGCACAGACTGTGGTGAGCACTGAGAAGAGACCACGGCTGTATCCACCGGGGCTGCTGGGACCCCAGGCTCTGCTGCCCTCTGCAGAGGGGAATTCAGCACTGGGATGGCATGCCTCTCTCAGCGCTCTGTTCACGGCATAGCTCATCTTGTCAGCCTACAGCTTCAGAACCAGTTTTTTGGACCTGTCAGTTGTCCATCCATTTCCCGCAGGACCTCTCCAGAGAGGGCACACCAGGGACCACTACTGTTCTGCATCTGTTTTGGGGTGTGCGGCGGGTGGGGTCTTGTGTGTTTAGGCAAGGCAGAGGGAATGTGGAGGAAGAGGCAGTGGAAATGAGAAAGCGGCCATCAGCGGGCCCCTGAGCACA
Source organism: Megascapheus bottae (assembly GCF_031878675.1). NCBI lineage: Eukaryota > Metazoa > Chordata > Mammalia > Rodentia > Geomyidae > Megascapheus > Megascapheus bottae. Next base: position 96,276,459 of record NC_143510.1, on the reverse strand, counting down.
CTGCCCAACTCGACTCTCCAGGAAGACAGTGGGGCCACATCCCGTTCACGCCTCTCTGGCCAGGACAGCTCCTGGTATGCAGTGAGAATGTTGAGTATGACCTTCAGAACGCTTCCTCATAATTCCCCACTGACCCGAGACTCCTCTGGCTGCTCCAGGGTCAGGATGAAGAAAGGCCGAGCTGAGAGAGAGCCAGCATCCCTTCTGCTGCTGACCCCTCCTGGACCCTGGCTCCAGGCAAACCACCTGCCCCCGGGCACTTCTAGACTCTGCACAGCACACAAAACCAGGTGCCTGGTATACTACACCAAGGAGCAGCCAGGGCTCTGATCAGAGAAGCTCGGCTCTGGCCAGGGACCACCTTCCAGTGTTAGTTTCCTGCATCTTTGTTTCACCATCCCCAAACCTTTGCCTCAGAGACTTATGGACAGTGGAACAGGCCTGGCATACACAGTGATGCCTCGGTGAGTGGGGGAAGGAGACAGAACCATGGCAGGGAAACAAAGGACCAGAGATCAGGAGGAGGCATGGAAGGAGCCTGGGGCCTCTAGCACAGGGCCTAAAGCCCAAAGAGTCCATAGGAGCTTTGGGAGACAGAGACTGGGGTACTGGGCTCCCCAAAGATGCACACGTGCCAGCAGAGGACGTTCCAGCTAGCGCTCGCCGGGGCAGACAGCCACTGTCAGAACCGTGGGTAGGGCCACTCAGCAGGACCGTGGGCCAGTCCTGCTCATTCTGCCCGTCTCCTTTCCAAGATGACCTCACAGGCTCCACCAACCCTAAATTGTCATTTCTCAAACTGCCTGTTGCCATTCATCCATTTGTACACACACGCACACACACACACATGCACACACACACGGCACACACACGCGCGCGCACACACACACACGCACACCCACACAGCACACACACGTGTGCACACACACTCCCACCTTTGAGACCCCCTTTTGGATATGTCAGCTGGTGTTCTGCTTTCCCGAGGGGAGGAAAGCCATAGGCTCGGCTTTGTTTGAGAAAGAGGTCATTTAACGGGGCCCTTTGGGCCATTGCAGCCTGCAATAGTTTGATCAGAGAAATTAATTTGACTTGAGGAAAAATAATTTGCTTGAGTGTTGCCACGCCGGCGGGAGTGCGGTCATCGAGGAGAGTCACCCCGCGCCTGGGGCCCTGCAGCCTCCCCACGCCACTCGGCCTTCCCGTGGCAGGAAGCCAGGGCAGAGGGCCGCTTGGGAGAAGTCTCACTGCTGTGTGATTTGGGCCTCGTGGCCTTCTGCAGTGTTCTCCCAGTGCACTGTCATCTTGCAGCAATTCTAGGTGAATGGGGGCTATGGAGAAAGCCAAGAGAGCTGCCCCTCCCCCACCTCCCATTCCGTCCACTCAACCCCGCAGTCAGTGTGCTGGGGAACCTGTCCCAGCTAGTAGACGGAGCTGGAGTGTTTGTCCTTATCTAGTGGCCACAGTTCACTCCCCTTCCCAGCAGCATGTTTCTCTCCCAGAAGCCCGACATGGCTTTGCAGGACACTGTGTTGTCCTATGTTCCTGGTCCTGAGAATGTCTTGGTTTTTCCTTGTTTCTGATGACCTGGAGAGTTGTGAGCAGGGCTGGCCAGGTGTTGTGTAGACGGGTCTGCAGCCACGCTGCGCCTGTGAGCAGGGGTTCATGGTATGAGAGGAAAGCCACAGGGCAAAGTCCTCCTCCTCATCTCACGCAGGCCCGCGCTGCCCTTCTGCTGGCCTGGTGTTTACATTCACTGGGACCACGTGGCTCTCATGGTGCCGGTCAGACTTCTCCCTCCCAGGAAAATCGCGTTGGTCATTGAAGAACTTCCAGTGATTCCTTTGCCCGTGCCATGCAATCGCTTTTGAGAATTCCTGACTTGGCATTCCCAGATCTACCTCTGTCCTTCCTAGCCCAGCCCCAGAGCGGAGCGCAGGAATTGCGATGGAGTCGAGAGCTTGAAGGTCCTGCGACGACTCTGAGGGGTTGTTTAGGATTTGGGGGAGGCAGAGCTTGGGGACCTGCACACACCGGGTCCCCACTGGCGGCCTCTCTCACCAGCCGTTCTGCCTCCCTGTGATGCTGGGCTCTGACACCCCATGCCAGCAGCGAGAAGCCCAGCCTCGCACACACCACAGAGCGTACGGATTTGCTGGGACCCGAACACGGGGTGGTGCTTCAGAACATCACACCCGCTCCTGTCACGACCTGACCAGTGCACGTTCTGAAACAAATAAAAGCTAAACGATGGCAAGATGAATGGGTGATTCATTTGGGGAGTTCAGAAGAAATATTCAAAGAGGGAAAACTGGGATGAAACAGTTTTGTTGCAACTCTGAGATGGCAACGTGGTCATCAGACAGCACAGATAGAAAGTGAGGACATGTCCTGGGGACACATGGGGCATGGGGGGTGAGATGGAGGGGTGGAGGGTGAGGATGTGTCCCAGGGAGCCTAGAGGGGTGTGGAGTGGGGGGAGCCTCCTCCAAGGCCATTCAGACCACATGCTGCCCCCACATGCTGGCGCACTGAAGCGTCAGGAGACACAGGTGTCGTCAGTGAGTAGGCCCAGCGGGACACCACTCCTAATCGCTGGACTTCTGACAAAGGGGCTTCTAGGCGGAGTCAGTGGGGTGAGGCTGGAGCAGGAGAGGAGGAGAGGGTGGGCGTCTCTGACAGCCCGTGGACTGTGGTGGGCTGACTGCCTGAGTGGGGCTGAGCACGGGGAACCCACGTTGTCCGGCCTGGTGTTTCTCAGGTCGCTCAGGTCTGCCGGCGTCCACTTCCTGACAACACTGAGTATCTTTCAGCAGGGTGGCTGGTGTGACGTCCGAGGTACAGGCTGGCCGGCCTCCACACAAGCAGAGTTCTGCACTGGAAATTCTGGGACAGCTCTCTCTCTCTGTCTCTCTGTCTCTCTCTGTCACACACACACACACACACACACACACACACACACACACACACACACACACCTGCACTTATGAACACAGCCTTGCACATTACATGTTACACACATGTGCTCACACATGGACATGGGCTTGGGCATGCACACGCATGTGACTTACACCCAACAGTGACTCATGCCATCTCCTTCCGCCTCCTGTGTCCCAGTTAGCTGTGATTCTGAGTGAGGATGGTGGCCCGGGTAGCTGAGCTTCCTGCTGACTGAAGGAATGCAGAGCTGCGGCCTCCCCCACCTCTGTCCACCTTTGTCCGTGGCCCCATACTGCCAGACGGTTCTCAGCCACTGCCAGGGGCTCCTGAGCCTTCTTCCTGAGAAACGCTTTTGCCACGCACCCTGATTTCTCCTCCACCTCCTCCCCACTGCCATTCCAAAGCCTATTTCTTCTTTATTTCCCCAAGGCCCCCTTGAAATCAACTTTCTCCACTTTCCAAATGGGTCAAGACAGAAAGAAAACGTGTTTTTCTTCCTCAATTGAATTGCTGCTCCTGCGGAGGCCCTGTCCTTAACCTCTGGTCCTCAGCGTCCAGTTGCATTTCAGCGGGAGCCTGTGGGCTACAGGTCAAGCTGGTAGGGGACAGCAGCAGCCTTAGCGCTGGGGACAGCCTTCCTATCAGACTGGGTGGTGGCTTTGGCCGAGCCCTGGTCTCCGGTCTCCATGGGCGAGGAGACGAGGAAGAATGCAGATGAATGGAGTACCAGCCATGCAGGTTGTGCTGAGCCCGGAAACGGCCGCCTGTGGCCTCACCATGAGCAGAGAAGGCAGAGGCCGACTGTCCTGAGGGGCACAGAACGGGGCAATGTGGTGGAAGTGCTCCAGAGCTCAGCAGCCACAAAACCACATAAGTTCCCAAGCACCCAGATGTGGAAATGGTGTGCGTGTTCAAGGCCTGGAAGCAAAATGGAGGCATGACTCCTCCCCTCTCTCCAGCCTGGTCTTTCTATCAGCTGTCCCATCCCCCCGGTGGCTTTTCCATGCCACCTACCAGCTGGTGGCCCATTTCCATTGGTGGCCACCTCCCCCTCCCTGCCGCCTCCCCATCTCTCCCTGCGTGGTCATGGGCATGGCCACCCACCTCAGTACTCATGCTGTAGCCTCCTGCCCCACCTGCCCTGGACGTCCACCCCCACTGGACCTGCACATTTGCACCCGAAACCTCCTCCTCCTTTCAGGGGGTCGCTCCCTCCTTCACGGGCTGGGTTCAAGCCTCAGACCCCTCACCCTGGCCATGAGCAAACCTCTAGGACTTGACCTTCAACTCTACCGGCTTGGAGTCTATCCAGTTAGCTCAAGTCAGTGCAGGGCGGAGAGACGTTTCTTCCATGCCTGGGGTCTGGGCCTCTTGGCCTTGCAGTAGACACTCTTGTAAGCTGAGCTATACCTTCGCCTTTGCTTCCTGGAGAGCAGAGGCTGCAGGCAGGGCGGTGGATATGGAGGGATGTCCTGGGTCTTTCCTGCGCACTCTCCCTGCCATTGTGTGCCCACAGGTCCACATGTGCACAGACAGCTCTGCGTGCCAGAGGGTGCCAGAGATTTTCTGAGCCTCAGTGGGCATCTTCCCCAGACCTCCTTGCAAACTCCTCTGCAAACAGCTCAGAGAATAGGCTTTTTATATCATGCAAGCCCTGAGTCCAGTCAAAGAGACCAGCGTGTAAGCGAGCTCTCAGTTTCCATACGCAGTTCACGCCAGAGCGGAGCTCTGCAGAGGGCTGAGGTGCCCTGGATTTTCCTGCAGCTGTTGGCCCGTGACCCTTAAGACACGGGATGTGCACCAGGAGTAGGAAAATCTGGCGGGCCAAGTGACATCACCACATTTACTGCTAAGGTTTCTGTGTGACTGTGAGGCTAGAGGCTGGGGTAGGCATGGGGGACAGAGAAGCACAGCAAGATGCAGACTTACAATACACGTGATGTAGCCAGCAACAGTGACTCCAGTGAAACAAAACCCTGGGATGTGGCAGAGTCCAACTTGTAGTTAGCCGTATTATTTAAAACACTCAGTGTTCCTCAAGTATGTGTGGGGCAGAAAAGTAAAAGAAATTATGTTCCATATATAGGAAGATTCTAGTCCATATACTTACAGAACTAAAGCAATCAGTAGAGCTCTTCACCAAAGAGAGCCCAGAAATCAGACGCAGCACAGACAAAAGTTGGCAAATCACAGGTGTGAAGTAAATTCCAGGACAGTAAGAGACTGCACGATGCAGAAGGAACCCAAGTACGAGTATCCACAAAGGCATCAATAAAGGTGCAGGCAGCCTTCAGGGAAATTCTAAGGTTGAAGATTCTGTACCTGCTGTGGAAGGGCTAGAAGATGGCTCAGCAGGAGCTTCCGGGCCTGTGAAGGAGACAAGAGGGAAGAAAAACCAATGGAGGCTCTGAGATGCCTTGTTGCAGGAACAGAGGAACAAAGGGAGGCGAGAAACAGGCAGGGGAACCAAGTTCACACATGATGGGTGAACCTTTCTCCAGTTGGGTGGGGGAATGAAAAAGACCAACCTGGAGAATCAAGGCCCAGAGAGCTCATGGCCACCCTCACGGGGTCTCCTGCTCCACATGGGGCCTCTCCCACCCTCACCAGGCCTCTCCCACCCTCACCAGGCCTCTCCCACCCTCACCAGGCCTCTCCCACCCTCACCAGGCCTCTCCCACTCTCACCAGGCCTCTCCCACCCTCACGGGGTCTCCTGCTCCTCACAGGGCCTCTCCCACCCTCACTGGTTCTCTCCCACCCTCACCAGTCCTCTCCCACCCTCACCAGGCCTCTCCCACCCTCACCAGGCCTCTCCCACCCTCACCAGGCCTCTCCCACCCTCACCAGGCCTCTCCCACCCTCACCAGGCCACTCCCTTTCATCCTCCTGCCCAGACCCTCACCAGGCCTCCTGACCCTCACCGGGCCTCCTGCTGCTTCTTCCCCAGGAGCCACCAAATGCTGCCACAGCAGAGGGAGTGCAGGTGTGCAGGAAGGGGACTCTCTTGTAGAAGGCGCTGCCCTTCAAGACTGGAGGAGGAATTCTGAGGGAAGGAGCTCCCCATTAGCAGAGCTCCCCCAGGGAGTCCTCCCTCCATGCTGGACTCAGAGGAGGCCGGGAGCATCCCCGGTCCACGGGAGCAGAGCAGGGGCAGAGCGATTGTCCTTTGCTTTGCCACACTCTCCTCCCTGATGTTAAGGAGGATGGTGTGGGACAATAATTACAAATCTGTTCTTTGACAATCAGTGTAATAAAGTGTGATTTGCTTGAAAGTAGCGGCACAGTCTATTGTGTGGGGGGGGAGGGGTTTGTGGCCTACGGGATCAAAGTCTCTCTAATTCTGCTGAAATTAAATTAGTATTATTCCCAATCAGATTGGCACAATTTAACTTGTTAATTGTGATCCCCAGGGCAAAACAACTAGGAAAATAACTCAAAATAACCTATCAGAGGAGTGACAGGGAAATTACAGAAAGATTCTGGAGAATATCTATTTAACACAAAACATGTGATAGTATACTGAGAAACACAACAGAAGTGACAGCCTACATTTACAAAACAAATGGCAAACCGCACTGCAGGCTGGGTACAAAAGACACCTGCGGGGAAGTAGCACTGTGGCTCAACATGGTAGAGCACTAGCCGGGAGCTGAAGAGCTTAGGGATGGTGCTCAGATCCAGAGCTCAAGCCCTGACACTGACAGAAAACAAAAAGAAAGGGCTTGGAGCGTGACCTGGTGGTAGAGTGCTTGCCTTGCGTGCATGAAGCCCTGGGTTCCGTTCCTTGGTACCACATACAAGAAAAGCCAGAAGTGGTGCTGTGGCTCAAGGGAGAGAGCCCTGGCCTTGAGAAAGCAGAGGCCCTGTATCTACAGCTGCAGTGGTTCAGAATCAGCTGTGTCCAGCTAAGGGGATGGTAGGGATGTCTGGGTGCTCTTCTAAGACGGAAGGGTGAATCCGCCAGGGAGATGCAGCTGTGTCCGCACACCGGCCTCTGCGAAGAGTCCAGAATAGGGAGGACAATGTGGAAAAACGGAAGGGAGAAATGGATGCATCAACCAGTGGGAAACCTTCCCACCTGACTCCCAACAAAAGGCAGGACAAGTGAGAGGAGAACTGCAGGGGCCAGAGCCCGGATCCCTGAATCCCAGATGGACGAATGGGCGCCTCGGGGCTCTGTGGCAGCAGCCGGCCGACGCATGTGATGCCCAGGGCCCGGGTGCACGCTGGGGACCTTCTCAAGTCCTGGGTGCCATGCTTTCCCAACATGGGAGGAGCCCGGGCTGGGCCACCAAACAGGCCTTGGTGAGAGGTGGAAATCACACCGTGTCTGCTCTCCAACCACCGGGATACAGAATGAGAAACCTGTGGACTTCACACAGGTGTGGAAATGAAACATCACGTCTAGAATGGTCCAGTGATGAACGGACCTGAAGACTCACAGGATACAGTAAAGCCAGCAGCACAGCTCCACTCCCCCCCCCCCCGCTGCCCCCCCACCCCCCACCACAGCACCAGGCATCACAACCAGAGCACGCAACCAGCCCAGATGTGCCTCAGGGGACCAGCGAGTGAAGAAAGTGAGAGATGTGTACACAGTGGACGTTTACTCACCCATCAGGAAAAAAAAAGCAGAGTGTGCCATTTGTAAGGACACGGAAAGACTTGGAAAAAATAAGTTAAAGGAAGTAAGTCAGGCTTTCAAACTCATAAGCATGGTGGGTGGTATGTAAGGGTATACAAATGTATCAACTGAAACACTGATCTTCCTTGAAGATCTCAAATTCTGAAATTCCTTAAAAGGTCAAAATCAAAGTTCAGAAAAATAAAACATCAGGAAGCAGGTCCACAAAGGGAGTAGAAGAATAAAGCAGAGAAGAAGGGGGACTTGCTATAAAAACCTGATGTGTATCTTATAAAATTAAGAAGAGTGAGGGTTGAGGTGGGCAGGGGAGGGATGAGTGAGAATGCTGAACGAGGTAATAGTGATCAAGATATATTGTATTCATAAACTGCTTTGTTAAGTGGCAACTCCTTTGTCCAGTTACTTCAAGGTAGCAATAACAATAATAATAAGAAGGAAGTGAAGACTTAGTCTACTGAAACACAGAGAATGTACTGTGTCCAGTTTATAAAGAAGCCAGGTGAGATTTGACAGCTCATGCCGTACACAGAGGGAAGCATACAGCTATAAAGCTTGTGGTAAAAAGAAGCCCATTCTTCCCCTTTAAGATTGGACCATACCCCAGTTAGACAGACGGGAGGTTATAATGAGATTAGAGGAAACTTCATGAACTAGAGAATAGGAAAAACAAGGGAGAAAATGCTTGAAATGGAATCTCCCCAAATTGATGTCGATTCAATGTAATTCCTGCCAAATCTCCTTTGAATAAATGGACGAGCTGATTATAAAACTCCTGTGAAAATTCAAGTGATCCACAGCAGGCAAATTAATGTTGACAGGAAAGACTCGAACTTCTCCAGTCCTAAACTTCCTGCAAAGTCACAGCCATCAAGCCTCCAGACGACCGACACGCGGCTCGGGTGGTGGTGAGACTGATGGGAGCGAAGCACGAGCCGACATTTTTTTTTTGGCCAGTCCTGGGCTTGAGCTCAGGGCCTGAGCACTGTCCTTGGACTTTCTCAAGGCTAGAGCTCTACCACTTGAGCCTCAGCACCACTTCCGGCTTTTATCTATGTATGTGGTACCGAGGAATCGAACCCGGATCTTCGTGCATGCTAGGCAAGCACTCTACCACTAGGCCACATCCCTGCCCCCATGAGCTGACATTTTTTGAGGTGAGGTCACTTAAGCAACCGTGTGTCTGTGCATGTGAACACTGAACTTCATTGGTCGTTTTGGCCTCTCTGAATGTCCTGGTTCACTTAGTGGGGAAACCAACACTGGGCCCACAAATACAGAAACCCCTCATGGGGCTCTGAGCCCCCCTGCAAGTGGCCTGCAGACCTGTCCTTCATGCTGATCCTTCAGCCTGCACAGGCTCCTGACTGTGTGTGCACGCGCCTGTGTGTGTGTGCACACGTGTGCACTCATGTGCCCGTGGCCCCCTCACCTCTGTAGACCTGCATGGTAGCCACTCTTCTTGGTACACACCTTTAAATGTGGAATTATAGTGCCTACTCCTAGCTGAAACCTGTCTGCGGCTTGACTCATTCATCTTGGTCGGAGATGGCGAGCAGAGACTTCTTCCAGCACTCTTAATGAAGGCTTCAGAAGGCATGGATGATAAATCTGAGTTTCTCAGCCTGACAGCGGCAATTAAGCGCTGGCCACTCTATTTGCATGTGCTCCCAAGAAGGGCGCTGGGGCGGTGTGAGAACGCCCCTCCCCCGCAAGCAAGTCTCCAGCCAGCCCGCAGCCCAGCAGCCCCTCATGCGGACTCATCAGCAGTGATGGATGGTCGCTGCCTGCTTTCCACCCTCCCGGCAGCCCAGAGGCCCCAGTGATGGGAGGAGATGCGACTGGAAACCGCCCAGGCCTGCCGGCTTCCAGCATAGACCGCAACTGAGGAGGCTAGCTGGTTAGCCAACCATTACATCTTCCAGATTCCGGGCTTCGCCGAGGGTAAGGAAAAACCTCCCAGTTCTCTCGTGAGACTGGTGCGATGTCCACACTTATTAGGGGCTGTTTGGCTGCAGAGATTCTAGGGGAAAATAATCTCCTACCAGCATAAATTATCTTCTGTGCTTTGTTCTCCTGGCAAATACTTCACACAGAAGGCGACTGAGATGCCGTTTCAAGCCTTACTGACACGAGAGCCGCAGAGGGCAGCCCTGGTCCACCTCTGGGCCTCTGGTCCCCTTCAAGCCAGGGCCCAGCTCATGGCAACTTCAGAGTCATATGGAAGTGCAGGGAGTCAGGGACAGGAGCTACCTGGAATGTCAAGTGCTGCACAAATGCTTCCGAGAAGCAGAAGTGCCCTTCCAGATGCCCGCACCTCCCCTCCAGCCCTTCCAGGCAGGCCCTTCTCCGCCCCTCCTCTCTGCCTGACACCAGATGTATGGCTCTCCTTGATCGTGGTGCTATCATCTGGGCGCATGGCAGGGCAGCACGATTTTAGGAGCTGGAGGGACCAGCCCCTGGTGCGGACGCCCACAACTGCCACCGGGGTTTCTGCATGTGCACTTGCTGTGTCCTGGCCGGCTCCCACCCTTGGGCTACAGCCTGGAGGGGGCCCCATTCCTGAGGTTGCAGGGCGCCTGCCTGAGGCCAGCTCCCTCAAGCTGCCTCTTTGAGGAGCAGGTGTTGGGGTGATGTTGGGGTCATTGATGAGGGCATGAAGGTTTGGGGGCTCTGCGACCACTGATTTTTATATGAACAGTTTGCTAAATTTATTTCTTAATATGTTGCAAGGAATGACAGCGTCCTCAGAAGTACAATGAATTTCTCACTGATAAAAAAAAAAGCTCTCCTTCTACACATCGTGCTTTCTCACATAGCAACATGAGATGACTTGGAGAGAAAATGGAAGTCTGGGTGCGAGCTACAGGACCAGCCTTGGTGCCGACAGGTGGCGTGGGAGCCAGGGCGCCGGCGGGGGCAGGTGTCCCTGTTAACTAATTGAGTTGACCTTCTGTGTAGACTTGCCAGAGATACTCCAATTAAATACTCCAGGATTTGTACCCAAACTATCTGTTTTTGTTTTACAGAAACTGAACTCACACCTTCATTTCTGACAGCAATTAGACAGGAAAGCAGCTGATTTCTGGGCTGGCCCTCGTTAGCGACCACAGAACCGGCTGTCGGCACTGGCTTGGCACCGGCTTCTCTTTAATTACTGTCTCCCCATTTGCACACTGCAGAGCCATTTTCCAGTGATATGGTAACGAGCCCCCCAAGGGCTCTGTGTTTTCCGCAGGGGCTGAAACTCAGGAGGAAGGTACTTGTGCAATGTGTTTGGGCTAGCATGCCTCCACACCTCTTAGCTGGTTTCCCTGGCAATGTTAATTGAACTCCTATCCAGGGTTCAACTACCCTGTGATTTTCAAGGCAATTTACAAATCTGAAAAGTCATGGGGACATCACCATGACTTCAAGTGATTATTAGTAATAATCTCGAAATTATTATGCACGGTGGGGGAGCGATCTCCTCTGCTCACACTGGCAGTGACAGAGTCCTCTGTCTCCCTGGCGAGTGACCATGTAGCGGGGAGATATTGTTCTGAACAACTCTACATACTGGTGAAGAACCAGAGCTGGGACGTGGCGACTCGTGGCGTGATGTGATGGTCCAGGCAAGAGGTGGACCCATGGCTTCCTTCCATGGGAGCAGGCCGAGCCCCACCTGGGATCCATGCCTCCCTCGGGGACTGTTCACAGGACTGTTGATAGGTGTTCTGAAATCTGTGTCCTCTGCGAGCCAAGCTAGCAGGGAAAGTGCTCCGGGTACCCCATCGTGCACAGTAGGTTCTCGGGGCAGCGGGGATTATGGATGTGAATCTCTACACACAGTAGGGTTCTTTAGTTTTTCTAAAGGCTTTTCTAAGCTGGTACATGGAGCCTGATTTGTTTTCAGATCTGAGGACTTCTCTGAGCCTGGAGTGAGCCTTGTTGTTGCCATGTGCAACACAGCAAGGTCGGCGCCAAGGTCACAAGCTGGCCCTGCGGGAGATGGGTGGCCTCTGCCCAGGGCGTCCCTCAGACCCTCTCTGAGTGCCGAGAAGGCCCAGTTTCTGGAGCTGGTGACAGACGGATGACTCAGGCTCCGCCGGGGAGATGGCGCCATGTGCAGACTTCACAGCTTTCCTTCGCACACGGCCTCACAGGTGTCACTCAGCAAGAAACTTCCCACAGCAGGAAACAGCCCATAAGCGTGATGTCTCACTCCTGTGACATGCTGGACGCTGGGAAGCACCGCAGAGAGGAGATCCCATCTGCCACGAGCAGCCCTGCGAGCTGCCTGGCTCTGTGGAGGCGCCAGAGCGGGGGGCCCTGCTGGGTGCACCCTGGGCTCCAGCTGGAGCGGAGGCCTGCACGTAATCCTGGCTTCTCTGAGATCCAGGAGCAGTCATGGCCTCCAACAAGTACTGCTGTCCCCCGGTGGCCAGGTACAGGTCCAGACTCTCCCTGGGGCGAGAGGAAGAGACCAGCCAAAGCTTTAACCTGGGGGCTCCTGTCTGCATGGAGGCTCAGAGCTGCCTGAGAGTCCTGGGACCCAGGCCCCTGGGGAGGCATGTCTAAGGCCAGGTCTCCTCTGAGGCACCCGGGCACCTCTATCCCAGAGGACTCTACTGGTTTTTCTTTGTTGGTTTGTTTTGGTTTTGGTTTTGGTGGTGGGGCTTGAACTCTTGGCTTGAGCACTATCCCTAAGCTCTTCAGCTCAAGGCTAGCACTCTACCACTTGAGCCACAGCACTACTTCTGATTTTCTGGTGGTTAATTCGAGATAAAAGTCTCTTGGGCCAGGCTGGCTTTGAACCTTGATGCTCAGATCTCAGCCTCCTGAGTAGCTAGGATTGTAGGAGTGGACCACTGGACTCCATTTTCACAGAAACCTAGGGCTCCCAGCTTTCATGGAGAAAGGCTTTCACAGTTTGGTGACCATAAAGGCCAACTCCAGGCCCATCAAGGCCCTGCAGCCAGGCTCAGCTGGCAGCGTGTCCTGGCAGAGCTCACTCCAAGAGCATGGGACACACCTCAGCTCGGGCTCTCCTTCCTTCTGGTTTCCCTCCAGGTGAGGTGTGTGTGATTTCCCCTGGAATGTTCAGTTAACGAATGGCAGAAGGCAGATGATAGTGGATTGGGCATAAATACACATATTATTTCAAATACAAAGAATCTGCTCATTGATTTCAAGACAGATATCCAAAAGACACCCTGTGTTCTCTTGTTTGGGATTTTTACTGTCACCTTGGCAAAGGAGGAGGTGTGGCAGGGGGAGAGACGCTTGCAGGGAGCAGTGTTGGAACATCTGAGGTCATCACTCACAGACTCCAAAGCTAGACTTGGGGCTACTGGCCAGGTTGAAGTGAGGGCATGGACTCAGTGGGGTGGGTGAGGACTCTGGAGGTGAGGGTGCAGACTCAGTGGGGTGGGTGAGGACTCTGGAGGTGAGGGTGCAGACTCAGTGGGTGGGCGAGGACTCTGGGCTTTGTCCCGGTGGCCACCTCTGAGCCCCAGGCCCCCCATCATTCCCTGACTCAGGGCTCCCCAGGCCATCATGAGCTTGAAGAGCACTCTCTTCTGGACATCCGGAAGCTGTGGGCAGTGTGGGAACCATCTTGGCCCTCTATGACCTTCTTGCGGTGTCCGTGGACGGAAGCCGAGAACTTTCCATGGAGACAGACCCTCATGGCTGCACTCGGATGAGAAGCAGCAGAAGGCTGCCATTGAGACAAGACTGAAAGGGGAGGAGTCTCACACTCGGGGTCCAGAGAGCAGGAGCTGCCAGCTCCGGTCACTCCAGAAGTGACACGGGAAGCCCCGCGTGAAGTGCGGTGGTCATGGGGTCCCTGGCCCATTGAGGTTCTGGGTCCCCCGTCTGGAGGGACACACGTCCTCCTGTGGACGCAGACTCCGAAATCAGCCACCTGCCATGCTCTGAGAGGTCGAGGGATTTGTGCCTTAAGAGGAAAGCGGCTCCACAGGTATAAAGAATGACCAGTGACCTGTTGTTATGGAGCAACAGAATATAGACTGGATGTGTAAGAAAAAGGAATGAAAGGAGATGGACAGGCAGAGGCCATGGGTAAAGTTGCTGTAGAGGATGGGCGACCCTGCTGCCTGACCCTCCAAGGAGCTGAGGCCAGAGTGGCAGGGGTCCTCCATGACCTAGGACACGTCAGGAACAAACAGACTTGCTGCAGTTGGAATGAGAGGCTTAGAGAAGTCATGTGGGTGCAGTGACCAGAGGGGGGCCCGGGGTCACTGGAGGGGACTCGGAGTCTGTATCCAGGGAGGGGGAGGCCCGGGGGTCACTGGAGGGGACTCAGAGTCTGTACCCGGGGAGAGGGAGGCCTGGGCCCCATTGGAGGGGACTCGGTGTCTGTACCTGGGCCCCACTGGAGGGGACTCGGTGTCTGTACCCGGGGAGAGGGAGGCCTGGGCCCCACTGGAGGGGACTCGGTGTCTGTATCTGGGGAGAGGGAGGCCCGGGGGTCACTGGAGGGGACTCGGTGTCTGTACCCGGGGAGGGGGAGGCCCGGGGGTCACTGGAGGGGACTCGGTGTCTGTACCCGGGGAGGGGGAGGCCCGGGGGTCACTGGAGGGGACTCGGTGTCTGTACCTGGGAGGGGGAGGCCCGGGGGTCACTGGAGGGGACTCAGTGTCTGTACCCGGGGAGAAGCACATGGCAATGCCCACATTTTATTTTTTTGCGTTTTGTTTTAAGCCCAGATGGCAGCACCTCTTATAATGCTGCATAGATTTACACTTTTTTTTTTCAGAAGATTTGAAGACGCAATGAGGGCCTGGGAAAGACTCCTGTCATTTCCTGTTCCTCTTATATTATTCTCAAGGAACTTTAATCTGAGGAAATATTGGCAGATCCGGTGGTGGATTATGCAAAGATACATCTCTAAGAATGTTCACTGCAGTGTTGTTTATAATAATGGAAATTAGAAACAACCTAAGTATTATGCTATACTCACTCATAAACACCCCACTCATAAAAAGGAATATTGTGCCCGTAAAAAAAGTGATGCCAAAGAAGAATGTCTCATAAAGCAGGAAGCATGCAAACACTTACAAAGACGGAGACCAATTTATACAATGATATATAATAGGTAGAGCTAATGAGAATGCTAACTGCTTATTTGAAATTGCAGTGATATTTTCCCATGTTCCAGGAATGAAAGTGGATGCTGGTGTCTGGGGGTGGGATTTGAGTGGATAGGATCAGACCATACATGAGAACAGAAATCTGGCCTCCCAGGTGACAGCCAGCGAAGTCCAGCTTCCTAAGGTTTGTCCTTCCAGCCCAGTCGGGGCCAGGTGGAGAAGGACCTGTGCTCTCCCTGACCAGTCTCGCTGACCTCCAATTCTAGGCCGTACCTCTGCCTCCTCAGCAGCCGGATCCAAGGGTGCCATGCAGGGGGCAGCCTGTTCTCAGGCCTTCCCCTCTGTAGGATGAGGAGGGGTGGTGGATGAGGAGGGGGAGCGGTGGAGGAGGGGTAGTGGATGAGGAGGGGTTGTGGATGAGGAGGGGTGGTGGATGAGGAGGGGTGGTAGATGAGGAGGGGGAGTGGATGAGGAGGGGAGTGGATGAGGAGGGGTAGTGGATGAGGAGGGGTGGTGGATGAGGAGGGGTAGTGGATTGGAGGGGTAGTGGATGAGGAGGGGTAGTGGATGAGGAGGGGTAGTGGATGAGGAGGGGTGGTGGATGAGGAGGGGTGGTGGATGAGGAGGGGGAGTGGATTGGAGGGGTGGTGGATGAGGAGGGGTGGTGGGTATGGAGCGGTGGTGGATGAGGAGGGGTAGTGGATTGGAGGGGTAGTGGATGAGGAGGGGGAGTGGATGAGGAGGGGTGGTGGATGAGGAGGGGTGGTGGATGAGGAGGGGGAGTAGATGAGGATGGGTGGTGGATGAGGAGGGGTAGTGGATTGGAGGGGTAGTGGATGAGGATGGGTGGTGGATGAGGAGGGGGAGTAGATGAGGAGGGGTGGTGGATGAGGAGGGGTGGTGGATGAGGAGGGGTAGTGGATGAGGAGGGGTAGTGGATGAGGAGGGATGGTGGATGTGGAGGGGTGGTGGATGAGGAGGGGTGGTGGATGAGGAGGGGGAGTAGATGAGGATGGGTGGTGGATGAGGAGGGCAGTGGAGGTGGATAGGGAGGGGCAGTGGAGGTTGTGGTAGAGGGGTAGTGGAGGTTGAAGTGCAGGGACAGGGGAGGTGGACGGGAAGGGCAGTGGGGTTGGAGGGTGAGGTCTGGGTCAAGTGCAGTGCCCTGGGCACGATGGTGGTGCAGGGCCCGGGCAGCAGGCAGCCTGGGTCGGCTGGCAGCCTCTGGGCTGAGCTGTCTGGCGGGGCCTGGTTCTTGGCATGGTGTGTATTTCCCTGCAGGTGTGAAGGACCCACCTGCCGTTCCATCTTCTACCTTGTCCTAATCCTGAGCTTCCGCAAGTGTTGTTTGTTCTCCGCGTGGTGGATACAGGTGGACACCAGCGGACACCCTGACTGCCCCGTGCCCCAGGACTGAGGCGTTCCTGCTGTGCCTCTCGTTCTAAGGCAAGCGTGAAGGTCAGCCACCTTGGGAGGTGAGGCCACCCAAGCCTGAGGCTAACACGAAGGAGAACCACGTCCTGGGTGCTGGCCGCATGCTCACAGTCCTCAAGCTAAGCCTGTATGTCAGGGCCAAGGTCACGGTGTGGGCCAGGACAGGTGGGCAGGCCCGGGTGCCCAGGGGAGTTTCCTTCTGCAGCACCGTGGATGCAGGAAGCGTGCCAGTCTACCAATCATCAGCTGGGTGCATGGGCGCATGCGGTGAAAGGTTTCATTCACAGGAGGACAATGCCTCTGAGGACGCCTGGCACCCCGTGGCCTGAGCGATCCCCGCTTGAGGGCCGCAGCACTCACAGTCACCTTTCTGGATGGCAGCCCCTGCCCCGGCAGGCGCAGAGAAGGTGCCCTGGGACAGTCCCAGTCCAGCCTTTGAGCCAGCAGCAGGCGATTGAATGGAGGCTTCGTAGAGTTCTGGCATCAATTCTTGTAAATGTCACTTTGTGCCTGGGCTTTTCTTGTGGATTAGCTTTCTCCTCAACCCAGTGTTGTTTTTCCCTGAGCAGCGCCTGGGAATTGAGAGGGTCCTCTCCATCTGACTTAACATCCCTGGCCGCCGTCTCCTGATGGAGTCTGACATTGTCTTTATAGAGTGAGTCGTTAATAGAGGTGAAGCTGTTTACACAGGGAGTCTTCTTGGCCTCCCAAGGGAGAGTTCAGGAGAAGCGCCTGCAGCTGCTACAGCACCGCAGGCAGGGGGAGACCTGTGGCCCTGGCCAGGAGGCAGCGCTCGCCTGGACAGAGCAGCAGAAGCCCCAGAGGGCACACCGGCTAGCTGGTGGGTCAGTGTGGGATAGCCACAGAGGCCACCAAGGTGTTGGCCCCAGCAGGGCAGCTGGTCCCAGCCCAGGCAGCCTGTTGCCCTCTGCTCTGGCAAAGGCTCAGTAAACACTCCCTGAATGCAGGAAGCAGGGACCATGAGCCTCTCATGAAACAAGGACGTAAGGAACAGAGACGACCTCATGAAACAAAACTGCTGTGAGGACAGATCGAACGGCAGGACCGGGCCTAGAATTAGCTCTCCAGCCCAGTCCCGTGGCCTGGCCTCACGTGGGAAGCTGTTCTCAGGCCTGGTTGCCCGCTCACCCAGCCTCTAAGCCCACCTCCACACAGCCTCTTTCCTGGAGCTGTCTGGAAGCTGAGGCCTGTCCAAGGCCGCCTGACTGTGGGCCAAGTTCCTCAAAAGGGACCAGCACTCTGGGACCTCCCACTTAGAGAACTCTGTAGCTGACTGTTCAAGTAGGTGAAATGAGGCTTTCCTCTGTGATTAAAGACTAAGCTAATTCCACTGTGTGCTGGGATACTAAGAATTACTCATGACAAAGTAATGACTTTCTAGAATGAAATAAACCCTACACACATTTTCATGGAAAATGGGTCATCTCTGGAGAATCATTAAAATGAAGCAGATAAGTCTTCTTCACAGAACCAGGAGAGAAGACAGGGTCGTGGGTGATTGTGTGGGCTGACTAGACCCTTGCCAGCTGTTCACCCATGGCTCAGGAGCGGATCCTTCCTCTGCTGTCCTTCGTCCTTCAGTGCCATGGGGCTTGAGCCCAGGGGCCAGCCCGGGCTGCAGAGGAGATGCCACACAGAGATGGCTACCCAGGAGAGGCAGCTCTTTCCTCCAAACCTGTGGGAAATCCTGGAAAGCATGAATCCTGGCTAAGAAATCCTCGCAGGGCCCCTGCTCCACGGTGATGGGCACAGCCTGCCACCCTGCGCTCTGCAGCCCTGCATCCGTCGGGAGCTCCAGCAGCCTCGCTGGAGTTTCATTCACCATGGGCCGTGCGCCTGACTTACAGTCGGACCAGACACACACGCTTGTCCAAGTATCACTGCTCTGACCTCAACCACATACTGACAACCTGATTTCCTCACGTTTCTATATGCGGCAGGTGAGTTGATTTCCCCGGAGGGAGGGCTGTGTGTCTGACACCCCAAGAAGGAAGGGGCGTGCTGCCAGGAGGGAGTGGGGAGCTCAGGGGCTTTTCCCTTAGAAGAGTATCAGGCTCGCAGCCAAATGTCCCATCAAAATACCTGTGAGGACTCGGGGAAAGACGCCACCCACAGCCAGGAAACGGGAGCCAGCAGGCCCACTACTTCAGGTCTCCAGGTGGAGGGGAGGCTCCTTCTGCAGGCAGTGGTGACCCCAGGTCCTGAGTCTCTCCAAGGGCTGGTCACTCCTGCTGTTTGTCCTTCATTGCAAGGAACATCTTCTAGAAGACACACACAGAAGGAAAACATGCAATTTTATTAAAGCTCACTGCATTAAAGATTTGTTCTGGAGGCTGTGGTTTCATTATTTTTTTTGTCAGTTCTGGGCCTGAGCACTGTCCTTGGGTTTCCTCAAGGCTAGAGCTATACCACTTGAGCCACAGCACCACTTCTGGCTTTTTCTACATATGTGGTACTGAGGAATCGAACCCAGGTCTTCGTGCATGCTAGGCAAGTACTTTACCACTAGGCCAAACTCCTGACTTCCACTTGGTTTTGACGGTCCTCAGGTTTCAACTCAGGACCTTGTGCTCCATTGGCTTTCTGGTTCACTATTCTTGCTCATGGCTGGTGCTACACCTGAAGTAAATTTCCTGTATCATCTCACTCTTTAAACTAGCCTATGGCTCAGTCCTGGAGATGCCCATACAAATTCCAGGCTACCACCAATGCTGGGGCAGTGCCCAGGCTCGTATGCCAGGAACACAGGAGGCAAAGACTCATGGGGCCATACTGTATCCTGACAATCAGTTGCCTCCTCCAAGTTCACCTAATAATCCTGACGGAGTCACACCTAAGCAGAAAGCTGCAAAAGGACAGGCAAACACTGAAAACAAGAAGGATTTTTTTTAAAAAGAAAAGCCTACAGTACAGCCTGAAATTTCAGAGCTCTCCTCCATAGAGTCCTGGAGTAAGTGGACAGAAAGGCAGCCATGATCACACAATCTAACCTTGACTCCCTGACACCTGGACGATGCTTCCCCTAACAAGCACGCTCTCATTCTTTTCCATGTACATGTAACATGAAAAAAGACACACTGCATTATGGATCTTGAATGAGTCACGGCGAATTTAAAAGGGTTTACATCATACAAATGCTGTTTCTGAGCATGATAGACTTAAACTAGAAAGCAGTGAGATTCCTGAAAAAAAAAAAACTCCAAATATTTCGAAATGAAATAACACATTTCCAAACCACTGCGTGTCAGCAGTAGATGGGCTTTCCTTTGAACAAAGCACAATATTCACATGGCTGAAAATGCTGCAGTGAAACCTCTTTGTGTGACTAATAGATGCCAATAAGAAAGAAGCCAGGCAGACGAGAAACTGGAAATACATAAAGAGGCCACCACACTGGTGAAGGGAAATAAGACAGAAGGCCCACAGATCCCGGCCTGCCTGACTGTGCCAAGACAGATCTCAAAGAGGACCTGCAGGAAGAAGAAGAAAGACCTTCAGTGAATGAGCTCTAGAAACCACAGGAAGACCAAGTCTGCCTAACCAACCAGAAGAAAACACATCGCCGGCTAAGAGCAGAGAACGAGAGAAGAAGCAAAAGACGAGGAACAGCAACAGCACTCGTGTCTGACTCTGAGGCAGGCTTTGTAGAAGTAATGCTCTCAGTCCACCAAGAGAAAGCCAGGGAGTTTCCCGGAGCCCCACCGGCACCCTGAGAAGCAGGGAAGGTGGCCACTTTGAAGCGCCTTCTGCCTGACTGGAGGGCAGACGCCTGATTCTCACTTCACCTCCGGACCAGCGTTACAGACATGACAAGCAGGCTGTCTTTCCTACCCACAACCACTCCTCTGCAAAACGAGGGGGTAAGCCGTTACCATGTGGGATTGAATCCAGGGACGTAAGGTTTGCTTCATGTCCGAAAATACTTACTGCAATTGACTACATTAGCATGCAAACAAAATAAAAGCATACAGTCATCTCAATTGATGCCCAGAAAAAAGTCACTGACAAAATTGAAAATTTTTACACAATGAAAGTTCTCAACAGAGTAGAACAAGGAAGGAGATTGCTTAAGCTGATAAAGAGATGACTATGTGAAACTTAAAAGTAAACATAGATGTCTACGATAGGGCAAGACTGACAAATCATGAGAATAAGGAAGATATCTAATGAACACACACACACACACACACACACACACACCTGCACACATACTATTCAGAGGCAAAGCCATCTCCAGGGATGGAAAGTCTATTTAAGAAAATCTAGTGGATTCTACATGAAAGCTACTAGAAATCCTAAATGACTTTTACGCTATTAAAATACATCAAATATGTATAAGAGAAGAACAGAAACTATAATACAATTTACAGTGGCATGGCAACTGTAAAGTATGCATGCACAAGTTTGACATCAGATTTGTAAGAGCTCTGCACTGAAAACTATCAGCATCCCTTGGAGAACTAAGGAGGTAGATAGAGACCTGGAGTCTGTGGATCAGAATGCAGGATGGCTGTGACGTCAATGCCCTCCCCCAAGGGACCCATAGATTCTGTGCATTTCCAGTCAGGATTGTACCCAGCAGTCTCCTAGCCATCGACCAGCCAATTCTGAAGTCCACACAAGCGTGCATAAGACCTAGGAGATCCCAAATGGCTTGGAGCAGCAAAACACAGTTTCTCTGCTGGGAGACGCGGCTGGCAGACTCTCGTGGCCTGATTTCAAGGCGTGTGTGGTGGTGGGAATCAGGTAGTGGGCTGGTTTAGAAGCAGATCCAGAGCCGAGCTTAGAACAGAACCGAAGGCACAGAAATAAACCCACACATGCACGAACTGATGATTTGTGACAAAATCACAGAAGCAGTTCAGTGAAGGAAGAGTGTCTCCCCAGAGATACTGGGGATGTTTGGATGGATGTACACGTGCAGAAAATGAAGAGCCTGAATCCATACCTAATTTAAAATGGGCCACTGACTAAGATATAAACTGTGGACCCTAAAGGTTCTATATCTTTCCATAGGAAAAAGTCACAGTCTTGGTTTAGGCAAATAGATCATAGATTTGGTCCCCCAAAGTGAAGTCCACTGAAGAAAAACATTGATAAATTGGACTTCATTAAAATTAAAACCTTTGGATTTTCAAAAGATTATTAATAAAAAGACAAGGCGTACATTTAGTGGAGGAGTTGTATGCGAAAAAGCTCTCACAGGAGTTTCTCAGTAAGAAAATAGCATCTCATTAAAAAAAATCACAACCATATTACAACCCAAAGAAGACATACAGAGAGCCAGGTAGCTCCACACCACCGGCCCCGGAAGAGCTGCGAGCCCGCCCGCCTTCAGACAGCCGCAGCCCCCGGTCAGGGGCTGGCGGCTGGGACAGAAGGCTGAGGGTCTGCAGAGGGCCTGGCATGGGCAGGGAGAAAGAGGAGGAGGGGGCCAGGGCACACCTGGGGAGGATGATGCCACCTTTCATCTCCACCTGGATTTATTCCTTTCGTATGAGGAGAGGATTTTTCCCCTCTGTGGAGCAAGGCTGAACACAGTGCACTTGACAGAAGGCACAAACACTGCTGGGGGCCCGCGGCAGGGGGCAGTGGCTGTCCTTAACAGGCCTTCATCACACCTCGGGTCCGCTCCGGGTTCAGCCTGAGAATTTCAGGAGGGGCCTGGCCTGTGGCGGTGTGGGTCTCTCATGGCCTGTGGACAGTTGCAGCGCCTGTGGCATCAGATACACCAGGACCTCCAGGACTCGGGGCTTTGCAGGTTCCAGCCCAAGTCTAACCCTGAGACAGCCGGCCCCTTCCGCCCTCGCCCCTTCTCCCCGCACCTCCTCTCCTGATCAAATTCGCAAGGGACCTGGCCTGTCGTTAGGTGCCCACCCCTGTGCTCTGAGGAGCCGGGCGCCTGCCTGTGCGCTCAGCCAAGCCCCCCCTGAGACATTCACCACAGGCGGCTCCCCTTTGTCCTCTTTCACCGGCGGCCTGCCCTTCCAGGGTGAGGGAGAGCTGAGCTAATCAAGGCCTTTTGACTCAGAAAAATGCTGCACTATTGAACATCTATGTCTCAAATTCAGGGTCTTCAGGCTCCTAATTAGCATAAGACCATTTTGCAGTCCAGTAAAGATAATCAAAGCGATGTCTCCTTAATCCAAGAGCACTTTCTCGTCTCAGTCAACCGTAATTTGATCAGATTTCTGAGAGGCCTTTTTTTGGTCCATACTTGTGGAAATGTGAAATAACGAAGCAGTTAAAATTCATGATCTACGCTTTTGTGTCATTATTATTGCATTAGCATGAAATTATACTTCTAGTTAGTCATAATTATGCTCATAATTATTCAATTTATCACTATAGGTCCTCCTGGAAGTTTTATTGGAGGATTTATTAACATTAATAAATTGTTTTTCTTCATCTCCATATTATGAATTCTTCTCATGTGTGATATGATCTATTATCCATAAAATTATAGCCGACCCCAGGCACTGGGGGCTGTTCAGCTCATGTGCTGTGTGACTCCACTGTCAGAGCCACTGGGGAGTTGCTTTGTGACCCATGCCAGGGCTGCTGAGGTCGGGTGGCCGTCAAGGAAGTGTGCGGAGTGGATGGGCTGGAGTCTCTCCCTGCCAGCCTGGACAGCCTGGTCCTGCTGTGTCCGGCAGGTCACGCCTGGCTGAGGATCATGTCTGATGTCCAGCTGACTGGGCCCCGCTGTCCTGTCCTCAGCCCCACAGCCCTTTCCAACTGTACCCCACAGCCCCAGCCGACTGGACCCCATGGTCCTGCCCTCAGCGCCACAGCCCCTTCTGAACGGACCCTCTGACCTCAGGCCCACAGCCCCAGATCATGTCTTTGTTCAAAAGCCCTGCTGAACCTTCACACCTGGTCCCGTGGCTGGCCTCTCCCGCCTCTGTCCTCCCCATCTTAACCATAGGTTTGGGCTTTGGAGACCCTGAGTGAGTCCTCTGGACTCAATGCTTGTTTTCCCTGAGTTCATGTGGCTGTTTGTGACAAGGGGGCCTCTGTGGACGTGACGAGTGGCCTGGCAGGCCTCCCGCCTGCAGTCCGGCTCCTGGGGTGGTGACAGTGGTGTGGTCTTGGCTTGAGGCAGCCTGTGCATGGCAGCAAGGCCCCTCTTGTCCTGGGCCCGGAGACTCGCCTGTCAGAGCAGATGCTCCCCGGAGCAGGCCCCTCCATGTCCCCTGCCGGCTCTGGTCTGTAAGGAGAGGAGGGCCTGCTTCTGGCTCTGAGCTGCTTCTCAGGCCCGAGGCTGCCACGGGCCCCACCAGCCTCAGGTCTGCCCCCGAGCATGGGAGCCCCCGTCCGGGCCATCTCAGGATGCCACGCTCATTCCCAGGGAAAGTAGTTCATAATTCATTCTGCTGTAGGATGAGCGTCACAGTGCATTTATTTACATAGCTTCAGGATGAGGAGATGAATCAAATAATGAATATCCATTAAAGAAAAATACATAATGAATGATGCCTCCAGCGCTGTTACCTCTTGAGGAGCTCTTCCCCGTGGATGTGGACAGGACTTGTCCCCGCAGCTCTCGTAGTGGTGGAGGGCACGGTGTGGCCCCGGTGAGGGCAGGTCAGGGAGCCCTGAAGACAGCTGCTGTGAGACCCCCTCAGAGCAGTTCAGCACTCCAGGGCGGGGTCCCCCTCCACTTCCCTCAGATTTGCAAACCCTCCCCCCCCCACCATGGCTGGGGTGCAGGGAAGATGGCGGGAAGGACCGTCTGGTTTACTCACTGACGGAGTCACAGATGGGTCAGGGAGGGCCCTGGGCTGTGGCCTTCGTCCACCAGCCTTCTGCTCTCTGAGGCCCAGCTTGGAGGTGCGCAGGTCTGGGCACCGGCATGAGGCTCTGGGACAGAGCACTGTGTCCTCTTTTGGGCTCACACAGACACTAAGAGCTGAGGAAAAGATTACAGCTTGAAGCACGGTCAATTATCATTGTTCACAGTGATGCTGTCCCCAAATTGTTGTGAGCCAGAGTCAGAGAATGCTGAAATACGATGAGATCCGTGTGTGACCCCACTCCACGTACATCTGGTTGAAGACATATTATTTAGTCCATATTGTGGTTTTATTGTCACTGAACACACTGTCAATTCCACCAGGATTCCTGCCTGAATGAGATGGATTCCACAGGAGGAAGAACGATGGGGACAGCGTGAAGACACTTTGCTGGCCTAATATGGATGGCTTTCTACTTGTTCATCCATCCTCCCATTCATAGTAACTCCTATCTCTCTATCCATCTATTAGATCATAATAACTCATATCCATCCAGCTACTTATAAGGAACTCATATCCATCACCCACCCTCCCTTCTCTCCTTCCTTCCTTCCTTCCTTCCTTCCTTCCTTCCTTCCTTCCTTCCTTCCTTCCTTCCTGCTATCCTTCCTTCCTTCATATCATCCATCTATCCATCCATCCACCCCACCCATGCATCTAGTCCTGGCTGCAGATCATGACTGGAAAATGTGGCCAGGCCAGGGATGCCAGGACCAGAGGAGGTTGTCCCTGGGTGGGAGGTCCTGGAGGGGAGGCAGCTGGTGGTGGAGCTCCTTGCCACCCTGGGGTAGGGCCCACCTGTCCCAGGTACTGCCACCCTAGGGGGGCTCCTGAGTCCACGGTGGTAGGGATGGAGGTTCTCCCAGGCACCACCTTGACCCTAGTCCAGAGCTGGCTGTCCAGGAAGCATGCAAAACTCAGCTCCATGAGAGGGCTTGGTGGTGGGTCCCCTGCAGTGTTGATAGGCACCTGCAGAGGCAGGACCCTGAGCAGTCCCCTCGGTCCCCTTGGTCCCCTCAGCCTCAGTCTCCTCAGCCTCAGTCCCTTCAGCCTCAGTCTCCTCGGTCCCCTTTGGCCTTGGCTGGCTGCCATCTGCTGAGTCTCTTAGTGTCTGAGAGGGGACTTAGTGCCTTGGTCCATGGCATGTGCTCAGGGCACGGGCCCTAAGATAGGGAGCCCCGCTGGCAAGAGCAGCTCCTCCTTCTCTTCCTCCTATCTTGTTTGAAGACCAAATTCCCTGAAGACTTGAGTTCATGGTCAACCACTCCTTGATGTGCTGAGAGTGAGAAGCCTTGAACAGAGCCAGGGCCCCTGGTCAGGCCTGGCTGGGCTCCCAGCCCCAAGAACGCCTAGATTGTCACCAGGACTCTCAGGCCCAGGAGAGGGGCTGGGACACCAGGAGGGTGCTTTGCTGGGCTGTTGGCTATGCGGGCTGGGCTGGCCCACAGCCTGTTCCCACGGCGGCTGGGAGCTGGGAGGACGTGGAAAGGAAAGGCTGGGGAGTGTGGACATGGATGGAGTGTGACGCTTTCCTGGGATTTCCAAGAAGCTCCTAGCCTGGGAGAGTAAGGACATTCACATGTGACTTGGGTCCAGCCTTGTGCACTGGTCCAGCCTGCTGCCCACCAGGCCCTGGGAGGCCCTGGTCCCGTTACCACCAGGGCCCTCGGAGGCCCGGTCCAGTTACCTGCTGTGTCCCCCTGCTGGCCTTGGACACCTCTGTGACCTCGGCCCTGGCGCTGGCCACTGGCCCCGCCTCCCAGGATTTGCTTTCCGAGATCAGTCCAGAGGACGCCTCGTGGCTGCGGTCCCCACCAAGCGCTGGAGGGTGTGCAGACATGAGTTATGCGAGACAGGTTGTTGCCATCTGGTTTGGAGCCTCTGTGTTTCAAATACAGACTTCTTATTCATTTCAAAAGCACAGGTTCTGCTTGCCACACACAAATAAAGGGAAATAAACTCACCCACCTCACAAAAATGAGCTACACCATCTTCATTACGTGATTAATTTAATGCGCTGATTTACAGTTGTCTACAAATGTGTGAGGTGCTTTAAAAGACATCTGAAGCTGCAGATGCATTTAAAGTGCTGGTGCCTCGGCAGAGGCAGGAGCGCCATTCTGCACAGCGCCAGCACAAGGGGCTGGGTTTGCCTGGTAATTTGCCAGCACCCCCTCTCCCCTCGGCCTTATCTGTCTGTCCTCAATAAAGAATTTAAAAGACCAAATGCCTTGCACGCAGTGGTTATGGAGAAATGGGTGGCATTCATTACTTCTTACTTGATTTCTGTCCTAAATATGGAATGTGAGGTGTGGATCATTTTAAAATGATCGTCTCCCATGCTAAACCAGCAGCCCAGAAATACGCTGCGATGTAATTGAATCGAGATGGGAACGTTAATGCAGAAGCAGTGACCAGTGGGCAGCTATTTTGGGACCAACGCAGAAGTGACCGAAGCGGAGGCCTCAATGTGTCCCACACCCTCCATGTCCATTATCATCTTTGTAAAAAATTGGCTCATTTGGGGATGTGGTCTGGGGCCGCTGCAGGCTGGCCAGGACAGCACGGCCACACCCGGCCTGGCGAGGCGTCTGCCTTTCCTCGGGCTGTCTATCTACCTGCAGCCGGCTGGTAGACCAGCTCTCCGGGGGTCTGGGAGCCCAGGGAAGGCATGGAGACCCTTCCGCTGACAGTCAGAACCTGGTGACCACCGGAGAGAGACAGATTGTTGGCTGTCACAGCCTGGGTCTGGGTCAGGCATGGGGGGGTAAGCAGGAGGAAACTTCTTGTACAAACCAGCTCAGTACCTCACACAGAGACGAGACGTGTGGGCTCCTCCATTCACGTGAAGATGCCCGCATTTAAAGCACGGCCCTTTAATTAACCTGTAAAGTTTCAGCCCAAGGAAAAAAGAGGAAGTTCTTTTGTCTGGAAGTATCTGAATATGTCTTGGAATTCCTGCTGGAATTTCTCCTGGCTGAACTAATCTCGTGCGCAGTAAAACCCTCAGAGTTCTCCATTATAAAATACTGAATGGTGCCAATTACAGAGACTGAATCACAACGTCGAGGGCCTGAAAAACACCCAGAGAACTTAATTAATTTCTAAGAAATGGCCTGCCTTCAGCACTCTCCGCCTGGCCTGTACCCAGTGGCCCTTACAGTTATGAAATAGGAGTCCATAAACCCGGGACTGCAGCTGTGAGATGCTGCGGTGTCTCAGGGCTTTTCCCGGGAAGAAAATGGACGTTTCTAGCCTGGAATTGAGGGTGCATGGGGACGGCAGCATCACTCAGCCCAGAGACTCAACCTTCTCTCTAGAAAGGGGGCACAGGCTGATACTGACCCTGCATCTGGGCACCTCCTAGCCCAGTCAAGTGGACATGACCTCAGGGTCTGGAAAGGCTTCAGAGGTCTCCTGTGCCCTTTCCTCTCTGACTTGCATTCTATGGAGTCCTAAAAGGCCCCTGCAATCCCTTGACAAGCAAGAGTCCTTCCACAGTGGAGGGCTTTCCCAGAGTCAGAAGAGGAGGTCACCGGTGAAGGTGTGCTCCCCTCACCTGGGGAGAGGAGGGTCATGTGACAAGACCCCCACCACCTTCAGGAGCAGTGAGTGGGAGGAGCAGTGAGTGGAGGAGCAGCCAGCACAGGACAGCCCTCCAGAGAGACCTGAGAGCCCACCTGGGGGCACCTGCCAGACCCTGAGCACGTTTTGTGTTTCAGCCCCTGAGCCTCTGATAATTAGCCTTGGAAGCTGGCAGGGTGCACGCTGGTCCACGCTTTCCTCTCCCTAGGGAAGTTAAAGTGCAACTGCATTGCCCCTTGTGGGAGCTGGGGTCTTCAGGATGGGGAGGGAGGCAGCTGGACTGGGTGAGGAGGGGGGAGCCAGCTGGGCGGAGGGAGTGGGGCCAGCTGGATGGGGTGCGCAGTCAGAGGGAGGGGGCTGCTGTCCTGTGTCCTCACTTCTTCACACACCCACCTGGCCTGTCTGTCCTTGTGTGTGACTCGGGTGGGTCCAGCCTCTCTGCAGGTGCAGGCTTGCTGCTCTGTGTGGCTGCCTGGGAGACACTGCATGGGGGGGGGGAGCTGCCATAAGGGCAGGCAGCAGTGTCCAGGGACCAGAGAGGGTACAACACAGCCTCCTGGAGACTAGATAGGATTGTGGCCTCTGGCCCAGCAGGAGTGGACATCAGGGTGGGGCTTGGGCCACAGCCGTGGGCTCCAAGACCACCAGGGTGAGGTGAGGCCATCATCTCCAGGCCTGGACCACAGTTCTCATGGAATGAGCGCTCAGCTGGGGTGAGGAGGTGAGAGGAGGGCTGAGGGCTCCTGGATCCTCTGGAGGGGCAGGTAACCACTAGGCAGGCTGTGGGGAGGGAGGGGCAGCTGACACCGTCCCCACCCGTGAGGCTCACATCCCTCTCAGTCCACAGGCCCTTTCTTCCGAGCACTCTGCGCCTTGCTGCTGCTGGAACTGGCGTGGCTCTTGGCGTGTCCGGTGTTGGACCCATTTCTGGTTTCAGGTTGCACACACTCACGCCTGCTGATGCAGTAAATGGAAGTGTTTACGAAGAATCGCACCCTGCAGGGAATACTGAAGCCCTGGGAAATGCCAGGGAACAGTCAGACGACTCGCTGATGTGTGGCTCTCCCAGGTTAACGGCAGGCAACGCCACCGGACCCTGCGCAGGAACAGAAGATTTGAGGACGGGTTTTGCTCACTGAAGTGCTTGGGCCTCTCACTGGGTGTGTAGACCATGGGCCTTTGGTGTACAACATGTAGTGATGTTTATTGCATGTGCAAGGATGGTTTGCCCATAGCTGCCCAGGCTAGGAGCACACACAGGGCGCCATCACCCACGAGCTGGGCTTCCATGGAGCCTGTCCTGCATCCCCTAGGTGTCTCTTCAACTTGCCACTCTTGATGGGCATCTGGCAGCCCTGGCCGCAGGTGTGCCCTCCTCACAGCCCCTCCGTGGCTGCCCCCCATCACTTTTATCCCAATCAACCAGTCAGAACTCACAATGCCTTGACCATCTCCAACCTTCTGAACACAGGCTGTGAGGCCCACTCTGTGCCCCACAGAGCACCGTGGCTTTGCCTCCTGGTCAGGCCCAGAGTCTGTGCTGCGCAGTGGTTCTCTGGGAAAGAGTAGAACGCAGAGGTCCAGCACAGCAGGCTGCGTCACACTGGGAACCGGATGTGGAAAGCACAAGGTCAGGAGCTGCGAGGAAGGCGTCCTCCCAGCTCCCTCCCAAGCCGTCACACGCACACTAAAGGTGGAGAGCCTTTCATTTCCGGTTGTGTACAGATCGGGCATTTGCGCAGCTTGTGAAATGGCCCGGGACTTCTCCACACCAGGAGCCTGGCCCTGGGAGATGCTCGAAGGGAAGGTGTTCACTGGAGGGACAGGCAGTGGAGGCTGAGCAGGCCAGGGCCTTCCTTCCTACCTCGCCCCCCACCCCGGGGGAGGTGGGGTGGGGGCCGGGAGCAGCTGGGAGGGCAGCCTGGAGGGCCAGGCCGGGAGGCAGGGCTTGGAATCCGAGTGCCGGATTCTGGTGGAGAGTTCTGGTTCTCTTCAAGTGGCCCTGGAAGGGGGCTGTGGGGCTACGGCCGCCTCCTTGCGCTGCTGCTCCCGGGCTGAAGGTGCAGGGGGTTTTCTTTGCTTCTGCCATGGTGTTCCTATAGGGCCAGACGGCCACGGACTGGAGTCACAGGAACTGGAAGCAAAATCTCCTCCTCGGCGTGAGTGACACGCCTCAGGCATTGTGCTGTGATGGTGGTCAGCTCGGGAGTCCACGTCTCCTGCGGGTGCTGTGATGGTGGTCAGCTCGGGAGCCCACGTCTCCTGCGGGTGCTGTGACGTGCTCAGCTCGGGAGTCCACGTCTCCTGTGGGTGCTGTGACGTGCTCAGCTCGGGAGTCCACGTCTCCTGTGGATGCTGTGACGGTGGTCAGCTCGGGAGCCCATGTCTCCTGCGGGTTCTGTGACGGTGGTCAGCTCGGGAGCCCACGTCTCCTGCGGGTGCTGTGACGTGGTCAGCTCGGGAGTCCACGTCTCCTGTGGGTTCTGTGATGGTGGTCAGCTCGGAGCCCACGTCTCCTGTGGGTTTTGTGATGGTGGTCAGCTCGGGAGTCCACGTCTCCTGTGGATGCTGTGATGGTGGTCAGCTCGGGAGCCCACGTCTCCTGTGGGTTTTGTGACGGTGGTCAGCTTGGGAGCCCACGTCTCCTGCGGGTGCTGTGACGTGGTCAGCTCGGGAGCCCACGTCTCCTGTGGGTTTTGTGACGGTGGTCAGCTCGGGAGTCCACGTCTCCTGTGGGTTTTGTGACGGTGGTCAGCTCGGGAGCCCACGTCTCCTGCGGGTGCTGTGACGTGCTCAGCTCGGGAGTCCACGTCTCTTGTGGGTGCTGCGTCTTCCAGGTCACTCTGCTCTTGCCATTCTCCCCCTTAGCCATCTCCTTTCCTATCTCCCTCCTGGCACATTTGACACCCAACGCAGGCCCTGCCTTGTGTTTTCAGATGGCAGAGGCCATTGCCTGGCTCCCGAGCCCAGGCTGGCCCCATCTGAGTGCCCTGCTCTCCCCACCTGGCCCAGCTTTGAAGATGTCTGTCCTCCCCACTAGATGGCCCAGGGAGTTCCAAAGAGTAAGTGTTTGCTAAGGATTTAATAGACCCCAGGCCAGGAGATGCAGGCGGCTCGTGGGCCACAGGAAAGCGTGAAGCCTTGGCATAAAAGGTGCCACTGTGGTACCCAGGCCTCGCAATGCTTAATGAGAGAGGCTGGTCACCGAGGGCCTACCAGTGGAGTGCAGAAAGCTCGGACCTTGCTGTAATATCACTTTATTCCGCTTGGCTTCATATTAATAACTGATGAGCCACCCTTGCGTACGAGGAGAAGGGGCCTCTAATGGTCCAACGTGAGGTGACTACAGCGCATCTTGGCCGCCACACCGTAGGGCGCAGCAAGGAGCTGATGTTGCATTTAGCAAATTGGATGGCAGGAGAGGGGGCCCTCCTCTCCCCCGGGGCTGTCGTTTGTGGGGAGGATTGAGGAGGGATGGTGTGGGCAGCTCCTCGCCCTCTGGGTCTTGGGGCCTTTGGCCCTGGCAGGCTTTCCAGCTGTGTCTCAGGGGGAGGGGGGAGGGGCTGGGGGGAGGACACCTGGGCCTGGCACCCTGGCCTTGCCCCTGCCTCTCCTCACCGACAGCTCCAGTTCTCTGCACCTCCCATCACAGCGCATCTTCACCTGGGAGGAGCCAGGCACGCAGTCTCGACTTCAGGGCTAGTGGAGGCGATGGGGTCGTTCTCCAAGTGTGCCATTAGTATTGCCACAAAACAGGAAAAACAAAGCCAACATTGGACATCGAAGCTTGATGCCAAATGGCTTCGCTGGGTACCTGGCTGGCGCTGTGGAGAGACGGGATGCCACGGACTCCCGTTAGACCACCACAGAGGGACATGCCAGCCCCCAGCCCTGGGCACGCCCCTGGCACTGGGCCCCTCTGGCTCCTCTCCCTGTGGGCTCCATGGTCACCTCCTGCAGCTGGGGTTGCTGGAGTCCACTTTGCTTAGTGCAGCCCTCTCCTAAGTCCAGCCCATCGCTCATCAGCGAATTCCCCAGCAGGGGTGAGCGGGAGGGTCCAGGGCCCCACTGGCCGGGCCCCTGGGGCCTGGCTTTTGCACTCCAGAGGCTCCGCAGCCTGGTCTTGGGGTCCTGGCAGAATCGACCCCATGTGGACAGGACCGTCTATTCCTGGTGTGGTGAGCCCCAGCAGCAGCTCCAGGATCCTCTGCCCCATTCCCTTCCCAGCCCTCACTGCTCACTGTCGGGGATGCCAGTCAGTGGGGTGCCAGGCTGGCCAGGGGCAAAGCCCCAGTGCTCAGGGCCCCACCAGGAGCTCAGCAGGGGTTCCCCGGGGCGCAGTCTGAGAGTGCTGCTCCCGGAAAGGGACCCCAGCCCTACTGTAGACACCCTTCCTGGCAGAAGCCGGCAGACTCCTTATTGGCTCTGCTTGCCTAGGAGAGAGTGACAGCTGGCAGCTGTCACTGGCTTTCATCAAGAGCAGGGCCCGGGCACCCACCCCATGCCACGCCACTGTCCCTTCTCCCCCAAGTCTCCTTCATGCCTCCTGCTTCCCTGGCTGCAAGCCCTCCTCCCTCCTTCTCTTCCTCCCTCCCTCCCTCCCTCCCTCCCTCTCCCCAGCCTCTAGAGAGGAGAAGGGGCTGGGCCCTGCTTGTCAGGCTTTGGGTCCAGATGGCCTTTCACAGGGCAGTGCTGTCCCCAGCGGTGCTGTCAAAACTGAGGCAGGTAATGAGTTCCCAGAGCAGCCAAGCTCTGAGGTGAGCCACTTGTTAGACAGAGACAATTAACCGCTCTGACTTAAGCATTGTTTCACCTTTTATTTAACATGATCTTGAGGACCGGCCTTCACTGGCAGTGGCAGTGGACGAGCGGGGCCTGCACAGATGGGGACTGGAAGCTGGGGGCCTTCTCGAGTGGACCATTGCCCACTCGCCCACAGTTGGGAGTGCCACAGGGGCCAGCTGCCCACTGTGGTGAATCGGGCATGGCTGGGGGCTATTGACTCAACACACTGAATGCCCCTGGCCATTTCCAGAGGGAGGCCCTGCGGCACTGACCTGCTGCTCTGTCCTCACCTCCTTCTATCGAGGCCAGGACTCTGCGACTGGACAGAGATCACGGAGGGACTGGCTCTACAGGGCTCAGGTCTTTGTCCCTCCCAGCCCCCCACATCCCATGCCCCGTGCAACCCCACTGGACACTGGGATTGAGGGGCCTGGGCCCCTGAGCAGGGGCCCCAGGGCTGTTGGCTTCCTCTTCAACAGGAAGGGGCCTCCCTGGGGCAGGCCAGGGACGTTCCCTCCAGCACGAGCCTCTAAGTGGGGGCTGGCTCTGCTCTTGACCCGTGGAGGAGCCTGCTCTGACCACTTGAAGGCCAGACCTGTGCTTGAATGGGAAGCAGGATTGAGGCAACCTCAGATTTGGACAGGAACGCCATTCTGTGTTGGTGGATAACATGGAGATTCATGTAATCTGTCAGCCTAGCCATGTGGTGTGACGCCTTGGGGCCACAGGGGCTCCCAGCCCCACAGAGCAGCAGGACTGTGTGGGGGCCCCTGCCCCCAGGCGCCCCCAAAGGAGCCCAACACGTGAAGAGAGTCCTGGGGGGCTCTAGCCACCCTGGCTGGGCATGGCAGCCCCTCACAGCAGTATGGGCTGGGCTGGGCTGTGAGCCACACTGTGTCCCCAAACCAGAGTCCACAGTGCTCAGGACTCTGGCAGAGGAAGGCCTGAGCCCCACCCCCACAACCCTGGTCATTCAATGTGGACACTGCAAAGGAGAGAGGGGAGCAAAGCCAGGAAAACAGGAGGAACTCCAGGGGGACTCTGTGTGTGTGTGTGTGTGTGTGTGTGTGTGTGTGTGTGTGTGTGTGTGTGTGCGAGTTTGTGCATGCACACACACACACAGGTATGACAAAATACACAGCTCTGCCGGTGAGCACTGCTTCCTCAAACCATGCCCGCTGCTTTTTATTTATAAAACGTATAATTGCACGTGTTTAAGTTTTATACAATTCATTAAAGGGAGGACGGTAAATGCTTTCCGATAATTAAAATGCAGACAGGCCCATTCTCGGACTGGAGGCCATGAATAAAAGTGACACTTCGCCAATTGCACCTTGCTGGGTCACCGTTTAGCCGCAGCAACGCAGGCACCGCTCAGGTAATTGATTGCTGCTTGCTGGGGAAAAACAAATGCAGGATGAGCTGATTTTATTGCTACTTATTACGCTTCGTTTTAGCATGGAAATCGGGGCTTCAAATGAAACCAGTTAGCCCACGGTGGTGGAAATGAGCACTATTTAAAAAAGGTCCAGGGCAGGGCAGAGCGGGAGCGTGTGGGGAGAGGCCCTTCCTGGCTGGGGGTCAGGACAGGGGTGACTGGGCCCGGCCCCTCTTCCCTGGGGAGGCAGCTTTCAGCCCCCCGCCGGCAGGGAGCTGTCCACAGCCCAGTGCTGAACTCACCTCTGCCTCCTGCCTGTGGCCCCTCCCGCGACCCTGCCACGCTGTCCCAGGGTGGGGACCGCAATCTCGGCTCTGGCCACCCCTCATCCTCACCGGACACGGCTCTTCTCCTGGCTGAGCTGGTCAGTCAGGCTTCGGTCATTATGGGCTGTGGTTCTGAGGAGACCTGGGCGGGCTCTGGGCTCCAGGGAAATTCCCCACACACCTCCCGGCCTGGCCATTCAGCCTGCAGCTGCAGTGCCACCCCAGTGCCGCAGTTCCCTCTCTGGTGCAGATTCGCCAAGGTGCAGATGCCTGGGTGGGGATCTGAAGGGCCAGAGCCCTCTTTCCCCGGCCGGTCCTCCAGGCTGCCTGCTGTGTAAGCAACGGCGAGAGCCCGGTTTCCGCAAGGCCATGCCTGCCTCTGTGGGATCCAGAGGCCTGCGGCCTGGGCTCCTCCTGCTCCATGGCTGGGCAGGTGCTCCTCTTCCTGGAGCTGGCAGCTCCTCAGTCTCAGGGTGCCTCTCTGGGCCGTTTTCCTACTTTGGTCTCAGGGGAGCTAGGAGGCATTGATGCCTGATCCAAACTCACCGGGCTGCACTTGAATGACGCATGGCTTTGTGTGAAAGACAAAAGGAAGGAAAGGGAAGGAGGGAGGGGGGAGGGAGAGGAAAGGAGGGAGAGAAAGAGGGAATAAAGGCAGAAGGAAGACAGATGGGCGGGATGAAAGAAAGAAGGAAAGGATGAGGGAAGGCAGGGGGAGAGGACAGGGAGGAGAGGAAGACTGTCTTTTCAGACATCCAGACAAAGAGGATCTGCCTAATTACACTGGACAGGAGATGGGGTCAGGACCCAGGGCCAGGGCTCTAAGGCCACCACAAGGGTGGACTCCACAGGCAATGGTGGGCAGTGCACAAACCCAGCTTTCCCCGGAGCCAGCCAGCTGTCCACCTGTGCCCGGGAACGTTTCAAAGGTGATGATGCATTTCTTTCCGTGCCAAGGTGGCCTGGGCCCAAACAGCACTCCTTGAGTTTGCAACTTGCATCCTGGAAATGCAGGCTGACACACACCTCCCGTCCTACTCCGCCTCTCTTAGAAAACGAATAGTTCTAAGGGGAGACAAATATTCATCTTACAATCCTTTAAATAATAGCTTTATTGACTCACAGACCATGCCGTGTACCACGGAAACCATAACGTTCAGAGGTGTTCAGTGCAGTCGCACAGGCAGGAAATCATTACCACTGCCAATTTATACCAAAACGCTTCATGCAGTCAAGTCCAGACATTTCATGTGAACAGAGCTCATGGCACTGACAATCTCTCTCGACTGGCTTGTGTCACTAAGGGTAATGTTCGCAGGTAGAGCCACATTTCACGCCTCTACAGAGCGTTGTTTCATTGATAGCTGACGACGTTAGAATAGTCCATTGCATAAGGAAAGCATATTTTATTTATCCATTTTTCAATTTGCGCCCGTTTGGGCCGTTTCTTCTTTTGCTGTTTCTGGAATAAAGCGGGTAGGAGCACTCCTGGACAGTTTCCATTTCTCCTGATGACACGGGGACAAAAGGGTGGAGCCACACTGCATCCCTCAGCTGCACCACCTGAGGAACGGCCAGAGGGCTCTCCGGAGTCCCGCAGCATTTCCCATCCTCGCCAGCAGCACTCGAGGATCCCAGCATCTCGGCCTCTTCACCAGCAATCGCTCTGCTCTGTCTCCTTTCCCAGCCATCAGAGCTACGAGGCGGCCACAGGCCACAGCGCTGCTTTCCGGATGCTTCAGGGTGTGAGCAATTCCTGCCCTTCACACCTTCATGTTTTCTGGGCACTTGTATTTCTTCTACAGAGAAACATTTGCCCATACTGTGCATTTTTAAGTTGGGCAGCCATAGTCTGGAGGTATAGAAGCTCTTTTTTTCCATTTTTAAATTATCTTTAAGTCGTTTGCAAAGGGGTTTCAATTCAACCTGTCAGTGTATGAGTACAGCACATGGTGATTCATGCAACCCCTTCCCGCACCCTTCCATCTCTCCAACCCGGCCCGTCTCCACAATAACACCTGGCTCCACCTGCACACATGCCCATCAAATATTGTGACTGCATGCACCCCCCGTCCCTTCTCTCTTCATCCCCCGCCCCGACCACATTCCCTGGCCCAACCCCTCAGACAAAGTATGTTTCAGCTTTTTGGCATTCAGTTTGCTAAACTGTAAGTTAGCTGTTCAAAGGACTTAAAGCATTGGTGTGTGTGTGTGTGTGTGTGTGTGTGCACGCGCGCGTGTGTGCGGCCTTACGTGTGTTTATAATTTAGATCTAAGTTGCACATAAGAGAGAAACCATGAACCCTTTGTCTCCCTGAGCCTGAGTTAATGTCACTTAACATATTTTTTCTAGAGTTCTTTTAACAATATCAGTCCCTTATTAGATAAGTAATTTTTTTCAACACCACTCTGAACCCTGTGTTCTGTAGATTGCCTTTTCTGGGCGGCATTTTCTGATGTGTGAGTGTTAATTCTGGAGATGTCAACTCGGTCTGCTCCAGTGTCTTGCGATTATTTGTGCACTGGTGCTACAGTGAAGAACAACCTAGCTCACATTGTGAAAATGGATGCCTTGTTCTGTTGGTGTTTTCCACTTTGAGTAGGTCCTGTGTCAGCTGTGGGTCAGAGGAGCTGTGCCATGAACTTCCATGTGACAGCTGGAGGGAGCATGTCCCGGGATCACAGAGCCCCAGTGGGCAGAGCCATGGGGTGATCCTGCACAGAGCAAACCACACTGGTGCTGAGGCCTCCTCACAGAGTCAGGACCATGAGGCCTCCCCACAGTCAGAACCACACGGCCTTCCCACTGAGTCAGAACCACGAGGCCTCCCCACAGAGTCAGAACCACACGGCCTTCCCACAGAGTCAGAACCATGAGGCCTCCCCACGGAGTCAGGACCACGAGGCCTCCCCACGGAGTCAGGACCACGAGGCCTCCCCACGGAGTCAGGACCACGAGGCCTCCCCACGGAGTCAGAACCACGAGGCCTCCCCACGGAGTCAGAACCACGAGGCCTTCCCACGGAGTCAGAACCACACGGCCTTCCCACGGAGTCAGAACCACACGGCCTCCCCACGGAGTCAGGACCACGAGGCCTCCCCACGGAGTCAGGACCACAAGGCCTTCCCACGGAGTCAGGACCACGAGGCCTCCCCACGGAGTCAGAACCACGAGGCCTTCCCACGGAGTCAGAACCACACGGCCTCCCCACAGAGTCAGAACCACACGGCCTCCCCACGGAGTCAGGACCACAAGGCCTCCCCACGGAGTCAGGACCACGAGGCCTTCCCACGGAGTCAGGACCACGAGGCCTCCCCACGGAGTCAGGACCACGAGGCCTTCCCACGGAGTCAGGACCACGAGGCCTCCCCACGGAGTCAGAACCACGAGGCCTTCCCACGGAGTCAGAACCACATGGCCTCCCCACGGAGTCAGGACCAGGAAGCCTCCCCACGGAGTCAGGACCACGAGGCCTTCCCACGGAGTCAGGACCACGAGGCCTCCCCACGGAGTCAGAACCACGAGGCCTCCCTACAGAGTCAGAACCACACGGCCTCCCCACAGAGTCAGGACCACGAGGCCTCCCCACAGAGTCAGGTCCACGAGGCCTCCCCACAGAGTCAGAACCACACGGCCTTCCCACTGAGTCAGAACCACGAGGCCTCCCCACAGAGTCAGAACCATGAGGCCTCCCCACGGAGTCAGGTCCACGAGGCCTCCCCACAGAGTCAGAACCACGAGGCCTCCCCACGGAGTCAGAACCACGAGGCCTCCCCACAGAGTCAGAACCACACGGCCTTCCCACGGAGTCAGGACCACGAGGCCTCCCCACAGAGTCAAGACCTGGCGGCTGCCACCCTGCTATGCTTAAGGTGTGTTGTTTAAAGTGAACAGAATGAGTTTTCTTGTTCCTCTTTTTCAGCATTGGGTTGACCATTCTAGATCCCTTAGGTTTCCCTTTGAATTCTAGGATTTGATCATGTGTTACTACAAAGAGCCAGGTGGGGTTGTTACTAAGTATCACCTGGAATCTTCATATGAATTAGGGGTTACTTTCATGTTAACAGTATTAACTTTGATGATACATGAACATGAGAATAACTTACATTTGTTGTGGTTGACTTTCAGTTTTCAACAGCATTTAACAATTTTCACAGTAAAATTTGAATTTCACTTGTTAAGTCTAATTCTAAGTATTTTATTCTTTTTGATGCTACTGTGTATAAAATTTAAAAAAATAAATGTGGGATTTTTTTTCAATATAGTTGCATAGAAACACAATCGCTTTTATATTGACTTTAATTCCAGGATATTTTTTTAATTCTCTTGTCAGTCTGAATAGTTGCTGGAGGTTTTTGAGGAATGTTTGCATACAAGGTCATAATGTAGGAAAATAGAAAATTTAATCTTGTCTTGTTCCTGATCTTAGAGGAAACATAATCCTTTAGCATTAAGTGTTATTTCAGTTGTGTTTATTTTTGCTTCTGTTTATTGGGCTGGAGAAGTTTCCTTTAGTCTTAGTTTGACATAATATTTGAGATACCTTTTCCTTTATCAAGAGGCAGTGTCACAGATTTTTCTTTTTCCTTATGTATTATTAATCCTACCCATATGCTGTATCGTGTGTTATATTAGTGATCTTGAGCTTGTGGGGAGATCCAGTCTTGTGTTGAAGTGACATTCTGTTCACTGGGGGCCTAATCGGGCTGTGAGGCTTCTGTGAAGGTTGTTTGCTAGGGATATTTGTGAGAGATTTCATAAGTGTCACTGGAGGTTTTTTGGTGGGTCATGGGGCTTGAACTCTGGCCCTAGGCACTGATCCTGAGCTCTTTAGCTCAAGGCTTCCATCCTACCCTGGAAGCCACAGCGCCACTTCCCATTTTCTAGTGGTTAATTGGAGATAAGAGTGTCTGGGTCTTTAGTGCCTGGGCTGGCTTTGAATCGAGATCCTCAGATCTCAGCCTCCTGAGTAGCTAGGATTATAGGCATGGTTATATGTGTGTCAAGAATTTAGCCACTGTAAGTTGTGGGCAGGAGACCATAGAAAGGTGGGCATCCTGCACTGCTTCATTAGAGTGTGGGGGTTGGGGCCAAATCCAACTTGTGGGCCACAGATTCCAGAAGTGGAGCTGCTGTCAAGCCAATCTTGGAAGAGAGACAGGGCTGAGATCTCCCCAGGGCCACGGGATCTCACTGTTCCTCCCCACACAGAGCAGATGCTATGAATAAATGCATCTTCACTTGCTTAATGCTTGGAGAACAACTTTCAAAGACTTTGGTTGCTTTGAAATTTAATCTCCACTGGTTTTGATTGGGAATAGATTTGGGGGCTCCTCATTTGTTCTTCCGCACACCCCTGAATTATTTTCCTACACCCTTCTCATGATTAATAAATAAAGCCAAGCGTTGCTGATGGGAATGGGGGGAAAAAAACAGAGAAGAAGAAGACAGAGCCTAAAAAAAGCCCAACAAATCCAGAACCCAAGGGCTCCTGAAATTAAGGAAGAATTGGAGAGAAGGTTCTGGATGGCTAGAAGCTCAATCCGGTCTGTTCTTGCTGCCTACAGCATTGCTGTGGGAATTAGCAGGCTTCCGGGCAGCGCTGAGGCTTGGGAAGCCAGGAGATCGCTGCAGCTCCTGTCACAGACTAAGTGCCAGGAAGCTTCCCTGCCTGGCTGGGAAGCCAGTGCCTACAAAACAGCGGCAGCCAAGTCCTCGCTCAAAGCCAAGCGAGCTGCTCATTCTCCTCGGGAGCGGAGTGCCAGGCTCCTGTGTGGGAATCAAAGAGTCAGGCAGCAGCCAGGGAAGAAGAAATAGAAGAATCAGGCTGCGAAGGACGGGGAGGATGGAGCAGGGGTGAGGGTCTACACACTCAGGCCTGCTGCCCCCGCAACCTCAAGAGGGGGTGACACCTTTGGATCTCCCAGCTGCCCGGAGGAGCTGCCTTCCCTGCTTGGTGCCACGTGGACATCAGAAGGAGCCCGGGCTCGTGGCTGTGCTGCCATACCTCTCCCGAGCCTGCTCTGAAGGACTGCAGGCGTCTAGAAGTCAAGGATGTGCTTTACCACTGGAAAGCCCCAGATTCCCACATCCCCTGGGGAAGGGGCCGAAGGAGGTCCCCCGCGGGGGGCTCAGGGCCTGATGGACAGTCCCGATGACCGAGACCACACCTGGGACCATGAGATGACCAGGAAGTGGAAAGGAGGGCTGGGTGATCCTGCTGAGCTTGGGAAGGGGCCCTGTGGACATCTCAGCTGTGGACAGATGAGAGCCAGAGGACGCGATGGGGGCTTCCTGTGACTGGACCTTGGCCTGTTACACACAGGTGTGTGGATCCAGGACCGGAGCCAGCTCTGCTACACACGCACGTGTGGGTGGCAGCCCTGTGAGGGGTGCAGAGGTCAGAGAGGAGCCGGGAAAAGCACAAGACCGCAGGCATTCCCCTGGTTTCACTGCATGCGATGGTCATATCAAAGTCTCTGTTTTTCTGTGGAGACATGGTATGATTTCCCCCGGAACCCAACTTAACTAGAACTTAAGCTTGGCTGATGTCAGTGGAGTCCAAATTGACTTTATTCTGGCTCCGTATTCAATGCCATCTGCCATGGGGCAGGCCCCACACTCAGGGCCACCTGGACGGAGGGAGCAGAAAGTTTCATTCTGGCAGCAAAGGTTCATGGTGACAGAAACCCCATCAGAGGCGAGGTGCCTGGGTTTATCTTGAGGACTTTTCCCAAAGGATAAAGATAAGTCATCTCAGCTCAAAAGCACACAGAAAACCACTCTATTACATTAACATATATTATTATTTTTCATGAAGATGTCAAATTTTAATTGCCCCATAGAAAAATACCTTGAATTTCTCTGCCTTCTTATTTATTCTAAGAAGGAAAACATGAATTGAAAATACATCACTGACTAGAATAAAGGGATCAAGTAAAAGGCAGCACATTATCTTTCCACAAGGTAGGGAGCCCGGATGCCTTGTTGAGGGGTGTTGAGAGCCCCTGTGGGCAAGGAGAGGGTGGTCGGCAGGCTCAGGTGTTTTCAAATGTCGGGAGTGGATGAACACGAAAGATGCTGCCATATTCTAGTAATTTATTAATGAGATCACATAGCCCGTGCTGGCATCTTTTCTGCCCTGGTGCTTCCTCCAAGACACGCATTTATTTCATTCCAAAGTTTATAAGAAAGCTTTTTAAAAATGGAGAGAAAATTATGCCCAAGAAGAAGCAAGACGATTTTCTAGATTGTAAAGCACAATGGAGAGCAGGGGACCCAAGCCTCCCCAGAACGCCGTCTTAGGAGTAGAGTCTTGTAGAGAGACGATGTACCCAGGATTCCCAGTGTATGCTGTCCTGAGTGGGCTGCTGTCCTGAGCGGCGGTGCAGAGCGCCAGGCCCCCGGCCTGCTGGGACACACACCTCAGTGTGGGGACCGTCGAGTCTCGATAGACTCACAAAGGGAGCAAAACGCTGTGGAGAAGAACACAGAACCCCAGAGAGAAAACTTCACAGGGCCTCCGAGGGCCCAGCCGCTCAGCCTGCCTTCCAGGATCGGAACCAAAACCATCCTCAGTGACGCAAGCATGGATTTGCAGGGGTTTGTGTGCAGCCATCCATCCGTGCAATCATCGTAACAATCTTACGCTAACCCAGCATTGACTGGAGGGGAGGAGCCGTGGGATGTGCTCCTTGTCAGCCTGGAGGGCGGCGGGGCAAGAGGAGGCTTGGAAGGGTGGGGATATAGCACCAAGGATGCGGACACCATCGCCCACGTGGGTAGATGGAGGATGGCTGGCTCGCTGGACAGCTGCATAGAGATGGGTGGATGAACAGATGGGTGGATGGGAGGTGGATGGATAGATGGTAAGTGGATGAATGGGCGGGTGGGCGGATGGTGGATGGAAAGGATGGATGGAAAGATAACTGAGTAAACAGGTGGACAGACAGGTGAGAGAGATGGATAGGCAGATGGATGGAAAGGTGAGTGAGTGGAGAGGTGGATGGGGGGTGAATGGATGGGTGGATGATGCATGCATGAAATATGGACCAGCAAAGCTCTACCCTCCAGAACCATGTACACATGTTCTTCTACACATGTCTTCCTCTGTCTTGTTCCTGTGTCACACCATCTCCAGCGCCTCATGTTTCTGTGTCACACTGTCTCCAGTGCCTCACATTAACATGTCACACTGTCTCCAGCGCCTCACGTGTCCGTGTCACACTGTCTCCAGCATCTCATGTTTCTCTGTTACACAGTCTCCAGCCCCTCACGTGTCTGCGTCACACCATTTCCAGCACCTCATGTTTCCCTGTTACACAGTCTCCAGAGCCTCACGTGTCCATGTCACACCGTCTCCAGTGCCTCACGTGTCCGTGTCATACCGTCTCCAGCGCCTCACCTGTCTGT
Organism: Megascapheus bottae; assembly: GCF_031878675.1. Lineage (NCBI taxonomy): Eukaryota > Metazoa > Chordata > Mammalia > Rodentia > Geomyidae > Megascapheus > Megascapheus bottae. Next base: position 96,234,043 of record NC_143510.1, on the reverse strand, counting down.
GTCACACCGTCTCCAGACCTCAGATGGTCCCTGCTGCAGCCCGTGCGGTGCTGCTCTGGTGTAAAGGCTGCAGGTGAGCCAGTGCAGGGAAGAGAAGAGCTCCCGTCCCGGTCACAATCTTTACCTTATCAACTCTTACCACAAACCTCAGAGGCAAATGATATCTGCCACTTCACAGAGGTTCATTTTGGTAAACATCCCTCCATGGCATTTTAATTTATTCACCTGGCTTTATTTTATAAAACTTGGCTTTATATGAGTTGCTTGCTACAAAAATGTATAAGGATGACATAACTGGGAACTAGTGAGGAAAAGTTTGAGATGTGTGTGTTACCTTTCTGTGCTGGTCTGAGGGCTTGAAGCTGGGGCCTGGGTGTTGTCCCTGAGCATAATTTGCTGAGGCCATATGACTCTCCTGGTTACCTCTACCGTTTGAGCAACAGTTCCATGTCTAGGTTTTTGGTGGTTAATCAGAAAAGTCATGGACTTTCCTGCCTGGGAACTCTTCTCCTCTGACTTCAGCCTCTTGAGTAGCGAGGATTGCAGGTGTGAGCCCCGTGTGCTAGTGTTCAAGCACTCGATGAAGTTCTGGTGCAGTTTTGATGACATTTGGCTCACAAGAGTTCTTTCTGAGTTGGATCAGGCCCTGCCTGCGCTGTTCTGGGGGTCTGAAGGGACACACATGGTGCCTCTCTCAGCTGATGGCATCTTCGCAGTGGGGAACGAGACATGGAGGAGGGATAAGAGGAATCCCGGGGCCCTGGGGACTGCCCAGGGGCTCAGGTGAGAGGGACGGCAGAAAGGCAGGGCTGGGTTATTAATCCTGGAGACCTGGAGCAGGAGCAGGGTCAGCATGGCTCTTCACCTCTTTCTCCTGACCACAGTTCCAGACGTCAGCCACCACCCTCCGTGACACGGGCCCCGGGGACTGGATGATGCTCTCCTCGGAGGGACCAGGCCTAGAGGATGGCTGGGGGAAGGGCCTGCTTCCAGGGCGTGGGTTTGGGGAACGAGGCCCAGTGGGATGGAGGCAGACGGAGGCTCTGTGAGGGTGCTGGAGGGCAGCGTTGTCCTCTGGGCTCCATGCACAGCGAGGTCCATTCTGGCCTGCCCAGAGCCCATGGCACACCCGCAGCCCCAGGCTCGGCCTGGCGCTTCTGCTGGGAGCGCCAGCCTCGGTGGAGGCCGGAAGCACTTGGCCTCCCAAGCTTCCATCTTCCTGGCCTGCCTAACAGCTCAGCGGTGGCTCCGGAGAGCCCTCCCGCTCAGGCTCTGCAGCCGTGGAGCTTGGGAGCTGAGAGACTGTTTTGGTAACCAGGCAACTGATTTTTCATAATCCACAAGCACAACACCAGCCAGGATGAATTTATCAGCGGCTCGGCAGCGCTCCCTCCTCCCCGCATGCTGAGGACTCCGAAGAGCAGCTTTGCACGAGACTCAGGGACCGCGAGTTAGGCAGGGCCCCCGAGACTCTGCACAGGAGAAGCTGGCTGGCGTGGGAAGCCCTCGAGTCCATGGCTGCCAGCGGCCCCTCGAGAGCCTCGTGCCACGCGGGCTGGGGTTGAGATCAGTGGCTGGGATGCTGGGGATCCAGGGTGGTCTGTCTGCTTTCACTTCCTCACGGGACCGTCTGTTTCGCCCCTTCTCTTCCCAGCACCAGCTCTTGGTGGTGCTGATGGGGTTACTGACTAGAAGCACCACCTCCTGGGAGCAGCGGGGACCCCAGCTCTGGGGATGGGGTGTTCTTTCCTGACAGCTTCCAGAGGTGCAAACCTGGCCTGCCTGGACTGTGAGCGGGAATGCAGCCCGGGTGGGGTGCAGCCTGGGCGGGCTCTCTGTCTGGGGTGGGCAGTGCCTGGCGGGCGTTCTGCCATGCAGCTACCTTCCCACTACATGGCACACCCTCTGCGCCTGTCCCTCAAAGGTGTGTGTGCCAGGTCCACAGAGCTTGAGTTGGCGTGGCCTGAGGATGACGAGCAGATGCTTGCTGGAGTGGGGCACACACGGCTCCGTGACAGACAGAGCTTTTCTCGGGCTCAGCAGGACCCTGTCCCCGTGTCACCGAGTGTGCTCGGCGATTCTGGGAACACCTTCCACTGTTTACAGCTGCTGGCGCCCAGGCCTTGCCCTCGGGAATCCCACGAGGGCGTGTGATGAATTCTTTCTGGGGAGAGGATGGGCGGGTGGAGGACGCAGAAGGCACCAGACCCTCAGAGACGCTCCACCAACTCAGCAGAGGCAACACGTGGAGAAGGTGGCTGTGGGTTGAAATAAGCCCCTTCCAGCTCAACTTTAAGACAGTGGCCTGTGCTCATTTCCTTGAGGAGAACTAGTCCGGGAGCTGCCTGGGTAGCTCTGTGTGGAGGAATGGCAGCGAGGATGGGGGAGGGAGAAGGGACGATGGGTCCTCAGAGCGCAGGGTCTCAATCCCAAGAGGCACAAGGAAGGAGTTGGGAAGGAGGAGGCAGAGGCAGGCCAGTGCTCCTGAGGGCTGGTGTGTGTGTGACTCGGGGTTTGCCCCCATTTCCACCACAAGGGTGCCCAGCCTCACTGAAGCTGGAGGTGTCCTGTGACAAATGGGCGACATTTGACATCACAAGTTGAAGCAGATTCAGCTCAGCAGAAGCCCCGTGGCCGCGGGGCTCACAGTCATGCGGGAAAACCCGGCCACCCCCGGATGCTGTGGTGTCCCCAGGTTCCAAAACTAATCCCACAGGCATGCAGTGCCCACCTCGGAGACCAAGGTCAGGCGGGATGCAGGCCTGTCCCTCCTGAGGTCTCTCTCCTGTCCCTGGGATCTGGGAATCATGTTTGAAGGCAAGAAAGTCCAATTAACCACTCCTCACTCCCTGCTATGCACATAGACACACATACGGTTAGAAGTGGAGCCATGACTCAAGTGATGTACACACACACACACACACGCACGCACACACACAGAGTGGAGGCCAGAGCCTAAGGTCATTCTCCGTGCTGGGCCCTTTTGCCTGGGGAGGGTCCTTCCTGCTCCCCCAGCACCCGGGGCTCCAGGCTCTCTTGACTACGGCCGCACCCTCCTGGCCTAACTCCACGCCTCTACTCCCTGTGTCTCAGAGCTCTCTCTCCCCGTCCTCTCACAAGGATTTCCAGCCCGCTCAGTGGTCAAAGGCGAACTCACTTCTAAGTAGTTAACTTGATGACAGTTACACAGATCCTTTTTCCAATCAGTGTGGCCTCGACTCAGGCTCAGGGGTTACGATGAGGAGAATCATGGGGACACGAGTGTGGATCACGTGTGGAGAATCACGGGGACACGGGTGTGGTTCACATGTGGAGAATCACAGGGACACGAGTGTGGTTCACATGTGGAGAATCACGGGGACACGAGTGTGGTTCACATGTGGAGAATCACGGGGACACGGGTGTGGTTCACATGAGGAGAATCACGGAGACACTACTGTGGCTCACATGTGGAGAATCACGGGTACACGACTGTGGTTCACATGTGGAGAATCACGGGGACACGGGTGTGGTTCACATGTGGAGAATCACGGGGACACGAGTGTGGTTCACATGTGGAGAATCACGGGGACACGGGTGTGGCTCACATGTGGAGAATCACGGGGACACGGGTGTGGTTCACATGGGGAGAATCACGGGGACACGGGTGTGGTTCACATGTGGAGAATCACGGGGACACGAGTGTGGTTCACATGTGGAGAATCACGGGGACACGAGTGTGGTTCACATGTGGAGAATCACGGGGACACGGGTGTGGTTCACATGGGGAGAATCACGGGGACACGGGTGTGGTTCACATGAGGAGAATCACGGGGACACGGGTGTGGTTCACATGTGGAGAATCACAGGGACACGAGTGTGGTTCACATGTGGAGAATCACGGGGACACGAGTGTGGTTCACATGTGGAGAATCACGGGGACACGGGTGTGGTTCACATGGGGAGAATCACGGGGACACGAGTGTGGTTCACATGTGGAGAATCACGGGGACACGGGTGTGGCTCACATGGGGAGAATCACGGGGACACGGGTGTGGTTCACATGAGGAGAATCACGGGGACACGAGTGTGGATCACGTGGAGAATCACGGGGACACGAGTGTGGTTCACATGTGGAGAATCACGGGGACACGGGTGTGGTTCACATGAGGAGAATCACGGAGACACTACTGTGGCTCACATGTGGAGAATCACGGGTACACGACTGTGGTTCACATGTGGAGAATCACGGGGACACGGGTGTGGTTCACATGTGGAGAATCACGGGGACACGAGTGTGGTTCACATGTGGAGAATCACGGGGACACGAGTGTGGTTCACATGTGGAGAATCACGGGGACACGGGTGTGGTTCACATGTGGAGAATCACGGGGACACGGGTGTGGCTCACATGGGGAGAATCACGGGGACACGGGTGTGGTTCACATGTGGAGAATCACGGGGACACGAGTGTGGTTCACATGTGGAGAATCACGGGGACACGAGTGTGGTTCACATGTGGAGAATCACGGGGACACGGGTGTGGTTCACATGGGGAGAATCACGGGGACACGGGTGTGGTTCACATGGGGAGAATCACGGGGACACGGGTGTGGTTCACATGGGGAGAATCACGGGGACACGGGTGTGGTTCACATGTGGAGAATCACGGGGACACGGGTGTGGATCACATGGGGAGAATCACGGGGACACGGGTGTGGTTCACATGGGGAGAATCACGGGGACACGGGTGTGGTTCACATGGGGAGAATCACGGGGACACGGGTGTGGCTCACATGGGGAGAATCACGGGGACACGGGTGTGGCTCACATGGGGAGAATCACGGGGACACGAGTGTGGTTCACATGTGGAGAATCACGGGGACACGAGTGTGGTTCACATGTGGAGAATCACGGGGACACGGGTGTGGTTCACATGGGGAGAATCACGGGGACACGGGTGTGGTTCACATGGGGAGAATCACGGGGACACGGGTGTGGTTCACATGGGGAGAATCACGGGGACACGGGTGTGGTTCACATGTGGAGAATCACGGGGACACGGGTGTGGATCACATGGGGAGAATCACGGGGACACGAGTGTGGTTCACATGGGGAGAATCACGGGGACACGGGTGTGGTTCACATGGGGAGAATCACGGGGACACGGGTGTGGCTCACATGAGGAGAATCACGGGGACACGGGTGTGGCTCACATGGGGAGAATCACGGGGACACGGGTGTGGTTCACATGGGGAGAATCACGGGGACACGGGTGTGGATCACATGGGGAGAATCACGGGGACACGGGTGTGGTTCACATGAGGAGAATCACGGGGACACGGGTGTGGCTCACATGGGGAGAATCACGGGGACACGGGTGTGGTTCACATGTGGAGAATCACGGGGACACGGGTGTGGATCACATGGGGAGAATCACGGGGACACGAGTGTGGTTCACACGATTCTGGATGTTGCAGGGAGGCTGAGCTAAGCACTGTCTTCTCATCAAAGCTTGGTTGAATACAGTGCTGCATTTCCACACTTCCACACTTCCACACGTCTACACTTCTACACTTCTACACTTCTACACTTCCACACTTCTACACTTGTACACTTCCACACTTCTACACTTCTACACTTCCACACTTCTACACTTCCACACTTCCACACTTCTACACTTCTACACTTCTACACTTCCACACTTCCACACTTCTACACTTCCACACTTCCACACTTCTACACTTCCGCACTTCTACACTTCCACACTTCCACACTTCTACACTTCTACACTTCTACACTTCCACCCTTCTACACTTCCACACTTCCACACTTCTACACTTCTACACTTCTACACTTCTACATTTCCACACTTCCACACTTCTACACTTCTACACTTCTACACTTCTACACTTCCACACTTCTACACTTCCACACTTCTACACTTCCACACTTCCACACTTCCACACTTCTGCACTTCCACACTTCCACACTTCTGTACTTCCACACTTCCACACTTCTACACTTCCACACTTCCATGCTTCCACACTCATACTCCCACTCTTTCACACTGCCACACTTCCATACTCCCATGATTTCATATTCCTGTGCTCTCCTATGTTCATGCTCTCAAACTGCTTGCCCGACTTGTGTTCCCTTTAACAACATCTCAAGGAAACAACCTGGAAGCATAGGACTCACTCCTGAGTGAACTGCTCAGCTCTTCTTCAGGAGGCCACTGTGGAGGCTGCTGTGTGGAGGCCGCTGTGTGGGGGCCTCTGTGTGGAGGCTGCCTTGTGGAGGTCTCTGTGTGGAGGTCTCTGTGTGGAGATCTCTGTGTGGAGGCCTCTGTGTGGAGGTCCCTGTGTGGAGGCTGCCTTGTGGAGGTCTCTGTGTGGAGGTCTCTGTGTGGAGGCCTCTGTGTGGAGGTCTCTGTGTGGAGACCTCTGTGTGGAGGCTGCCTTGTGGAGATCTCTGTGTGGAGGCTGCTGTGTGGAGGCCTTTGTGTGGAGGCCGCTGTGTGGAGGCCTCTGTGTGGAGGTGAGGCTGCTGTGTGCATGATGGGCCGTAGAGGTGGTGTGTGAGCAGGGGTTTGGGGCCCTTTTGGGCAGGGCTGGAAGCCTCTTCATGTCTTCTAAGGTGTCAGGACATCACCACATATGACCGCACAATTCAGATCTCTTTGCACCACGCCCCGCGGCCTGTCTGGAGCCCTCGAGCTCCATGTGCACGTGGAGTGAGGTAGTGATGTCCGCGGTGTTGTGTGGATCGATCTGAGGCCATGGCGGGGCCCGCAGTGTGGACATGACCAGCCTCCACGTGGTCAGCACCACACCATTCAGACAGCAAGACGCGGAGCCAGCCCAGCCTTCGGGTCACCCAGCCCAAGCCCTTCCTTGAGCGGCTGAGGAAATTGAGTCCCGGCGAAGGGAAGCTGTGTGGGCCAGGTCGCCCAGCACCCAGGCCAGGGAAGGAGGAGCTTCTGGATTCTGTGTGCAGAGCCTTTGGCCCCTGCTGACCTGGAGGAAGGGACATCTGGGCGGGGCAGGCGTGTGCTCTGGCAGGCCCACTGCCATCAGGAAGGGTGGTGGAGTGATGGTTGTGGCGCTGTGAGCATTCCGGGCGTTTCCACAGGGACTTTCCGAAGCACAGCCCGTGTCCGAGGCGGGCTGGGTGGGGACCTGCTCACTTGATCAATGCCAGCCGGGGCCTCGTGAGGTCCAGCGCCCATCTCCTGCGGGGCCAGCTGGAAGAACTGACCATGGCCCTGGATGTGCTGCCAAGATTGCGGATGCAGGGGCCGCTGTGTGAGTCTGATAAAGACTGGTCAGGTTCCTGTGAGATGCAGAGGCAGGAAGGCGGGCTGGACCTGTGGACCATGCTGTGTGTGTGGTGTGGGGGTCTGGATCACCCTGGGGGGTTCCACCTGCCAGGAGCGCAAGGCCTCGGCAGGAAGCACAGCCCCCGGGGCCGGGGACCTCAGCTCCTCCTCAGGGAACCCTGGCTCCTTCCCCACGGAATGACACTCATTAAATTCTACCTCAGCGACAACCTGCAGCACAGATGATTTTTCATCTTGGATTAAACCGCTCCTTCTCTGCAACTCGAGGAGCCGGGTTGCATGGACCCTCATGGCCAGGATCCACAGTCCCTGGCACCACAGCAGGGGTGGCGTCTCTGTGGACGTGGCACCCCTGGACGTGGCACCACAGAGTGGTGGCACCCAGTGGATATGACAACACGACAAGGCTGGCACTGCTGTGGTGGTGACATCCCGGGCTTCCAGCAAGAGCAGGCAGCCAGTAGAAGAGGCGCCCTGGGGCACCCGGGGAGGCCGCCTGGTGAGGCCAGCTATGGCTTCTGGCTTCCTCTCCTCTGCCCACAGACGTCCCGCCTGTGTTGTAAGAGGTGAGGCTGATGGAGTCTGAGGCGTGCTCGGTGTCAAGCTCGGAGCAAACAGACCGGGAGCCTGGGAACCCGTGTGTCCGGGAACCCGTGTGTCCTCCATGCACGGACACCAGCTGGGCAGGGTGTGCGAGAGGTGGCAGAGAGGAGGGTGCTGTGAGCCAGGGATGTCACTAGCGCTCAGGGCCACACAGGTCCCGGGAGGCAGCCGTAGTGTCCCTCCCACAGGAGCAAGAATCCAGTCCAGACTGAACTCTGGGGGACAGGAAGTCCCCGGGGCCTGGAGCTCTAGCAGGAGGCGGGCAGAGTCTGGGGAAGGCAGGGCAGGGCCGCTGTTGAGATGCAGGACGTATGTCACAGCAATATGAGTGCAAGACACAGTAAAGACAGAGCAAAGCCGTACCGAGGGAAGTAAGGACGGTTCAACACTGACAAAGACAGACGCAGGACTTTACAAAAGAAAATGTATACAGCACATCATAAAATATCCAACAACACTTGGAAAATCACAGGTAAATGAGTGTTAGGCAAAGCTCCTGGCTGGGGAGGGGCGCTGGGCAGGGCCCTGCAGCGATGGTGGCACAGCACACGTGTAACTGCACCGTGCAGACAAACATGTGAACACACACACAGATTAAGAAGCACACACGTGGGTAAGTGCACACCTTAGAGCCAGAGAGCATGCACTGAGCACCACGAGAGAGGCTCGTGGACTCGAGGAAGACTCAGGCCTCCTCTGTCAGTAGACAGGGATGGAAGACGGAGGACATAGCCCGTGACAGATAAGGCATGGCAGATCACGCGTGACAGATAATGCGTGACAGATCACACGTGACAGGTCACGTGGGCCCGTCATGGCACTTTTCCCCACAACGCCCTGGGCACCCACTCCGCCGTCAAGACAGCCTGGGCCGCCAGCAGCCCAGAGCCTGGGAGGAGATAGGGAGCACGACACTCTACTACCCGGCTTCGAGAACTGCAGTGATGCCCTCCTGCAGTGACGCCCTCCTGCATGGCCTCCGTGGGACTCCGGCTCTGCTTCCCCTCCTCATGAGAGCCTGTCATCCACCTTGGCTCTCAGTGAACTCGCTGCTTTCTTATGTATCACTATTTCTCGGCCTCTTAATTCTTTACCTGGCCGAGAAACCAACCCGAGCCCCCGCCAGCACGGGAAGCTTCTCCAGCCCGGGTCCCATAGCAAACTACCCAAGTGCAAATGTGCCACCGCACTGGCCAAATACACCGAGAGTTTCTCAACCGAGTCAGAGGCACACCGCCATGGTGCCCCGGGCACGGCTGCAGCGGGCGCCTCAGGCAAGAGGTCAGGGACTCACGTCAGTCGTCTGTAGATAAGAGAGCATCAGTCCTGACCACCGACAGACAGACGGACCAGATGAGATCGCTGGCCGAAGGTGGACCTGGAGGAATGCCTCCGTCTGAAAACCGAAGCTGTATTAATAAATACTCTTCCCACAGGAGACCTTGGGAAAATGCTGGAAACCCCAACCAGCCTGGAGAATGGGGGTGAGAATAAAAGAAGAAACAGGATGACTCGTCTTGTTTTGCACTTCAGAAATTAATGTGAAAAATTATTAACGAGGCATTTTATTTATTTCTACTATTTATCATATAAAATATACTACATATACTTTGTTATTTATATTGTATATTATATATTTGTTTATTAATAAGGCGATGGAGGGTTATGGGTACATTAGTGGGGTAAGGAGTACATTCCTTCTCACACATTGTCACCTCCCTCCCTCCCTCTCTCCCAGGTTTTCCCTCCCGTTTCTACCCACAGGTTGTACGGTTCATTTTCCCCGTACTGTGCCGTGAGCACCACTGCTGCATCGTTCAGCCTTGGTCCCTCATTTCTGTGCCCTCTGCCCACACACAGATCAACTCAAAAGAAGACGAAAGGTGCAGAACGCAAAAACAGCAACCATGAGAAGAAAACACGAAAAGAAGTGAATTAGAGGACAGTAAGAATCCGTTTAGTTAGACAAACCATCATTACTGCATCGGAAACAACGTGTTGTCTGTTTCTCTGGAACTGGAGAGCTCAGTGAGCCAGCGTCTTGGCACGAGGTCTTTCTCGGGGAAGCATCTCTGTGGCTGGCGCACAGGCGCCTGCCTCCTGCTTGTGTGGGCGCCCGTGGCTGCTCGTGGGGCAGGAGAGCCGGCGCGGGGCTCTCAGAGGTGGTGGGCGTCCGTGGAGGGCACCCCTACAGATGGAGCCACCTGTGAACCCCTGCTGGGCCGCTTTACCCCAGTGCCCCGCTTATATATCCACTCTCAGGCCTCCACTGTGTCCAACTCAGAGCCTTTACTCTTGGATTTCTCTCACCTTGATGGCTCCCAAGAAGCCCACACTGAAATTCACTCAGCCACAAAACCGAGCCACGGGCTGTGATCCTCGTGGGCTGCAGAGCCCGGCAGAGTGAAGCAGAAGGGCTGCCGCTGTGAGGTTCAGGAGAGACGCCATCCCCACTTGTCTTCATTCTGCTGTTTTCGTCAATGATAAAGGAAACCGGTCTAACCGGGCATGGAGTGGGCATGACGGAGGGGGTGAGTCCTCTACGCCCATCAGAAGGAAATCTGCAAGCTCCCCTGACTTCTTTGGAGCCAGCTGGAATGCCAGCACTCTGCCTCCTGACCCACCCGCCGAGATGCTGGAGTTTCTGTTTCAAAATGACGGCGTCCAGAGGCTTCTAGAAGACGTATTCCGTAGAAGCTGCAGACGCACGCTGGGAAGATGGTGCAAGACGGCGTTCAAGATCCAGCGAGGGCGGCTGTGGCAGCAGCGCACAGAGCTGGCGCGATGGGAACTGCAGAAGAAGGGGGACAGAGAGGGCGGCGTCTGATGCGGTGGACACTGAGCTGGGTCCCCATTCTGGTTTACTTCTACTGTTACCATCACGAAGACGCGAGGTAGAGGCGGCGATTGTGGCTGGCTGTGCTGTCTGAAGCTGTGCTGACCCTGCTCATGGTGAAGTGACGGGGGGACTCTCCTGGGCCCACGCCAAGCCTCTCTTCTGAGTCCGTGGTCCACGGGCGCCAGAGCGATCCTTGGTGGATGCAGATCCATCACTATGGAGAATGACCCAACGCTTCTCTCCTCCCCAGGCCTGAGCCCAGTGTGGCCCTCATCCCCGGACCACTGGGCCAGACCAGCAGCCCCGCAGAATCCTCTGCTCTGCTTGGATGCCTCTCCCCTAGGCTCTGCTCACCACAGCCGTGGCTTCCCACTGCCTGAAGCCCAGCAGCCTCAGATGAGAGATTATCATCCAGACAGGAGGCTAAGGCTGCCTCCAGCCCCAGGCAGAGGTAGAGGAGAGAGCAGGTCTGGAAAGCCCCCCGCAGGTCCACTCCGCAGCCGGAGAAGCCAGCTCCATGCCTGGGAGGGAGCCAGGCCAGGCCTCTCTGGAGGCACAGTGACTGAAGCTCATGCAGCCTGGCCCAGCGGCTCCTTCCCCATCTCGAGTTGAGCTCTTGCCCTGGGGTCTCTGCTGTGCCACGCCCTGCACGCCCTGCTGAGCCCCGGCCCCTGACAACTGCACCTGCTGAGCACCTGCCCACATCTCTCGTCCATGGCTCTTCTGAGCCCTTCCTGGCACCGAGCAGAGCCTGGACCAGAATCCGGGACTCCAAGTTCAGAGGCGGCCTTGACTGAGCAGCCGTGTGACTGGGGAAAATATCTCTAAGCCTATTTAAAGTGACTTCTTTTAAGTCAGGAGGAAGAGCTCAAGCTGCAGCCACTCCTCGGGCAGGACGGATGGCTCAGAGCTCTGCCTCCAGCTCCTCCTCGAGCCTCCCCCCACCCAAGCCTGCCGTTCCCCAAGGGCCTGGGGCCTCCATCGACACCGCAGGCTCCGGGGTCATAGCCCTGCCTCCACGCTGTGGACGCTGCCTGGAAGGCTCTCCATCCCCACAGCTCGCCTCCCGTGCCGGCCACACCAGCTCCCCACAACTCTTGCTTTTCTCTCTGCCTCTCAAGGCTTGAGTCCTGAGCTCTGCAGCCAGGGCAGGGCCAAACACAGGGAGTCGAGGAGAGCCAGGAGGACAAGGACAGGGAACCAGAGCAACATAAAACAACAGTGCAGGTAGAAGTCAGGCTTCACATGGTGGAGCGCAGCTGATGAAGGCCGGGACTCAGGAGTGGGGTCAGCTGTATTCACCTGGGGCCCCGCAGCCATTCGGACATCCCCGTAGCTGTGGTCTTCCCTTCCCTCTGGTCTGACCCCTGCAGATCCTGCTCTGCCACAGACTGGACACGGGAGAGGCGGAGGACAGACCATGTGCAGACTCTGGCTGGGTGCGTGGGTGCAGGCAGTTGTTCACTGACAGGGGATCCTGAGCTTTTGTTCCTGTGAGAAACATGGGGACACTCAGCCCCTTCTACAAACCGTCCAGGAGCTGGGGTGGGGCCTCCATCGGGAGTGTCTACACTCCAAATTCCTCCTCACGTCCCCGTGAGAGTCGCTAGCATGTGCAGACGGAACAGGCAACCCTACAGGGAGGCAGGTGGCACGTCGTCCTCGAGTGCCTCACACCCTGCCAGGAAGGACACTCAGGGCGGGGACCGCTTCACCAACATCTGAGCCCCTGGATCTCCTGGTCAGTTAGTGGGCCTGCGAACCCAGATGTGTTAAAATGGCAACAAAGGGCCCTGGCCACCGGATTCCCGAAGGCTGAGCAGCGAACAGAGGGCCTGCTATCCACCAGACATGAGCCAGATGGGCATTTTGATGGACGCTGTCCTGTCGCCTGTCTCATCTCAGCTGTAGGGCGCCGTCGTAGGACGAGGTATCCTTGGCTGCAATGCTGCTGGTTATAGTGTGGCTTTGGGGAGGGGAGGCAGTGCAGGGCATGACGGGCCGGGCACATCTGGAGAGGCTCCCTGTGGCCTGGGCAGGGCGGCATTACGGAGACACGATCGCAGTCTGTCTGTCTGTCTGTCTCTCCCCCAGGTAGCTGCTGTGTGCGAGCCATGACGTTGTCTACTGGTTCTGTTTCCATGCCCACTGCTTTACTTTGTCCTCACGTCGTTTACAGAGCAGGAGGCAGAGGCGTCTACCCCTGATACTTGCCTGCCCCGCCTGCCTCTCCTGCCCGGGCTCACAGGGTAGGCGCTGCCCCTCCTCCCCCTCCCGGCCCTCCTTCCGTCCAGAGCACATTTTTCTGTACTTGCCCCTGGCACGTGTGTCTGTGGGGAGGAATTCCATCTCACCACCGCTGGGCACCCTCTGTGTCCTGACCAGGTCCTTGGCTCTGACTGGGCTTCCCCTGGTCAGTCCTTGCCCGTGGGATGCACCAGGCTGTCAGGAGAAAAAATCTCCTTTGATCACCAAACGTGGTGGATGAGAAGCTTGCTTTCCTGTCGGGCTACAAAGAAGGACGGCATGGCATGCACAGAGGCTGGGCGGTGGGGTGGGGAGCGGGAGGACCCGTGCTTGCTTCCCGAGAGCCCATCTGGACTCTCCGATAGCCGGCAGTCTGTGTTTGCACTGGACGCTCGCCGGCCTCGGATGAGCCGGGCCGTGTGACTCTGAAGCACTGGCTCTGCTCACACCTCTTATCGTCACCGCCAGCTGCCACCCTGGAGGCAGAGGGGCCTGGGGCTGACTCTCCACACCCTGGGGGACCCGGGACATGTGCGAGCCACACTGTCCGCTCCCGGGAGCAACGGCGAGGAGACAGTCAACAAGCAGAGTCCTCGTGCAGCTTCCACTCAGTGAAAAGAGGAAATGCCTTGCTAACCACGCTTCCCGAGTCCACGGCGTGCAGGGGAGGATCCCAGGGCACCATCTTCACCCACACCAAACTGGCGCCTGCCCCGCTCCATCCTGCCGACGGGGCCCACAGGGCCGGCCAGCAGCGGTGGCAATGAGGAGGTGAGAGCTCAGCTGTGGCCTCGCCCATCCCCTCCCGGGGGGCAGTGGAGAACCCGTCCTCCTCACCCTTGCAGAAGTGGGAGCAGTGCACAGGAGTGGGAGCCAAGAAAGAGCTCTGGGTCTGTTACTAGTGAGAATCAGAGCTGGGACCCTGGGCCATGGCCACAGGGGGGTGGACCGGTCATGGGTGCCAGATGCCCAGGCAGACCAAGCCACTGCGGGGGGAGCCGGTGTGCAGGGCAGGCCCTGGAGGCGGAATGGTGGGCGCCGTCTGGGCGTGGCTTCCACAAGGCAGCGATGGGGGCCAGGCTGCTGGCCAGTCAAGGCTCCCAGGGGCCAGCTCCTGTGATGCATGGTGGGGATGTTTCAGGTGGACTCTGGAGACCCAGGCTCTGGGCTCCCTGTGTGTTCCACCAGCGGGGACAGAGGTGGCCCAGGGATTTGGAGCTGACACTCCGGGGTCAGGGGCTTGGAATGCAGCCCAGGCTCTTCATCCTGCATAGACTCTGCTTTCCGCTGAGTCCATGGCCCGGGAACCGTGCTTTACACTGGCTACTCACTGACCCTCCTGAGCAGTGGGTACTTAGGGGTGTATCTCCCCCTACATGCACAACGATGGATGGTCTGTGCAGTCTACTTGAGGCTGTATGGAGGTGCGTCTGTGGGTGTGCTCACAGGACGAGGGGTGAAGGTGAGAGGGGCCCCCTGTGTGTCAGCCAGGCCCCCTGCGTGGCCCAGGCTGGTGGTGACCACACCTCTGAGGAGGTGACCACAGGCAGGCCCACCTGTCTGCTGTGACTTCCTGGCTGAAGGCCAAAATCAAGCTGGGCTGTGTTTCATAGGCTTCCTGGCAGGGTCACATGGGTCAGGAGTGCAGGGTCACCTTGACCCTAAGCAATTCAGCCTCAAGCCTGCCTGGGCTTCCACTGACCTTCCTGACTGCCCTGGTAGCCCTCGTACCCTAGCTTGCCACCTCTGTGCTTCTCTTTACTCTGAGGTCCTGCTGCGGACCAGCGCTGCTTGAGCTGGGGTTTCCCTTCCCAGGCTCGGATCCACGTGGGACCCCTGGGACCCCAGCCTCTCACTGAGAGCAGGAAATACAGTATCTGGGAGACAGCAAGATGTCCCCAGATTACGCTCAGATGAAGACAGTGGGAGAGACCAGAGGGAATGGCAGGCAGGTGAGCACAAAGTCAGCAGGAAGCCAGGCATCACAGGGCCGGAGGAGGCTGGTGAAGGAGAGGGGTCGCCTGGGTCTGCGCCCCTCCGTGCTGCCGCTCATCCTGTCTGCTCTCTCCTCTCCAGGTGCCAGGAGGGCTGACTTGCTGACCTTGGCCCCTGACCTTGGCCTGTCTTGTCGGTCCCTCTTCACGCCAGTGCAGCGGGACAGCTGGAGTGTCCGTCACTCTGCCTTGTCCCTGGACACGCTGTCCTCTATCTGTGTAGCCCAGCTCCCCCCTGCCTTGCTGCACCTCCTCCCTGCAGCCCTCCCCTCCCCCTCCCTTCCTTCCCTCCCATCCCCCCTCTCCTCCCGCCCCTCCCCTCTGCAGGGCCTCATCCTGGGCTGCTCTTCACTTGTCCTTGGTCTGCAGGAGTCACTTCATCAGGAACCACAGGCCTTCCTGAAACGTCTGGCCTCTGAACTAGAGTAACAGGAAGGGAGAGCCTGGTGCCGGACGGCTGCTCACGCCAGCAAGGCTGAGGGCCTAGGTCCTGGGAAGCCCCAGGGGGCTGCCCTGGGAAAGCCTCACGGGCCACCTTCCTCCCTCGGGCTCGCAGATCTCCAGGCCACAGGCCTCTGCATTTTGACAACTTCCTTCAAGGTGCATGAACCACACAAGCCTTGAGAAACCACCCAGGAGCTGTAGATCCATGGCCTCCAGGCAGCTGACAGAAATCCCAGTCCTGCTGGGTCCTGTGCTTCCCAGCCAGGAGCAGCTGCATCCTGGGGTGGAAGGAGTGATGTCAGGGACTGGAGGAGGAGGGATGGAGCTGAGGTGGACCCGGGAGCATGGGGGGAGGGAGAGGACAGATGAGAGCCCAGTCCTCTGTGCACCCTCCCCATGGAGAAGGGCCTGGCCAGGAGAGGGGGAGCATCCAAACGGCATCAAGGTGGCAGCAAGGGCAGGGGCTCAGAGTCCACTCGGCTGGGACACAGTGCTCAGGAGTTCTCACCAGAGGAGCCCAGGTGCTGCTGGAAAGGCAACTGAAAACAGACAGGAACAGCCTTGAAGTCTGGACAGAGGCAGAGAACCATTCCGAGGTGTGGACAATCTGTGGAGGGATCTTCCATTGTGTGGATCTTCCTCAGAGTGGATCTTTCATGGTGTGGGGACCTTCCATGGTGTGTAGATCTTCCTCAGAGTGGATCTTCCTCAAGTGGATCTTCCTCAGAGTGGATCTTCCTGAGTGTGGACCTTCATCAGTGTGGATCTTCCTCAGTGTGAATCTTCTGGAGTGTGGATCTTCCTCAGAGTGAATCTTCCTCAGAGTGGATCTCCCTGAGTGTGGATCTTCCTCACTGTGGATCTTCCTCAGAGTGGATCTTCCTGAGTGTGGATCTTCCTCAGAGTGGATCTTCCTGAGTGTGGATCTTCCTCAGTGTGGATCTTCCTCAGAGTAGATCTTCCTGAGTGTGGATCTTTCTCAGAGTGGATCTTCCTCAGAGTAGATCTTCCTGAGTGTGGATCTTCCTGAGTGTGGATCTTCCGGAGTGTGGATCTTCCTGAGTGTGGATCTTCCTCAGAGTGGATCTTCCTCAGAGTGGATCTTCCTGAGTGTGGATCTTCCTCAGTGTGGATCTTCTTCAGAGTGGATCTTCCTGAGTGTGAATCTTCCTCAGAGTGGATCTTCCTCAGAGTGGATCTTCCTCAGTGTGGATCTTCCTCAGAGTGGATCTTCCTGAGTGTGGATCTTGCTGAGTGTGGATCTTCTTGAGTGTGGACTTCCTGAGTGTGCATATTCCTGAGTGTGGATCTTCCTCAGGTGGATCTTACTGAGTGTGGATCTTCCTGAGTGTGGATCTTCCTCAGAGTGGATCTTCCTGAGTGTGGATCTTCCTCAGTGTGGATCTTCCTCAGTGTGGATCTTCCTGAGTGTGGATCTTCTTGAGTGTGGACTTCCTGAGTATGCATATGCCTGAGTATGGATCTTCCTCAGGTGGATCTTCCTGAGAGTGGATCTTCCTGAGTGTGGATCTTCCTCAGAGTGGATCTTCCTGAGTGTGGATCTTCCTCAGTGTGGATCTTCCTCAGTGTGGACCTTCCTGAGTGTGGACTTCCTGAGTGTGCATATTCCTGAGTGTGGATCTTCCTCAGGTGGATCTTCCTCAGAGTGGATCTTCCTCAGGTGGATCTTCCTCAGAGTGGATCTTCCTGAGTGTGGATCTTCCTGAGTGTGGATCTTGTTGGGAGTGTGGATCTTGCTGAGTGTGGATCTTCCTGAGTGTGGATCTTCCTGAGTGTGGATCTTCCTCAGAGTGGATCTTCCTCAGAGTGGATCTTCCTGAGTGTGGATCTTCCTCAGAGTGAATCTTCCTCAGAGAGGATCTTCCTCAGAGTGGATATTCCTCAATGTGGATCTTCCTGAGTGTGGATCTTCCTGAGTGTGGATCTTCCTGAGTGTGGATCTTGCTGAGCGTGGATCTTCCTCAGAGTGGATCTTGCTGAGTGTGGATCTTCCTCAGAGTGGATCTTCATCAGTGTGGATCTTCCTCAGTGTGGATCTTCCTCAGTGTGGATCTTCCTCAGTGTGGATCTTCGTCAGAGTGGATCTTCCTCAGAGTGGATCTTCCTGAGTGGGGACTTCCTGAGTGTGCATATTCCTGAGTGTGGATCTTCCTCAGGTGGATCTTCCTCAGAGTGGATCCTCCTGAGTGTGGATCTTGCTGAGTGTGGATCTTGCTGAGTGTGGATCTTCCTGAGTGTGGATCTTCCTGAGTGTGGATCTTCCTGAGTGTGGATCTTGCTGAGTGTGGATCTTCCTCAGAGTGGATCTTCCTCAGAGTGGATCTTCCTGAGTGTGGATCTTCCTCAGAGTGGATCTTCCTCAGAGTGGATCTTCCTGAGTGTGGATCATGCTTAGCGTGGATCTTTTTCAGTGTGGATCTTCCTCAGAGTGGATCTTGCTGAGTGTGGATCTTCCTGATATGGATCTTCCTGAGTGTGGATCTTGCTGAGTGTGGATCTTCTTCAGTGTGGATCTTCCTGAGTGTGGATCTTCCTCAGTGGATCTTCTTCAGAGTGGATCTTCCTGAGTGTGAATCTTCCTCAGTGTGGACCTTCCTGAGTGTGGATCTTCCTCAAAGTGGATCTTCCTCAGAGTGGATCTTCCTCAGTGTGGATCTTCCCGAGTGTGGATCATCCTCAGTGTGGATCTTCCGGAGTGTGGATCTTCCTCAGTGGATCTTCCTCAGAGTGGATCTTCCTGAGTGTGGATCTTCTTCAGTGTGGATCTTCCTGAGTGTGGATCTTCCTGAGTGTGGATCCTCCTGAGTGTGGATCCCCCTGAGTGTGGATCTTCCTGAGTGTGGATCTTCCTCAGAGTGGATCTTCCTGAGTGTGGATCTTCCTCAGAGTGGATCTTCCTCAGAGTGGATCTTCCTGAGTGTGGATCCCCCTGAGTGTGGATCTTCTTGAGTGTGGATCTTCCTCAGTGTGGATCTTCCTCAGTGTGGACCTTCATCAGTGTGGATCTTCCTCAGAGTGGATCTTCCGGAGTGTGGATCTTCCTCAGAGTGGATCTTCCGGAGTGTGGATCTTCCTCAGAGTGGATCTTCCGGAGTGTGGATCTTCCTCAGAGTGGATCTTCCCGAGTGTGGATCTTCCTCAGAGTGGATCTTCCGGAGTGTGGACCTTCCTCAGTGTGGATCTTCCTCAGTGTGGATCTTCCTGAGTATGGATCTTCCTCAGTGTGGATCTTCCTCAGAGTGGATCTTGCTGAGTGTGGACCTTCCTCAGTGTGGATCTTCCTCAGTGTGGATCTTCCTGAGTGTGGATCTTCTTCAGATTGGATCTTCCTGAGTGTGAATCTTCCTCAGTGTGGATCTTCCTGATTGTGGATCTTGCTGAGTGTGAATTTTCCTGAGTGTGGATCTTCTTCAGATTGGATCTTCCTGAGTGTGGGTCTTCCTCAGTGTGGATCTTCCTCAGAGTGGATCTTCCTGAGTGTGGATCTTCCTGAGAGTGGATCTTCCGGAGTGTGGATCTTCCTCAGAGTGGATCTTCCTGAGTGTGGATCTTGCTGAGTGTGGATCTTCCTCAGTGTGGATCTTCCTGAGTGTCTATCTTCCTCAGAGTGGATCTTCCTGAGTGTGGATCTTGCTGAGTGTGGATCTTCCTCAGAGTGGATCTTGCTGAGTGTGGATCTTCCTCAGAGTGGATCTTCCTCAGTGTGGATCTTCCTCAGTGTGGATCTTCCTCAGTGTGGATCTTCCTCAGAGTGGATCTTCCTCAGTGTGGATCTTCGTCAGAGTGGATCTTCCTCAGAGTGGATCTTCCTGAGTGGGGACTTCCTGAGTGTGCATATTCCTGAGTGTGGATCTTCCTCAGGTGGATCTTCCTCAGAGTGGATCCTCCTGAGTGTGGATCTTGCTGAGTGTGGATCTTCCTGAGTGTGGATCTTGCTGAGTGTGGATCTTCCTGAGTGTGGATCTTCCTGAGTGCGGATCTTCCTGAGTGTGGATCTTGCTGAGTGTGGATCTTGCTGAGTGTGGATCTTCCTCAGAGTGGATCTTCCTCAGAGTGGATCTTCCTGAGTGTGGATCTTCCTCAGAGTGGATCTTCCTCAGAGTGGATCTTCCTGAGTGTGGATCATGCTTAGCGTGGATCTTTTTCAGTGTGGATCTTCCTCAGAGTGGATCTTGCTGAGTGTGGATCTTCCTGAGTGTGGATCTTGCTGAGTGTGGATCTTCTTCAGTGTGGATCTTCCTGAGTGTGGATCTTCCTCAGTGGATCTTCTTCAGAGTGGATCTTCCTGAGTGTGAATCTTCCTCAGTGTGGACCTTCCTGAGTGTGGATCTTCCTCAAAGTGGATCTTCCTCAGAGTGGATCTTCCTCAGTGTGGATCTTCCCGAGTGTGGATCATCCTCAGTGTGGATCTTCCGGAGTGTGGATCTTCCTCAGTGGATCTTCCTCAGAGTGGATCTTCCTGAGTGTGGATCTTCTTCAGTGTGGATCTTCCTGAGTGTGGATCTTCCTGAGTGTGGATCCTCCTGAGTGTGGATCCCCCTGAGTGTGGATCTTCCTCAGAGTGGATCTTCCTGAGTGTGGATCTTCCTCAGAGTGGATCTTCCTCAGAGTGGATCTTCCTGAGTGTGGATCCCCCTGAGTGTGGATCTTCTTGAGTGTGGATCTTCCTCAGTGTGGATCTTCCTCAGTGTGGACCTTCATCAGTGTGGATCTTCCTCAGAGTGGATCTTCCGGAGTGTGGATCTTCCTCAGAGTGGATCTTCCGGAGTGTGGATCTTCCTCAGAGTGGATCTTCCTGAGTGTGGATCTTCCTGAGAGTGGATCTTCCCGAGTGTGGATCTTCCTCAGAGTGGATCTTCCTGAGTGTGGATCTTGCTGAGTGTGGATCTTCCTCAGTGTGGATCTTTCTGAGTGTCTATCTTCCTCAGAGTGGATCTTCCTGAGTGTGGATCTTCCTGAGTGTGGATCTACCTCAGAGTGGATCTTCCTGAGTATGGATCTTCCTCAGAGTAGATCTTCTGGAGTGTGGACCTTTATCAGTGTGAATCTTCCTCAGTGTGGATCTTCCTGAGTGTGGATCCTCCTGAGTGTGGATCTTCCTGAGTGTGGATCCTCCTTAGTGTGGATCTTCCTGAGTGTGGGTCTTCCTCAGTGTGAATCTTCCTTGGTGTGGACATTCCTCAGTGTTCACCTCCTGGCATGGGTCTTCCCTGGTGGCGTCATCCAGTCAGTGGAAAGCACTGAGGAAGAAAGGCTGAGATTGTCAAGGAACTTCTGTCTTGACAACACTCATCATGGAGCAGCCCAGCTTCTCCTGAGACTGCTCTTCCCTCACAGTCCCCACGCTGTGTCCTCAAGACAACCCCAGCGCCCTCGTTCCTCTCTGCCTACATGTGTGCATGTATGTCTCATATATGTATGTACACATACATACATACCTAGTTTCAGTGGCTCCTCACTGCCCTGCAAAGGGAATATCAGATGCCACCATCGTCAAGATGCAGGGAGGCATAGTAGGGCGGGTGAGGCTGCTTGTTGCCTGGGCCACTGAGTTGAGAGGCCATACTGATATGCAGCTCCTTCCCAGGCAAGCAGGTTGCTCCTTGAAGCTGGAGGCGGAGGCTGTGCCCTCCCCAGCCTGGTTCCAGGGCAGCAGGAGGGTTATTAGACCCTAGTGGCCTGCGGCTTGGCCAACTGAGCTAATGGATCGGAACACTCAGGCCGCGAGCATTAAACAAATGCATAAAATCCCAGACCAAGAGCCATGCTGAGCTTCCAGAGTGACCCGCCGAGCCACAGAGCCATCGAAAAATCCATGTCCTTGAAGGAGGAGCTCCAGGCAAAGCCTACTTTTAGTGATGATGCCGTGGGCTCCTTTCTGCCTTCTGTTCCTTTTCTTTTCTTTCTCCTGCCATGGTCTTTGAAAGAAAACATTTAGCGACTCTTTATCCCCTGCTGAGCTTATCATTTTAGATCACTTTTGAGATGGGGGATTGATTTTTAAATAATTTACTGAACAGCTAGAAATAGAGTCCAGTCTTTTTCATAATGTAGCCATATCTCCAGTTTGCTCTGAGAACCCTGCTGTCACAGGCCCCTCAGGGCCACCTTCTCCTTAACCCTTGGCTGGCAATGTCCCCTCCTCCAGGCCTCCTAGCAGAGGGAAAGTTCCCCCCATCCCACCTCTGGCAGTAGAGCTGCAGGCATTCCCTTCACAACCACGGCTCTCCCTCCCTGGCGGGTGGGAGTGGGGAGGTGCAGGGAGGGGTGAAGAAGGGTGATCGTGGGCAAGACCCTGTGTGTGGAGAGGGAGGGGGTGCAGTGCTGGGAGTGTCAGGAGACACTGTGTACATCTCACTGCTGTTAACGAAAATGGAGAGGAAGAAGCAGGAGTAAATAAATCAACTTGAAACAAAAGGAGATTTTTTTTGTGTGTGTTTAGTTTCTGTGCCAGTCTAAGAGCTTAAGCTGAGGGCCTGGGTACTGTGCCTGGGTTTTTACTGCCCAAGGCTAGTGCACTACTCATTGAACACTGCTCCACTTCTGGCTTTTTGGTGGTCAGTTGGAGAGAAGGATCTCACGGACATTCTGCCTGGGCTGGCTTCAAAATACAATCCTCGGATCTCAGCCTCCCGAGTAGCTAGGATTACAGGTGTGAGCCACTGGTGCCTGGCTTAAGAGGAGGCTTCTTTATGTGAAGTAAAGCTGGAAGACATTTAATAACACAACATGCCACTGTCCCTGGACTCTGGACTGGAATGGGTGCTGGGGTCCTGGCTTCTGAGCAATCTCTGAGGTCCTGCTGTGTGGCAGGAGAAAGGTGGGGCCGAGGCTTGAAGGAAGCTCCAGATCCTCTTCACACACCATCCACAGAAGATGCAGGGAGGATGGCAGTGCAGAGCCAGGAAGAGTCTAATGCACTGGGTTCCCCATCTGAGCATGAGGACAGACCTTTAGGCCGCTGGACCTCACCATGAAATCCTCTTCCGGTTCCGTTTCCTCTGATGTCCCCAGTGACCCTCCAATCCCTGCTTCCTTCTGGGGAACAAGTACAGAAGACTCTCTGGGGCCAGGGAGAGAGGCTGGGGACGTGTGGAGGCTGAGAGGGAGGGCTGTGAGGGGGAGTGGGTGCCCAGTAAGATTGGCATGCTCACCTTGGTCCGTGGGAAGGGATGGGAGGATGGCTTCACTGCAAACAGCGGCCAACAGATTCAGTCCAAGATGGAGAAACCTGAAGACATCTGAAGAGACAGAGTGCTTCACAGTCTCATGACAAATGGGTGGGGAGGTCCTGGTGCTTAGAGGAGCAGAAGTCAGTTACCTGGAAAATTCATTTAGGTCAAGCAACTTCTCTCATGACAACAGATAAATGCGATGTTGCTGTAATTGGTCCAATCTGATTCTCTTCCCCAATTTTCATTCACATCAAGAATACTGCATTAAAGCTAGAAGAAAATGTCCCCGTCTTCTGTCTTCATTCCCCGAAGCCAGGCAGAGGCACAGCCGCCTTTGTAAGCGAGCTCATTACACAACCAGAGAGGAGACGAAGCCGCTGGGTTCTGTGACGCCATCTGGCCCCGCAAATCTTCCCTAATATGAATATTCAGGTAGAATTAAAACCTACCATTTCTAAGAAGATTCCCAGGGTCAGGACAATATGAAGGTTTTGTGCCACTGGAGAGACAATTAAGAATGGCATCCATCTGCACGCTTCTCTCTTTGCAGATTTCCTCCAAGGCTTTCTTCTGAAGCTGGGCTCTGCCGCCTCTGAAGAGCTAGGGCTACACTCAGCTCCTTTCCACCTCCCCACTTTTGTATCCCAACATCCAACCAGACTTCATCTCCTCCAGGGAGCCTGCCAGGGCCACCGGGTAGAAAATGTGGTGTTTAGTCATTTGTCACTATGACAAAACACCTGAGGAAAACAACTTAGAGGGGAGAAAGCACCACCGCGATGGGCTGGGTGGAAGGGTCGGGTGTTGGGTTGCCATGGATAGACACACTCCAGGCTCTGGGGGGGGGGGGGCTGCCTGGCCCTACAGCAGGAAGCTCAGCCTCTGTCAGACCCAGGCATATTTCAGGACCCCTCCCCGGCTGTCTACCCTCCGTGGCCCTGGACCCCACCCGGGCTCCCTGCCCTCTGTGGCCCTGGGCCCCACCCGGGCTCCCTGCCCTCTGTGGCCCTGGCTTGGGGCCTGACTTCCACAGATGTCTTCTCATGGGTGGCTTTCCTACCTGGAGTCCTGTGTTTCTTTTCCCGTGGAGGAATGGTCATCCTGTTGGGTCATCCCGACTCACTGGTCATCGGCACAGCCAAGCGTGTCCTAACTTGACACCGGCCTTTCTGTCCAAGGGAACCGCGCTCAGCAGGAGGCATGCAGGAGGCCAGGCAGAGGTGACTTCGTCAGTGGTGGTTGAGGACTGGGACATGTGGACTCCATTCCATGGATGGTGGGATGACAGGTGCTGGAGTGTGGGGTCACCCTGACAGCAACCAAAGCTGCCACCAGGGACTGGAAGGATGGAAAAAAGACCTATGCAGCCTCATAGAATCTTCTGGAAGAAAGAGAGGCGGCACCTGGATGACCAGTGTGGAAGAGAGTGACCAGGGCCCCAAGGCAGGAAAGAGCCAGCTCTGACCAGTTCCTCAAACCTCCTGCTTCCCTTCCAGATGCGGGGCCTTCCGATGCCCAAGCTCTCGCATCCTGTGGGGAAGGTGAGAGATGCCTGAAGCCAGGTAAGTGGACGTATGGACTGATGTCAGGTGAGTGACAGCAGAGGGATGCTAGGTGACAGATGATGGGTGGATGGCCGACAACAAACCTTACATGATGGATAAACCACTGAGGGTGGATGGCTAAGGACTGGCAGACCATTGTCTGCGCACACCTGTGGAATGCACGCACGCATGCACGATACGCATGCATGCACAATGCACATCAGTACCTATGGACTGCAGGTAAGTGTCTTCCTCACTGCTGTCTTGCAAGCTTTCTTCTAAGGGAGCTCTTTCTCTTCTCTTCATCCCCCCTTCTAAAAGTGGCTGGTGCCAAGGGCCATTGCTGTCCCTGGCAACTGCTGCCCCTGCCTCCTCTCAGAAAAGCCTGGACTCAGGCTCTGCACTGCCTGCTCAAACCCACACCGCCTCCTTCAGTCACACACAGACACGGGTTCCGTGACGCCTGCGTGTGCTGGCACGCAGCCTGCCTGGAGCACTGGGATCTGGGGCCTGCATTTCCTGGCACGGCAGCCTTGATGACAGCCCCTCCAGATGCCCACCATGATTGCAAGAACCATGGTGCTTGGAAGGAGGAGGCTGGGTCCACAGTTGAGGGCAGGAAGGCGCCGACGGTTCCCAGGGCCTCCTCACCACACAAGTCCCCCTTCTGGGGACTTCTGTGAGCATCCAGACTTGGACTTGGCCGTGTAGAAGGAAGAAGGATGTGGCAGGAGCCCACGTTGTGTCTCCCTAATGGTGTCTGCATTGAAGGATGGGTCTCTGGGCCAGGACCCTGCTCCAGGGCCCGCCTGCTCTGCTCTGAGCCATTCTGGACTCGCAGCTGCTGGAAACCCGCCCGTGCCGCCCTCAGGAGCTGGAGCGGTGGGGCTCGCAGGGAGGGAAAAGCCGGCAATTACTGTAACTAGTGTAGCATGTTATCCTATTACCACGGATACAAAAGTTTCGGAGCTTCTGCTTCCAAAATGTCATGTCGGACAAGACCTGGATTTACTTTTGAAATTTTTAATCTTCCTAGTGGAGTCGCCGAGCCTCCTCCTAGACGGGCGGGAGAGTCCATTGTTGTCGGCTGCAGCCAGGCTTCCAGCTTCGCAACTTTCTCTTCGCATGAGCTGTAAAAGACAGGGCCTCAGACCTGGCGCTGGTGCCGTCTCCTGCTCGCCCTGTGCTCGCTCCGCTTCTGCAGGGTGGTGTGCAGAGCAGAATGAGCCCAGCAGACGGCTGGCTCCTGGTGCCAGGGAAGTAAGGGGTTTCCTGACACGGAGGCAGAACGGGGCACAGCCGGGACTCCGAGGCTCCCCTGAGCCTCGTACCAACTCCTTATGCTGCCCTGGCACTCGAGGGTGTTGGGGTGGGGTGGGGCACAAGTCAGAGCAGAGCACTAGGGCGTCGGGTGGGGAGCACGGGAGCAGTCAGCGGTGGGAGGACGTCGGGCCAGAGCACAGGCAGAGGAGCACGAGCTACCTGTGTCCCAGTGTCTGCTCTGCTCAGGGAGGGTTCGCTCTGGGTGGCGTCGACTGGTGCAGCCGGCCTCGTCCGGGTGGGCGGTTGACTTCATGGAGCTGTTTTCGGTGTTTGCATAGCAGTTCTCTGCTTCACGGCCCTGGATCGCACAGCTGTCCTTACCTTCAGAAGTCTGTTTCAATGAACACACTTGTATTATGGGCTTTTTTTCTTCTTTTTATCTCTTTGCTTGATTCTGAGGTTGCCTCAGACGTGCAGGAGAGGTGTGGGGAGCCACACCCAGTTTCCCAACACCTCCAGCTTGCAGTGGCTTTGCACAGTGGCTACAGTGAATTGTTATCTGTGAAGGCTCAGACTCTTTGTGGTTGCCCAGTGTGTCCCTCGGGCCTCCTTTCTCATGCAGGGCCTCCCCCAGGACCCCTCGTCACCCTGAGCTGTCTTCCCTCTGGTCCTCTGGGCTGTGACAGTTCTTAGGTGGCCAGTGCAACTTTGGAGAGAGGTGGAAGGTATTTTGTGGTTTCTTTGTATGGAGAACCGGTCTAGGAAGAGGCCCACGGAAGGAGGCCCCTCCTTGAATCCTTCCTGACCACTGGGTCCGAGTGTGGGGGGGTGGGCTCTGGAGAGGTAAGCCCACCCCAGCTCCTGTCCTGCACCGAGCCAAGACCAACAGCCTGGGGCCAAGCAGTGCACACCTGGACTTGTGTGTCCAGCTGCAAGCTCTCTGGTGTGGCATGCTGTGTTCTGCAAGGCAGCATGGCTCACTCAGAATGCTGTCATACAACTTGGAAAGAGATTGAAACTTCTGCCTTGGTCAGAACAAACCCTGCGGGGGAAAGAAGCAAGATTCTTTTCCTTCCATTTTTAACATAAAGGGGTCAAAGACTAAAATGAAACAAGCTGGCTACACGAAGCTGTAGTCTGCACAGCACACACGTCTGCCGACTGGCGTGTGAGAGGGCACGTTCAGCCCGCGCTCAGGGCCT
The DNA here is from genome assembly GCF_031878675.1 of Megascapheus bottae. Lineage (NCBI taxonomy): Eukaryota > Metazoa > Chordata > Mammalia > Rodentia > Geomyidae > Megascapheus > Megascapheus bottae. The sequence goes on along the minus strand of NC_143510.1, from coordinate 96,207,390 downwards.
GGATGCTCTGCCAACCCTGTTCCCCCATGCCGCCTGGGAACTAAACATGGAGCCGGAGACTGGGTCCTCCCTCTGTGGAAGGCCTTTCATTTCCTGGGGCCATGTGGCCGTGCACCTCTGAGCACTCACGCGGCTCACCTGCACTGGCCCAGGGCATGCTTGAAATCGAGCCACGGCTCGGGAGGAGGCTTGGGCGGGACAGCGGGTCTCTACCACCAGCTCGGGATTGTTTGATAGTGAACCTGGAAGACAGGCCAGGCCTGCTCTGTGTAGGAGGAGGGATGGGTGCCTGCCCGGCCTGGGGTCTGCAGCAGGTAGACAGGTGGGTGGAGGGGGGACGTGGTCAGCAAGAGCCGGGCAGAGTCCCTGCCCTGGCCTGCTCCCCTTGTCTTGGGGCGCCCGCCTTCGTGTGGGGACAGTATAGAGGAGGAATCCGCTGGGAGAGCTAGATGGATTGGCCCCTGGAAGATGGCCTGGGACAAGTCCGTTCTGGCTTCAGGCCCTGTCCTGCTCTTCGCTGGGTGGATGACCGTGTGAGGGCCACCCAGGCCCCTGGTCTGTGGAGAGGTGTTGTCCTTGGTCAGGTGACCTGCTGTTTAGTGGTCACTATGTGGATGGGCAGTGCCAGGGAGAGCAGTCAGCTCTTCCCCTCACTCACAAGCCCCTGACTTCCCCGGGAGCCCCGCCTCCACCCACAGCTCATCCTGACCACAGGCTTCTCCCACCCCAAATCTGGGCCACAAGAGAGGGCCGAGGTGCTTCCGTGAGGCTCGCAGATTCTTTCAGGAGACCCAGCCTCTGCTGAGACACACAGGGTGCAGGCCTGGGGTCACCGGGTTTGGGGCCCTCCTGCTGGGCCCTGCTGAGGAGGGGATCCCCGTCTGGGAGGGGCACAGGGAGGTGCTGCAGACACAGCAGTCCCCGTGACCGAGACGGCCTCGGGCTCCAGGCACTGGCCAGGCCACACGGGGTGAGGACCTGAGCAAGAGGCCGTGGGCACAGGACAGACTCCTCACCACACGGGTGACAGGGACGAGCCCCTCCCACTGGAAATCCCCGTCCTCTCCCACCACCCTTCCACCCCTGTGGTCCACACAGTCTCCACTCTGGACCTCCATCTTGGCTCTAGACACCCACTTGACTTTCTGAACTCAGCACTGACTCTGCCCAAGTCTGCACCCGTGTCCCCGGCTCTCGCCCTCTGTCCTTGGATGGTGTGACCCCCAACTTTGGTTCACAGGCCTTGCCTGATGTATGACAGACGGCACCCTCGGATCTTCTCCAGTGTCCCCTCAGCCTAATCGCCACTCATCAGCCTCACACCCGCCCTTCAGCCCCCCTGGGGCCCTTCCCGCTCCACTCCAGGGCACCACCTGCTCCCTGCTGCAGGTTCTGAAAACCTGGTCCAGCACCCTGGAGAGACCCTCCCTCCCAGAAGCCAGGCAGCAGGAGTGGGCAGAGGAGGCCCGGGCATCGTCTCCTCCCCAAACCTCCAGCGGGGCTCAGCCTCCACTGTGAGGTCCAGAGGATCCAGGGAGCCAGAACTCACCCCGTAGTTCTCACCCCATGTGGGAGCCCCCCGCGTGCCTCTCACCATGCTGCCCGCTCCTCCTCTGTGGCTCTGCTGCCCTTACAGAAGACTGAGCCTCACACAGGCAAGGGAATCAAGGAATGAATGAGTGGATGGGTAGATTTACTAATGAGGTAAGGCAGAGAAATTAACGAGGCATGATTAGGGAAAAATAACGAGGGCTAATTAAGGAGAATTGAATGCAAGTCCACCGTTCCCATGTGGCCCTTCAATATCCTATACCATTTGCTCATGACCAAAGCGAAATGCGTCTCAAAATAATCGCTCCAATTTTCCCATCTTGCACATAACAATTGATGCACTGTCAACAAACAATAAAGAGGGCCTTCTCCTATCTCACAGGTCGTGGCCTGAGGGGCCTTCTCCTGTCCCTCCCCCCCATCCTGTCCTGCGGGGCCTTCTCCTGTCTCCCCAGACACTCGTGGTCTGTAGGGGCCCTCCCAGCCTGGAGTCCAACCTGCCCCTTGGGGCAGTGGCTGTCAGCTGATACTGGGGATCCTGGAAGTAAAATGAAGTGTTCTGGAGGAGAAACCTGTGCACTCTCCTGGGGCTGGGCTCTGGGGCAGGGGTGTTAGGCTGCCCTCTCATACTGCGCTCTGCCGGGTGATCTGCAGAGGACAGATGGAAGGGAGGGTCCAGCCCTGGACAGCGTCCCCAGCTGCCTCCTGGAGCAGGCAGCGGGCTCGGTGTCCTTGGTGGGCAGCAGGCTTGGTGTCCTTAAGCAGGCAGTGGGCTCGGTGTCCTGGGGAGGGCAGTGGGTCGGTGTCCTGGGGCAGGCAGCGGGCTCGGTGTCCTTGGTGGGCAGCGGGCTCAGTGTCCTGGGGAGGGCAGTGGGTCAGTGTCCTGGGGCAGGCAGCGGGCTCGGTGTCCTTGGTGGGCAGCGGGCTTGGTGTCCTGGGGCAGGCAGCGGGCTCGGTGTCCTTGGTGGGCAGCGGGCTCGGTGTCCTGGGGAGGGCAGTGGGTCGGTGTCCTGGGGCAGGCAGCAGGCTTGGTGTTCTCAAGCAGGCAGCGGGCTCGGTGTCTTGGGGAGGGCAGTGGGTCGGTGTCCTGGGGCAGGCAGCGGGCTCGGTGTCCTTGGTGGGCAGCGGGCTCGGCTCTTCCTTATCACCGCCGTACTGACAGTATCAATGGGAATGTCAAGTTGGAGACAAAGCAGGTGGGTGGGCTTGGACCTGATCCTGTGCCACCCGAGGCATGTCCGGGCACTCAGCTGAGCCTGCGCTCCGCTCTCCTGGCCCTGCATGCCCCAGGCTGTGCCGAATCGCAGAGAGAATGAGTTGTTTCCAGTCACTGCCCTGGCAGTGATTCTACTAACCCCGCCATCCTGTCCTCTCATCGGGTCCTGCAGAGACTTGGATACGAGTGTGGGCAACTCCATCAGGGCAGGCCCAAGGGGTGTCGAGCAGGAAGGCTGAGAGAAGAGATGGAAGCTGCTGGTAGCTGGTGATATGCATGGAGCCCCGAGGTGGAGAAGCTCGCCATATGGGTGCTCCTTCCCGAGGAGGACAGGAGGAAGAGGAGGACAAGGAGGGGGAGGACGGGGGGGGGGGCAGAGCTCACAAAGCCATGACTGCTCCAGGGCGTCTGCAGGGGAGGGAGGGGAGCAGGACTCACACTGGAGGTCTGGCTGGAGCGACCTGCTGGGGCTGGGCTGGGGTCTGGAGCATTGGGGTAGGGGGGGAGGGCTCTGCTGTCGGAGGGGGGAGGCAGCCATACTCTTTCACCTCAGATCCCCTGGCAGGCACAGCACAGCGGCCTGGGAGTCCTGGATGTGCATAGAAGGCCATGGGGTCAACACGTGTGTCTGTCACACTTCCCTGTCAGAGGAGAGACAGAAAGAATGAGCGGGGGGGAGGGAGGGAGGACAGCACCGGCTTCTCTGGCGACGCCAGCCCTGCTCTGGCCCCTGGTGCAGGCCTGTTGCCTTCTCATTCCCCTTCATTCCCACTTAGGGTCTAAGGAACTGCAATTAGCAGATGGTTTGAGCTCTATTAACCAGCGCCTCCCCGCGCCCCCTCCAATGCCACTGGAATCAAAGATTGGATTTCTTAATGACAGAAGAATTAAGTAATAGGCCTGAGCTGGGCCGCAGGCAGCCATGTGAAGCCATGTGCAAAATTGATATTTCAACAAGCCCGATAACGTATTAGGGCAATGACTGCGCTGTGTCGCAGAGCTGCGAATAAATCTTCCGTCAAACACCTGCGGGTGCCCGTCAGAGCCCACGGGCACTCGGGAGCCCTCTGCCCTTTGGAAGAGGCCATCAGTCTTGTCCTGAAGTGCCAAAGAACCAGAAAGCCCCGAACTCTGCAGCGGGTGTGGAAAGAGCCGTGGCTCGGCCTTCGCCGACCACAGATGGTGGAGATGGGGTGTGGGCGGCGGGAGCCATCCCCGTGTCCTTCCACGGGCCGAGATTCCAGGGCCACCATGGAAGTTGTCCAGCAAAGCCTCAGGTGGCCTGCCACGGGCTCTGGGCCACAGAGTCATCGCAGCCCATCTTCGTGTGGATTCGTAATGGCCAGCTGAGGCACAGGGTCGGAGACAAGATGCTCTATGTCTATTTTATGAGGATCAATGTTGTGAACGACTGGATTCTTGTCCGAAATAATTTGTATAAAATATAGTCACATTAGATGAGAATCTGTGCTGAATTATCAGCTAATGGGGTGTTGAATTGTAAGAAACCTCTGGCTTTTTCCGCAGATAATTGAACATGGCGTATTTGATATTGGTGTGTGAGGTTTCTGAGAACAGGATCTGTCTCCGGCCTGGGCTGGCACCTCTGGACAGCTGTCCCCTCATTGTGACAACCCTGAGCCCCACGTAGCAAAAGCAGCTCCCACTTGCCAGGCCCTTGGCTCCCTCCGGGCTGTGTGCCAGCCGCCACAGCTGACCCTGAGCCCCTCCTCCTCTCAGTGGACCCAGAAGGCCCCTGGCCCAGAGGGTCCTGGGTGGGCCAGCCTGCTCTGTCCAGTGTGCACAGTGCCTCTGAGGACACAAACAGCAGCCACATTCCTTACCTTCTTGCTCCTCCTGCCAAGAGCCTGCAAGAAGAGGAGAGAGAAGAAAGAGAGCGGGCTGGCGGAGCGCGGAGGGACCAACAGCCTCTGTGGGGCTGTCAGCACAGGCCTGACCACTGCTATGGCCAGAGAAAGAAGTTCGTTTTGACAGGTGCCACAGACACTGTGAAATGGGAAGGGCTCTGCCCGGGCGTCTTGTCCTTGTGCCTGAGTCTCCTGTGTCCTCTCTGAAGATCCAGCTGGATGTCTGAGCAGTCTCACACCCACCGTGTCTGTCCTGCACCCCGGCCTGGGTCCCACTCGGGATCTTCACTGAGCGTCATTCCAGGGTGGGTGGTGGTGGGTGAGCTGGGATCCTGAGCAGGGGCCCCTCCCCAGGTGAGGCCTCTGTGTCCCGTGCTGACTGCAGGCCAGGCCCTTGCTGACCCCTGCCTCTCCCACACCACCCCTCCCCTTTTCTGCCATGGCTCAGCCCTGGGCCCTCTGGCAGGCGCGTTCTTCCTCCGCAGAGGCCTGGCTGTGGGGAGCAGAGGCCGCTGCCTCTGTGCTCCAGCAGGCTGGGACACATCAACGTGAGGGTGGCAGTGCCTCGTCCTGAGCCAATGCTGACGTCGGGAAGAAAGACTCCAACCAGTGGAGACTCACTTTATCCAGGGCCAGCTCCACCTGAGGCTCCAGGGCGTGGACTCTTGCCTCTTCCCTTTCCTCCTAACGCCAGGCTTCCTTGGCTGCAGAGTAGTGCCTCCCTGGCTCAGCCCCAGGCCAGGGCCCAACCCCTCTGTCTGCAGCCCCCTCCTCAGAGTGGACCGGACAACACATTCGGAAGTGGAGCCTGGGTCTCCCAGGGCTGCAGCCGCCTCGGGTGTCTTCAGGCTGTGGGAAGGGTGGCCCTGGTGGCTTGCCGATGGTACTCTAGACAGGCAGGCAAGAGAGGAGCCTCTGTGGCCCTCCTTGTCCAGGGACGGCGGCTCTGGCCTTCTGCTCCCGCCATGCACCAGAAGCTCCTGAGCTCTGGTGAGCCCCTTGGTGTCCATGCTGGAAGGACAGGACAGAGTGATGCAAGACCTGCCAGGTCTCCTTGCTGAAGGCGTGTGGGGGACGCCGGCGTCCTCACTGGGCACTTCCTGTCCCTGCCTCACTCGGCCCCATTCTGTTCCGCTCCCACCTCCCTGCTTCTTGGGCCCTGGCTTGGCCTCTTGGATGCACAAGCAAGGGAAGGCAGCTGGTACCTGCTCCTCCGTGAATTTCCAATGGCTGTAATCCAAGCACCGCCCAGGGGCTTGAGATCCCAGCACCCCGAAACGTCCTCCGACCCCCCACCCCTCTCAGGTGGGAGCTTGGAGTCAAGGTCAGAGGAGGGCGGTGTCAGGCCCAGAGGGGAAGACAGAGCTCTGGGGCTAGCAGACCAGGGACATTTTGCCCAGGGAGGCGCAGGACAGCCGGAAGCAAGTCAGATGGGGACAGGCGTGTGTGAGGGTGGCATTGTCATCAGGCCAGGTGGAACCAAAGTGTCCAGCAGGACTGCCTGGTTGCTGCTGGCCACTGCCCCCTTTGGCGGCTTTGCTGCCCCTGGCTCTCGTCTGCTGTCTCCCCTGATTAATGAAGTCATAGATCATTTTCCACTCGCGCTGGCTCCCCTGGCCTCGCCAACTAATTCTGCCACATAATGGGATGTGAGCACTGTCTAATTTCCAAATTAAAAGTCAGATGGATGGCCGCTCCCTCCCCCGGCGGCTTGGAAGTGTCCACACCACGGCGGGGTTCTCCTCCACACCCTGTGGAGCATGGTGTGCCCATCCTCGGAGAAGCTCACACCAGGCTGGGGTCACCCGGGGCACTGACAGCTGTCTGTCTGTGTCCCCTGCTCTGTGGCCTCTGTCCAGGTCCCAGCCATGGACAGCTGCCTTGGCACTGAACATTCACCAGGATCTCTTGGCCCTCGGCCGGGCCCAAGCCTGGGCCCCAGCTCGAAGGACACAGGCTGCCAGGGAGCCCGTGTGCAGGCTGGCAGCTGCAGACCTGGCCTCCCATGACCTCCAGAGAGCCCGGGAGGCCATTTGCTCTTCACCTGCCTGACTGTGGGGCCTGTCTTCTACAGCTAGCTGAGTGTCCACACCAAAGGCCCTTCCCGCTTCCACGGAGCTTTCTGAACTCTCCTCGCCTGTTCCCCACCGTCCAGTGTGAGCCACAGAGGCAGGGAAGCTGGATACTGAGTGCCATGCAAGTGCTGGGAGGGTGGCGTTCACTCTGAGGATGGCTCTAGGCAGGGAGGGCCAGCCTGGAGAGACTGCGAGAGGACTCGGACTCCATGGCCTGCTCAGCCCTTTAGAGGCGCCCGTGGCCCAGCAGTCTGCCTGCCTGCCTGCTGCAGACACAGCTCTCACGTGCCCAGAGCCGGAACAGGAGCTGCTTGTGGGAGGGACTGGGGCCTGGCGTGGGGCTTTGTCTGCTGGGGCAGGGACTGGGGCCTGGCCTGGGGTGTTTGTCTGCTTGGGCAGGGTCCGGGCCTGGCGTGGGGCATTTGTCTGCTTGGGGGAGGGACCGGGCCTGGCATGGGGTGTTTGTCTGCTCTGGCAGGGTCTGGGTCTGGCGTGGGGCGTTTGTCTGCTCGGGCAGGGACCGGGGCCTGGTGTGTGTGTTGGTGGGGGGGGGGGGGGGGAGTGGCAGTCTTGAAGGCTGTGTTTAAGCGGGGAAACACGCTGATTCTGTCCACAAGGTGATATTGCAGATTTGGGACGCTCTGGCTCCAATCTGTCATGTGCAGACTCAAATTTGTAACTGGGAATAAAGCTGTAAATCGCTCTGCAGTGGCTGCTGTCAGCTGTGAGCCCGGCGCCTGGAATGACAACCACTCTCTGAGAGAGGGCAAAGTGACAGGAAATGGCTCCCAGGGCCATTTAGCAGTCCCGGGCTCAGCTCTCCTCCTGGGAGCCGGGGCCCAGCCACCCCAGGGAAATGCAGCAGCCCAAGCCAGTTAGGGCCTGTGCAGATCCAAGCTGCTCACTTGGCATGCGTGAGGACGGCACCGAGGAGGAGGACAGCACAGAGGGGAAGGAGCACAGAGGAGGACAATAGAGAGGAGGAGGCTGGCACAGAGGGGGATTTAGACCCAGTGCATGTGACTCTGGGCTCACTGGAGAGGTCGACCCCCGTGCATGCCGTGGCTCGGGGCACAGCTTTGGTCTGCTCTCTGGCCTGAGTGTCCACTCTAGACTTCCCAGGTCTGAGCGGAAGGCTCTGTGGGGGTGGGAGGCCTGGGTTTGGGGAGAAGGTGGGGTGCTCTTGGGATGGATGCGGGGTAAATGAAGGAGGAATGGAAGGATGAGGGGAGGTTCAGGCAGTCGTGGGAGTGCAGATGTAGTGATCAGGGGTTGGTTTTTCAAGTTGGACAGTTCAGTGCAGCGAACCCTGCACTGACCGTGAGTCTCCACTGGACCCTGTAGGCCGGCATCTTCTCCAGGAGAAGGGCCGTCCAGATAATGGGTGGGCAAGACTGGCAGCTGGCACAGAGCCTCCCCTTCCCTGCTTCACGGGGCCTCAGCGTCCAGCGGGAACCAGGGCTGCCTCTGCCAGCCCTGCCGTCTGGAAGCTTCTGAGCCTGGCTGGTCGCCTGCCGCTGCCACACTGCTGGGAATCCTCACAAGGTCCCGGGAGAGCAATGGTGAACCCCGGCTACCTCTGAGCCTGCCTATAGAGGCCAGGAAGGGTGGGTAGTCCACAGCCGAGCTTCCCCTGGGCTTGGGCGGCCCTGTCCTTGATGTCCTTGCTCATGAGTGGCCTGCACATCCTGGCAGAGCTGTGATGCATCATGTGCCCAGCGGCCTCCGCAGTGCTGCACCCCAGGGTGAAACAGGATTTGGTGTGGAGACACTCCTTAAGACCGTCCAGGCAGCCACCGAGAGGAGGACAAACGCAGAGCCCCTCCTCGGGTCTGGAGGCCGCGGGCAGTGCCCCTCCTCTGGGCCCTGAGGCAAGGGCAGGCAGAGGCATCTCCCAGGCCTTCTACTCTCAAGTCGCTGTTGGTGTAAACAGAAAGTGTAGGAATTCGTTAAATCCATCATTTCTCAATTTGCTCTGGCACATTGCAGGTAATTAGCAGCCTGCGTTCTGGGCATCTGTGTCTTCCCCGCCCTCGTGTGCCATAGTCATATGCAGCGTGGAGCCAGGCACGCTGAGCTGAGGGTCCCCGGAGCTTGGCCTCCTGCTGCCTCCCCTCCCAAGAGCCTAGCTGCAGCCTCCAAGAGCAAAACCCCGAGAGGGCCAGCACGGGACAGGAAGGAGACGCAGCCTGGAGGTTGTGCCTCAGAGCTGGGGGCTGAGAGAGGCAGAGCCACAGCCTGAGCCGGTACACACCCTGTCTTCAAGGCAGGTCCCTTCCTCGTCTCAGAGCTAGGACTGCACAAGGGAGCTCTCCCCTCCGCCTGCCCTCTGCAGACCCGGGCTCCAGGGCCTGGGGTCTGGGTGTGGGATTCTAGCAAATTTCACCCCGACTTCCCCAGACTCACCCCTGGAGCAGGGACCCCGGGAAAGCTCCCTGCTGTCGCCCCCACGCCTTGTCCCTGGGTCCTAGGGAGGCCTCTCCTTCCCCCCCGTTCCTACGGCACCCAGGACAATGCCATCCTGCCCAACGCCATGTGGCCTCCTTCCTCAGGTGCGGAAGTGGCCAGGCAAGAGGTGCAGCATGGGCCCTCCCTGGGGTCACCGCAGGCTCTCGCAGCCCTGCAGCAGGATGGTCCCTCCAGGAGCTTCAGCTGCTGGGACGAAGCCCACCCTGGTCAGGGAGGCCATGTGCCTTCAAAGCCCACGGGCGGCCAGTGTAAGCTACATGTGTGAGTGCTTCCGTGGGAAGAGCATGGCTACGCTGGAGACCAATGAACGGCCACAGGAGACTCCACGCGTGGCCTTTAAATGATCAGGACATCCCTTCTCTCCCTGGTTTGCTGCACGTTTGTGGCATTTTCCTGAAGTGCTGTACGAGCGTTTCTTCTTTGGTCTTTAAGATGGTAAAGTACATGGTAGGTTTTGCTTTCTGCTTTTTGTTGTTGCTGTTGTTAAAGATGTTAAAAACTGATTTTGTCTTCCTGGACTGAACTCCACTAGACCCGTGTGCTCTATGGTTTGGTACAATTTGCCAGTGTGGGTCAGGGGTTTGCTCCAGTGTTTTGTGGTCAATTTTTCACTTTAGTTCACTGCAACAACTCACCACCAGAAACACCAGGCGCTCATTCACACCGAGCACCCAGGACGGCTACGAGTGAGCCAGCCTTCCCATCTAGGGCAGCAGGGACCCAGGGTGGGCACTGGAGCCCGAGGGGAGCCCGAGTCTCCCGAAGGACGCTGCAGGCCGGCCAGGACTCCACAAAGCTGAGCTCGCCAGGGTTCCAGACGTGGGGCCCTCCGAGTAGTGGGTCCCCAGAAATGGCATCCCACCCACCGAGTGCGGAGCCAGAGATAGCCCTGCCCAGGGCCGCTCCTCCTGTGCACCACGACCCTCTCTGTGGTGGGTGCCCACCCCAGGGCCCAGCTTTGTCTGCGCCATGTGCCAGCAGGCTCTGCTGCTGGTGGAGTCAGCAAAACCAGGAGAAGTGAGTGCCTGCTGGACGGCATGGGTGGCACAGAAGTGGCATGGATTCTGGTCCCTGTGCGTGAGCCTCCATGCACCAGGAAAAGCCCAGTCCTTGGAATCAAGCCCTGGCTTCCTGGCACATGTGGGGCCTCCGTCGGCGGCAGCAGGGCAGTGAACGCCGGGCAGGGAGTGCCTTCCCCAGTCATTTGTTCTGACTCTGTCCAGAGGCGCGGGGAGGGGGGAGAGACAGACACCACAACACTCTCCCCCGCCACTCCGGTCCAGCACCAACACTCCCTACACCGGGCCGGTGGCCCCATCGAGTGGCACTGTGTGAGCCTCTCTCTGTGTCAGGCTGGTGTTTGACTGAGACCCAGGAATTTGAGAAGCCTGCGAGGAAATTCTGAAATATAATAAAACTGCATCAGACAGCCTCGGTGTCTGAGAAGTTAATTATTTCATCGTGGAGCCTCACGGTCTGCAGAGACGAAGGAACGAAAGTCAATTTTTCCTTCCAGAGTGAATCTCAGGCAGCGAATTCCACTGGGACTTCAAGTTCAGTATAATAGTTCTTTTTATTTTGGGGGCCAAATTGGGCAAATTATACAAAAAATGTACTGAGTCTGAGACAGCTGAGGCTGTGGCTGGATGGGTGGAGGCAGGGTGTCCCTCGGCACCAGCCACAGAAGTCCGTGCCACTGTTGGGGTCACCGTCGGGGGCCTGCTGCAGGCCGTGACTGAGCCTCAGTTTCCTTCCTTGCTGCTTTTCACGTCTCTCTCCTTTCCAGCATAAAGTGTGAGACCAGACACTTGAGCTCCAGATGGGAGTCGGCCGCACCCAGCGGAGCTGGTGGCACGGCAGACTCCACCCGGGGCAGGTGGGTGGGCACAGGGCCTCTGGGGGCCTGGTCGGGGCCTGGGTCTTGGGTTGATTTCTGGGAGGGCCTGCCGAGTGCCCAGAACCTCATCTGATGGGTGGAGTCTTCCTACCTCCCCCCAAAGACCTGCCACCGGAAGCAGCCACCAAATGAACTGCCATGGCGGTAGAGCTTCTGGAACAGTCTCTACACAAACATGTTTCCCAGGAATTAAGCTGGCAGAGCTGGGCCTGGCTTTGGAGTTGGTGGTGTCAATCTCTTCTTTTTACAGAGGAGATCTGAGGGCTCAGCACGGCTGGCAGCAGATTCGCTCTCCGTTCCTTCCCCTGCTCTCTCTCATTCATGCATTCATTCACCCATCCACTCCCTCTGTCATCCCACCGTGAGCTCAGCCACTCTTTCAGTCCCTCACCCATGAGTCCTCTCCCTCAGTTTGTTCTCACGCTCATCTAGTCATCCCGTGATGCATTCGTTTACTCAGTCCTGCAGTCACTCAGTCACTCCCTCACTCGTGTGCTCTCTCACTCATAGACTGATTCATTCATTCACTGCCTTTTGCTCCCCTGCGAATTCATAGATTTGTCTATGCAGGCATCCATTCCTTACTTCCTCATTCACACCCTCACCCACTCATTCACTGGTTCACTCACTTCCCCTTTCAGTCGCTCCCCTGTGAAGTCGGAATGGATCCGTTCACTTGATCATTCACGTGCTAATTAATCCACTCACCGACTCCTGCAGTGCTCCCTCCCGAGTGCACGCCTCTCCTCCTCTCACTCATCATCTCAGGCTCACTCCCTTGCTCACTGTGGTGAGGATGATTCTGTTGGGACGGAGGCAGGCTGGGCTGGGGTGGGCAGCTCAGTGGCCTTCCTCTCACCAGCGCGCTCTGCTGGGTGTCTGGCACTGGCAGTTGACAGGACAGTCCCAGGACAGGACACACAGCTTTGGCCTCAGAGAATGCTGCTGTGTCCCGAGCGTCAACACTAGAGGATGGCCTTCCGAGACCTCCACACAACTCAGGATGGGGAGCAGCTCTGCTGTGAGGCCTGCTGGGTGAGAGGCCAAACGGCACTGGTGCCAACTCATTGGGGCTGAAAGCACCAGAGCCCTGCTAAGTTCCCTTGGGAGCCAGCGGTGGTCCGACCCGCCACACCCCACGCAGCGCACGGCCGGAAGGCACAGTCCAGCTCCAGTGGAGACGCAACAGCTTAGCAAATCAAGTGTGGAAACGGACCAAGGAACAGAGCCATGTGACAAAGCGGCATTTATCCCAGAGACGCAAATGTCATTTAGTATTGGAATATTTAATAACCTTATTTTTCCCAAGGATAAGTTAGAAGGAAAAAAATCAGGTAGAATTATATGAATAGTTCCTAAAAAGACATGCAATTCATGTAGCTGAGTATAATGCTATGTTATAGGAAAATACAAAGAAATTTCCTTAATACAATTAAGCAGTAGCAAATATAATTTAGCAGGAAAACATGAAAGTCACATCAGTAAGATGAGAGAGCGGTGATAAATCCTGAGCCGCACATGACTTGAGACGGCTGAGGTGTTTGGACGGCGCCTCAGGAGATGCAGGCCACTTGAACGCCACGTAGCGCCCGCAGCAAGGGACAATGCTTCCTGGGGAGGCTCCGGTTTTATAACACAGGAAATAGAAAAAAATCTACTGAATTAAGAAGAGCTGATGTGTGCGTGCACACACACACGCACACACACGCACACGCATGCACACGCACAGACACACGCATGCACACGCACAGACACACACGTGCACACATGCACGCACACACATGCACAGGCACACCAGAAGTAGAGAGTCTTGATAGTCGCTGAGAAGTCTCAGGATGTTTTCAGAAAGTCACCAACCCACATGAACAGAAGAAGTGTCATCAATGGACAACAAAGACGATCTGAGTCCTTGTCCAATGGGATGGAGTGGCACACAGTGGGTCCGCATCTAGTCCAGTGGGATGGAGTAGCACATAGCAGATCCTCATCAGAGTGAGGAGTGGCACGCAGTGGGTTCTCGTCTGGGTGGGTTGGAGTGGCACGCAGTGGGTCCTCGTCTGGGCGGCACGGAGTGGCACGCAGTGGGTCCTCGTCTGGGCGGGCTGGGGTGGCACGCAGTGGGTCCTCGTCTGGGCGGCACGGAGTGGCACACATGGGTCATTGGGATAGGATGGCCATCTTTCCATGAAATGGTGTCATAAACCTCGGCCTGAAGTGGGGCTTGCCTCTGCCGGCTGGGAGTTGAGGGACCTGCCATGGTGAGGGCTGCCACACTCGTGTAGCCGTTAACATTGCCCCGCCAGAGTCAGCACATCCCTGAGCACTGAGCTAGGCCTCCCTCCATGGAAGCCCTGCCGGGCTCCAGGCACTGAGAATGGCCTGTGCGCTGGGAGGGGCCCAGGGCCCCCTGGTCCTTCCCAGAGCTCTCAGGCCCCAGGGCAGGCGAGGCGGGGGCGCCCGTGGAGGCCGTGTACTCCCCCAGCTCGGCCGAGCGCACCGCTCTTCTCCCAGGTGGAGCCCAGAACCGTCCTTTTGTGGCAGTTGCTCTTCTTTTGATCCTGGATGCAGAATTGGTCTGAGTGGTGTTCAAGGCCACCGGGCCCGGCGTGTGGCTGGGAGTGAGCACGGAAGGCCTTGGGGAGCTAGAAAGCTCCTGGAGATCCAACAGTTAAGGAAAAATGACAGTTAAAACGGGATATCAGTGTTCGGATGATCCAAAAGAGGAAAGCCTCCAAGGCCAGCGAAAGGAAAGCAGTCGAATTGAGTCTCCGTATACCAATGGCTTCCTTCAGTGAAGATGGCTTCCTTCAGTGAATGGCTCGGCCGCCGGCTGGGAAGCCATGGTAGGTACTTGGCAGCCGACCTGTCTGCACACTTGGAAACGGGCTGGGGTGGAAGCTGTTTTGGGGGGGTGTGGGGCTCGTCACATCAAGGGTAAAGGCCGACCTCGTGGCCCAGGGCTCACTTCCCGGTTTTGGAAATTCAACCATGCTGTCTCCTGGTTGGGAAGGTTGGCTGTGGTTTGTGATGTAAAATAAGGCTACCTCGAACCCATGGGTTGGCCCCGCCGCCCTCCCCCTGTCCTGCCTACTCCTGCTTCTTATCCCCTTGTATTTTCCCAATAAACTGAGTCTGCCGTGACATTCTCCCTGGCGCGTCTGTGTCTTCCCTCTGGAGAAGGGAGGGCTGGGTGAAGGCGGCCAGTGGCCCTAACCTTTCTCCGTCTCGTCTTTGTCAGTACGTGCTCTCTTTGCCTTTCCTGCTAGTCAGGAGGCAAAGAATGCTAAAAACCCCGACAGGAGCGGGGCCCGAGGGGTGGGTCACCATGGGGGGAGTTAGCTCACGGGGCCTGGAGGGGAGCCTTGAGACCTCCGCTCCTCACACACAGCCCCTCTGAGGAGCTTGACTGTCCCGCCATGGACGGGACATCTTGCCACAGGCCTAGAAGCCGTGGCCACGCCTCCTGGCACCGAAGCCCGTGAAGCCATGTCCCAGAATAAATAAGCCTTTCCTGTTCCAGGTAAGGGGATTGCCGTTCTTTTCCCAGGTCAGTTTACTCCAATTCCTCTTCCAGGCAAGGGTATTTCCCTTGTTCCAGCCATGGAAAATGGTTTCACCCAGGTGAAGAATGGCGTGCCGTGAAAACAGAAGCCAGGAGGACACCGGGATAGCTACATTCGTGTCAAATACAGTGGATTCGGGAAAGTCAAAGTTCCCAGAAGAAAGAGGGACATTTCACCATGCTGGAGGGGACAAGGCCTCCACAAAGGCGGATTGCTACACACGGGCATGCGCTGCATCCCGGAACTTCAGGGCACATGCTAAACAACGGAGAGAAGTCAGTGCGTGCCTCCCAGGAGTGGGTGAACGGAGGGGAGACAGGAACAGGAAGGTGAGCAGAGATCGCCGCCAACAGAACGCTGCCCCCGCCCTGGCCGTGAAAGCAGCCACCCCTCCCCCCCCCAGCCCAGTGCACCTGCAGGGGCAACTGCAGTGTGGTGACAGGCCTCACCCCCGCCCTACAACCACCACTGACAGAGCAGGAGGAGCTGAGGTCAAAGGAGGATGAGAATACATCATATTTTTAACCTATTAGGATGGAACATTTGAAATCTGAACGTAATAAAGCACTGTTGTTTACAATTGCTCAAGGAAAGATGTTACCTCAGAATAAGTCTAACCAACACACCTACAAGATATTTGTGCTAAAGGTGGCCAGATTACTGATAAAAATAACCAAAGAGTTAATCAATTTAAGGGTACATCATGTTCATGGATTAGAATAGTCACAGAAGAGAGATGTCAGTTTTTATGAGTTTATCACAGATTTAAGCCCAGTAGATGTCCTAATATATGCTATTTTTTGAGATACAGAGAAGCTGTTTGTACAATTTCCATGGAGAAAGAAGCTAGCACAGGCAGGCTGAGTCTGAACAAAATGTAGTTTGGCAGGACTGTATCCTCTCTCAGCCCACGTACAAGTCTGTGTCCTACTGGGAGGAGAGGAGCCGGGAGCTCAGTGAGCACAGTGGAGACCCAGCGTTGAGCCTGCAGTAGGCAGATTGATGCTTCACAGTGGGCCAGAGGCAATTCACGAGAAAGAATAGCCTTCAACAAGGGGTGCTGCGAAATCAGACACAGCTTTCTAAACAGGCCAGCGTTAACCCAGCCGAACCCCACCACCAAAGGAAAAAGCACACGACGCTCCCTGAAGGTTCAGGAGTAACGAGACCTGTGAGTGTGTGTGCGTATCGGGTGAAGGGATTAATAAGCTCACACACATGCAAACTTGTGATTTTGTGAAATTAATATACGCTGACGTAACTTTAGTATTGGAGAAAGCCTTCGGCACTCGGGTTAGATGAAGAGCCCTCAGTCAGGGAACACAATGCAAAAGCAAAACAAAGCAGGCAACTATCAAACCACACAAAGTGCAAAGAGCTCTGGAAACGCCAGGTACAAAGCCAAGCCCAACAGCACCACTTCACAGTGGGCAAAGCGGATTGCACGCCCGTGGTCTGTGCCAGACTTAGGTGCTCAGAAGCCTGATATGTGAGGATCACAGTTCAAGGTCGGCAGTTCTGAGAGACTCAACTCCCACTAATAAGAAAGAAAATGCCAGAACTGAGAGTGGGGCTCAAATGATGAGGATCTGAGCTCAAGCCCTAGTCCCAGCACCAAATGCATTTCTATGAAATGTTATGCAAGGAGCCCATGAGGAGAAGTGTGGCATCACCAGCCAGAGGGTAAATGTCCGTGAAGATGGGGGACTGGGGACGGTGGGCACGTTAGGACTGTGGAGTGTGGGAGGGGAGCTGAGCCGGGCTGTGCACGGCCACGCTCTGCTGGGAAAAGGGAGTGGTCACTTTCCAAACAAAGCCACCTGTCACTGCTGAAAGGACTTACTCAAGAGAGTGAAGTCAAACCCACGTGCCAGTGTGCAGCAGTGCCCAGGGCAGATCTGTTCCTGGTCCCAGAGCCGAAGCACTCCCACAGCACTTCTGTAGGAAAATGGCCGGCAGTGTGGGGCAGAAAGGCTGAGGCCTCTGCAGCCCGGCAGTGGACGGAGCCCCTGCCCTGGGCACAGCTGGCAGACTCTGGCCCGAACCTGCTTCCACTCACTGATATCTGAGACGCCAGCTGAAAACTGTCTGCTTATGTGTTGTATCTGAGTCTTCATTTTGCCGGGCGTACCGAGGCCGGGGCCTGCAGAGCCCCCTCGGCTGGCTCTGCATCGGGCAGCCCAGTTTCAAGGTCAGGGAGCTCCAATCTGCCCTCAGTGCCCGAGAGCCAATCTCCCGGCCTCACAGCCCCATCAGCGGCTCTCTCAAGCATGAACTATCAAATTATTGTCAATTCCAGCCGATTTTCTAACAGACAATGGAAAAATCTTCTGTGGGCTTCGTATGCAACTCCTACCCACTTTATTTATTCAAAAACAGTAGCGATGGGTGACAGGGCCGAGCACACACAGTTAGCCCTTTGCTGTTTATTGAGTTTTTAATGCTTGGTTTAAAACTGAATTACTGGGGCATAAAGAGAAAATGCATTTATGCCCTTCAGGAAAATCTGTACATAAAAATTAAATTGTACTATGAAAAGCAGGGAGAGCCCGGTGGGGAGTGCAGAGAAGGTGGTAGGACTCACAGCCACCTATGCCGCTCCTCTGGAGTCCTTACCTGGGCCGCCTCCCCTTTCCCCTCCCCCTCCCCCCACCCCTGGCTCAGGGCTGGGCAGATCCTTATCAGGAAGGTGGAGCTGGCCGGGAGTTATTCACTTCAGGCCTGGGAGGTGGGGCCACAACAGGACCCTGCCTCTGGGGCATCCGTGCAGCTGGGTGAGGCTGGAGGCCCTGGGTGTGGTGGTGGCTGGGCTGGGCCTTGTTCCTGAGGACCAGGCAGACCTGCGTGAAAGTGGGGTCGAGGCCCTCTTCTGCAGCTCCCGGCTGGGCGGGAGGAGAGGAAGTGTGTGCGGTCAGGTAAGTCGGGGGCCCTGCTCTGGGGTGTCTGGATGTGCAGCGCGGGTCTGGGTCCTTCTGCTCTGCCACCCCCTGGCTCCAGCAGGGCTGCTCAGAGGTGTCTTCAGAAGCACTTCCTAGCCAGGCTCAGCGGCGCAGACCTGTGCCATCCTACCCACTGGGGGCAGAGGTCAGCGGGTCACAGGCCAGGCCAGCCTGGCACACTCCAGAGACCCCTTCTCAACAGAAGAGGCAGAGTACGGTGCCACATACACACACACACACACACACACACACGCATGCATGCACGCATGCACACGCACATGCATGCACACAAATACACATGTGCACACACACGTGCATGCACATGGCACACATGCGTGCATACACATGCACATGCATGCACATAAATACACACGTGCACACACATGCACACAGCACACACAGGTGTGCATACACATGCACATGGCACACATGCATGCATACACATGCACATGCATGCACATAAATACACACGTGCACACACGCACACACACACGCGCACGCACACACGCGCGCACACACACACACACGCATACCTATTGTCTCAGCAAGAGCTAAAAGTGTAAAACCTGAGAATACAGTTACCAGTGCAAAACAAGGCTGGAGGAGTGGCTCAGCAGCACGACACCTGCCTATCAGTGCTTGGTTCTGAGTCAGGCCTTGTACTCCCACATAACAGCGGCAACAAAGCCCCTCCTACACCCTGGCTCCCCTCTCCCTAGCCCCTCCCCGCCTCGGGGTCAGGTCAGGAGGACGTGGACAGGGTTAGAGTGACCAGGGTCTTTCAATGTGATTTTTGGGGACTGAGCCGTGGCTCTTGGGGTTCAGGGGTTGGAGGGGGAGCCTGCAGGGCAGCAGCGAGGAGGTGGTGAGAAGCAGGTGTGGAGTCACGGGTTTCCCATCAGCTAGGATGAAGGTCCTGGCAGCAGCTCAGGCCTCATGAAAAGCCCAGCGGGACCCACAGACAGCTGCACCCCTGGGCTTGGCCCCCAGCCGCCATGCAGCCAGCTCTGCCAGCACACGTGCCCAGACGAGTGCCACCTGTCCTGGGAGAGGCCTTCACAAAGCTGGCCCCACAAACCCTAGGGGTGGGTGACCTGCAGTGGCTCCTGCCCCCTCGGTGACATCTGAGACCAACCCAGCTCCGCTGCTGGACCCGAGTGTCCCTCCAGAAGGCAGTGCCGAAGGAGACGCCCTTCCCAGATGCAGGGGCCTGCCCCCCTCCTGTCCCTCTGCGTGGGGAGATTCTGCCTCTGGGGAAGGATTTCAGCTCCACGGGCTAAGGCTTCCAGCTGCCTTTGGCTGGCATTTTAAGAGACTCAGCCCGGCCAGGCCCTGGAGTGTACAGCTTGGAAATGACCACTGAGTTTACTCTGCATGTTTGAGAACAGAAGCAGGGCTGCAGAGGTCGGAGGGTGCCTGGCATCCCACCCTGGGCGGCAGACATGGTTCCTGCGATGCCAGGGTGGGCCAGGCTCTGGCGAGGCACTGGGAGCTGAAAGCAGCCGTGCACTCCTGAGCACGTGCGCTCACACTGCCCGGGGCCACCGTGTCCAGGATGGAGGAAGATGGCCAGTACCAAGGCCTACCTCTGTCAAGAGTGGACGGGGAGGGCTGTCCTGAGCACTGAGAAGGAGTCAGCTTGCCTTTTCTTACCACTGGTACTCGACCTTGCCTTGGAAGCACAGTCAGAAAGGAAAGAAGAGTAAACAAGTGTCAGATAGAACCAGAAAGGGAAAGAGGAAACCCAATGCTTTCAGAGGTGTGCTTGCCTGGTGAGAATCCCGAGGAACTACCACGTGTACACACACATGTGCACCCCTGCACCCCCACACACGCATGTACATCCATGCACTCCCACAGACAAACGCACCACATGCACACACAGGCACCCACGCTCAGGCACACACGCATACCTCCCAGAGGAAAGAGCCCCTCACCAAGGTCCCAGCACGGAAGACTGACCTACCGTCACACACGGGAACTCAGAGACCTGGAGGACGGAGACTCGAGGTCAGCAGGGCATCTCAATCAACAATCCAGGCCGTGTGGTGCACGCTTCTGATCTCAGTTACACGGGCGGCGTCTCTGGAGATGTTAGTCCAGTGGCACAAATACACAAAAGACTCGATCTGAAAAACAACTACAACAAACATGGGCTGGCTTGTGGTTCAGGGTAGAGCACCGGCCGAGCGAGTGCAAGGCTCCAAGTTCAAACCCAGTACTGCCAGACATAAAGGAAAGGCAAACTTAGCATCCACACTGGCATTGTTAACCGTACTCAGCAGTGCTTGACTCGGTCCTCTTCCCTGTTCCTGTGGATCTGTACCCTGCAGCCCTTCATGAGCTTGAGCGGCCGCACAACTCTGCTCCACAGCAGACCAGGGCTGCACTTAGCCTGGCTGCCTCCTCCTCTTCCTCCTTTTCCTTCTCAGAGCCCCTGGCCCTGCTGGGTACCACGGCCACCCAGTTCCCGCCAACCCACTGGGACCTTAGACTGATGCACCTCCCAACCCCCCCCCCCAGGGGGAGGGCTGCTCTGCCCCGCCCGTGGAAACCCACGCTCAGACCCCCGGGTACCCTGCCTGCTGTGACCTGTGCCTAGAAAACCCGTGGCCCAGAGCAGGTGTGGGCTGGGCTGAGTCTTGCTGAGTAAACGCAGGTGCCCAGCGTGCAGGCTCTAACGCAGGTGCCAGCGTGCAGGCTCTCGTGCTCCGCGGCTGGGCTTCCTCTTCTGCCCTCTCCTTCACTTTGCCCTCAGAAACTCAGATCCAAACACCCGAGAAATGTGTTTTCTCGGAAGATGTCAGCGCCTTCTGTGTGTCTAAAATAAAAGCAAAGAGAACCGTTGCCTCAGAGTGATGCTGTTGGTTTATCTTGAGTGCTCTCGGGCCAGGGAGACGGGAACCGGCTGGGCGGAGGGGAAGTCTGGGCCGAGGCAGGCATTTCTTTCCCAGCCCTGACAGTGGGTTTGAATTACGGCAGGAAGGGGCACATGCGAAAGGCCCGGTCCCCCTCGGCTTCTCAGAGGGCAGCTGAGCTCCGCAGAGCCCGGTGGGCTTCTCTGCGCGCCGGTGAAGTGACCGGGTATGAACTGCCCCGAAGCAGGGAGACTGCACGCAACGTGGGGGCTCCCTTGCTTTGCATCCTCCCGCTCCTTGGTGCACAGGCTGCAGGCTGAGGGCAGCGATGGCAGGAGAACCCTGAGACCCAGGCTGCCCGTCCTTCTCCATTCTCCAGGGCAGCAGGGATGGGGGCGGGAGAAGGGAGTTTCCAGTCATCTCCCTTCTGTGTTCCCCCACGCCTTGCCACCTCCCCTGCTCATACCCCGACCTGGATCTCCTGCTCCCTCTGCTCATCAAGTCAAGGGCTGCAGATTGGCCATGGCGGGTCCCGGGACGTGACCAGGGGGAGTATGGAGGGAGAGAGAGGAGAGACCGGCTTTGCCCGTGGGGCTTGGGGGCTGACCAGGGAATAACACATCACCAGATCACAGCGCCATACACAAACGCCGAGAGAGAGCTGGGCCTGGCTCAGGTCTCCGCGAGGTGAGCACGTGGGCAGCCCTCACACGCGACCCTGCCCCTCGGCACCGGTCATCCTTTCTGCCTGGGGACTCACGGGGCCTGTCCCAGCCGGCACTGCCGGGGTTGGCCCAGGGCTGCTGGGAGAAAGAACACCAGGCGCCTTAGGGGATGATTCAGCTGCTGGTCCAGGCCCATCCGAGCTTGCTCCTTCTATGTGTGGAGGTTTGCGGCAGTTAAGAAGTCAGCAGCATCAATGGCACACAGGTAATCCCAGCACAGCCCTCTTTGTGGATGAGACACAGAGAGTCCATCTTAGAAAGGGAATCCGCCTTGCAGCCTAGTCTGGCAGATAGGGAGAAGGTGGTGCGAATTCCCCATCCGGGCCCTGCCGCCAGCTCTTGGTACATGGAAGTGAACTGGCTGCATGGCGTCGCCTCGCTTTGCCTGGCGAGGGCCTCTCGAGAGGCCGCCAGTGTGGCAGAGCTTCCACACACTGGTCTGACTGTCCGTGAACACCTACTGGGCACTGCCCGAAGACAGCACGTATTTGAACGTGCTTCGTGCCGGGCGACTGAGCCCCAGGCGCAGGCACGCACTCTGGGCCTTTAACTCCCCATCCACCCCTGCTCTGACCTGCACCTGCGACACTTCCAGAGGCTCTTGTTACAGTGTCCGTTCAGCATGCAGTGCCCGGGCTCTGCTTACCGTGGTGTTTCTGGGTGCTGGGTCAACCCCTTCCAGATGGTTCTCTGCAGAGCCAGACAGAGCAGCAGTCCAGGACTCCCCTGCACACCCCGGCCCAGGATGCAGGGCCCAGGGCACAGTTCCCAGCACCACCAGGCCTCTCTCCCCTCCCCTGCCTGCCCCGCAGGCCAGGTCCTCCTCCCTCTGCTCTGCAGGTCCCCTCCCCTCCTCCTTGACTGTCCTCTGTCCCCTCATCACAGCCCCTGCAGGCCAGCCAGCCAGAGGAGCACCGGCAGCCAGAGGGACAAGCACCACCTCACTTCCATTCTCCCCCACTTCATTCATTTGCCCTTATTCTGCCTTCTCCCTTGAGTTGTCTCTACATCTCTCCCCTTTGAGCTCCTAATTTTGCAAGCCTTCTTTTTGATCCTCTAGCTATCGATTGCTTATTCGTTTTAGATTTTGCAAGCAACCTCTCCCGACTCGTTCCCGTCTGTCTAATCCGTCCTCAGCGACCTTCATGCATGGAAAGCCCCGCCCTGTCTCCTGGTGCACTGGCCCGCTGGCTGTCACGGGCTCTGGTCTATATACAGTCTGGGCTGGGCCACGGGCTGAGGGAGAGGGGCTGTGTGCTTGTGTGAAGCAGCGATCCCTGGGGCTCCTGGGTCATCCCTCCCTCATCCCTCCTCCTGGGCTCCTTGGATGGAGGGGGTTAGGGGTAGGGGAGGGGGAGGAGCGGGGTATAGGGAGGGGAGGGGAAGGGGAAGGGGCTTCCAGACCCTTCAGCCCTAGGTCTCAACACTTCCACATCTGAAGGGTCTGTCATGATGCCCAGGGCTTTGTCACCCAGTTCCTCCCCTTACATGAGTGTGTGTGTACGCGCATGTGTGTGTGCATGTGTGTGTGCATGTGTGCGAGTGTGTGCGTGCGTGCATGTGTGTGTGTGCGCACGCGTGTGTGTGTGTGTGTGTGTGTTCTTAGGCTTGAGCCTGGGCACCGTCCCTGAGCTCTTTTGTTCAAGGCTAGCACTCTACTACTTGAGCTGCAGCTCCTCTTTCAGCTTTCTGGTGGCTCATTGGAGATAAGAGTCTTATGGACTCTTCTGCCCGGGCTGGCTTTGAACCACAATCCTCAGATCTCAGCCTTCTTTGTAGCTAAGATTACAGGCGAGAGCCACCAGTGCCTGGCTGCTTCCCTCGTTCTTTCAGCCGTTCCTGTTGCTCAATGCTTTGGTCTCTGAAATGGACTGCGGTTAACCAAATGTCTCATCTGAGAAGATGGGCATAGCGTCCCCCCACCCCCGACTCCACTTTCCTTCTCCTTAGCACGGTTGCTCCAAATTTCAAAGGGTGTGAATTCCTAAAAGTTCTAGTTTTCACACACTGACATGCTGGATGGCCACAAAGCAAAGGAGAACGCAAACACACGCGCGGGGCCGGCCTGACTTCTGTTGCCTGTGGGAGGCATGGGTTCCTTGAATCTGGCCTCTCTCTTATGTCCCCAGTGTCTCCACGGGGCCTCTGTCACAGAGTGGAGCCCTCCGTGCACTAAGTGACCAGACAGGGACCGTGGCACACGTCCAAGGTCACATTCGGCAGGGGTCCGCTGCAGGGGGTCGGCAGCTCGGCTCCAGCTCCTGGCGCACTGGAGACCGTGGTGGCCGCCTGGCCTTGCACAGTGGCCACCTGTCTGCCTGTCCAGTTTGCTCCGCCACTGAGCTGCAGGCTAGGGCTCTGGATCACTGCAAAGTCCTGAGCTAGCACGGCCAGCCATCCCAGGCTTCCTTCTGACAGTTCATGGACTTGGAACGGAGACAGTAGGGCCTGAAACTAGTTCTTTCCCGGCCCCCAGAAAGCCACTCCAGCCCTAAGCTTGATCCCCCTGACCCAGATAAGCCCCTCACCCCACGCTAGACCCCTGCCTCATTGTCTCCAACTCTCCAATGGCCACCAAGCCCTCTGCTGCCCTCTAAACCCACCGTGCACAGAGCACAGGGCACAGAAATGGAGTGAGACCCAGCTTCCGTGTTTCTGACCCCACCTCCTGCCCTGGGCTTCCATATGGGCCCCCGCTGCCCAGAGCCCTGCCAGCATTCCTCCTTGGTCCTGCCAAGCCCCAACTGCCTGTGCACTGTCAGCCCTGGAGGTAGGCTTGCTGGTGGCGAGGACCGGTCCTCAGGCGTGTGGTAGATGAGGACGCAGCCGGGAGGCCGAGGTGTCCTCCAGTGTCCACGGAGGAGGGGCCGCCGAGGTTCCCGAGAACCAGTGGGGATGGTGGCACGCAGAGCCTGCCAGCTAGGCCTCTGGTGGAGTTAGGGAGCCTGGAGCCCTGCTCTCTACCCACACTGAGCAGCAGCTGCAGTGAATGTGGGGGGTTCAGGGTCCAGAGAGTAATGCCAAACCCTCCCGGCCGGCAGCCCCTGGGGCCCCGACTTGCACTCAGGCCATTAGACAGAAGTGGCTCCCGCTGGAAGCCAGGAAGACAGGGTCAAGGGGTGGCTGCAGGCTCGGGGAGGGAGGGGGCGGGTGACAGGCAATCTCACTAAGGATAGAAGGTTCCAGTGGGTTGGTTCATCACCCGATCACAGACACAGAAGCTAAGAAAGTGCCGAGTGGAGGTGGATAAATATTAGAGATATTGCTGGGCACGATTTAACAAGCCTTAATTAAGTGTCTCTCTGCAGACACCCAACTAATCACAGGGCTGAAAGGGTGACCAGACACTGCCGCCCCATTAGGGCAGCCACATCCATCATCAGACCTCCTGTCACCAGAGTGGGAGCACTCATTTATAGTCAGCTTCCCTAGACCCAGGGGACACCCCGTTTGTGTTTCAGGGACGGCAGATGGGGCGGCCCTGGGGCCACACAAGTCCACTCTGTGCTCTTTGCGCTGGGCTGCTTTTGGACGCGCAAGCCAGGCGGCGAGGGCAGAGGAGGAGAGGTCTTTGCGGGGGACATGCCTGCTTGCCTCCGCTCTCCCTGCCACACAACAGAGACGCAGGCAGTGGGGCCTGGTGAGTCTCCAGGTACGTTCTCTGCATCCACACCCGCCTTCCCCGGAGCCTGCAGGGCCCCAGAGCTCTGCTCACACTCGAATCTTCTGGGGTATATTTTTAATAAGGATTTTTTTGTTGACCCATGTTCTGGGGTCATAGTTTCCTGTGTGATCTCCTAATTTTTCACCAGTGTCCTGCACTTTCTCTATGATTTTCTGTATTGACTCATCAGATTTTTCAACTGAGTAACTGATGAATTAATAATTCCAAATAATGGATGGCATTACAGAATGTTAATGCATCTCTGTGGGATAAATGAAAGGCAGAGGAGAGCAGGGGAAGGGGAGAGGTCTCCGCGCTTATTAATTTAGCAGTCTAAATGAGAGTCCGAATCTCAGACTGAATAAATATCGGGAGTGTGTTTCAGTCCCCGAGGTCTTTGAGAAAGTCAGCTATTGAAAGCTTGCTTCGAAAGCTTTTAACCTCTGCATAATTACCATCGGCGCAAACACCATTTCACTTCCATTAATCCAGATTTGGAGCAATTTTCCTGCTGTCGTTAGCCCAGGTTAAGTGAGTTTGTTTTTTATAATTGTGTTCTAGTATGTCAACGCAGACGAGAGCGATGGGATGCTGGCCAGGAGCCCTGAGGCGCTACCCAGGCCAAACCAGAGCGGAACCAGAGCCGCCTGCCCTGGTCACTGGGCGTCACTCCATGTCTGGTTTCTGAACAAAGCCTCAGCATAGAGCCAGGTGCATGAGCACACATGCTTGCATGTGCTCGCGCGCGCACGCGCGCACACACACACACACACACACACTACAGGCGCACACACACATACAAGTACAACTGAAACAACTGAATCTGGGCTGTGTCAGTGCTGAGGTGCTGGCTTTGGGTGTGTACACATAGAGAAGTTTTTGTTGTTGTTTTTTTTTTGCCAGTCCTGGGCCTTGAACTCAGGGCCTAAGCACTGTCCTTTGTTTTCTTAAAGCTAGAACTCTACCACTTGCGTCACAGCACACCACTTCTGGCTTTTTTCTAGGTATGTGGTATGAGGAATTGAACCCTGGTCTTTGCTAGGCAAACACTCTACGCCTGGGCCAAACTCCAGCTCTAGGGCAGTTTTTTAAGACGTCATTTTGGAGATCCCATGGCCTCTTTCTGTACTTTGGCTTACAACTGTAGTTGATAGCCAGGTATCACAAAATGCAACATTTAAACAGGAAAAGGCTGGGACTCACATCTCCACAAGGAGTCCACCTGAGACCACTGTACCACAAATTTCCCACGAAATCCCAACTTCAGTGCAATGTAAGGATGAGAGACAACGATAGACTACAGATAAATAAATAGACCAACAGATAGAGTATAGATAACTAGGACAGAGGATAGAAGGTAAGTAGATAGTAGATGGCAGGTAGGTAGTAGGCTGATAGTTAGATGATGGGTAGATAGATAAGAAGATAAACAATAGAAGATAAATACGTAGACTTGCATTGTTTTCCCCATTAACTTCTGCTTGACTTTGTAGAAAATAACCAACCAAAAGCCTCTGTGTTTCTGTGGCTTGAATGTGTACCCTGACGCAGGCATTGCTTGTGTAGAAGATAAAAATGCAAGTCAGTCATGCAGGGCCACGGGATTGGTTGTATGGGCAACTTCATCGAGGGAACCATCAAAAGGACGAATGCCACAAAGAGCAGGTGAGAACCCAAAGGAAAACACAGGCACGTGGGCACAAACAGGAAGCAGACGAAATTCAAGATGGAAATAAGCACAGGTACACGGCCGAGGCCTGCAGCAGCATGACCAGTGCACACTCAGCTGGGAGACAGGGCCCCTCGGGTCAGAATATGGTCATTACAAGGGGCTCCGTGACAGCGTTCTTGCTCAAAAGTGCAAGACCCTGGCCTCTACCCCCAGCGCCACAGGAAAGCAAAAGAACAGCAAGTCAGAAGCCAAGCAAAACGAGGAGAAGTGCAAGCACACGAGGCGGAAGGGCGTATTTTACACATTAAAAGGGACAATATAGTTCCTTATTAGACAAAGCCAAATTCAGGGTATGAAGTAACAGGGATGAGAAAGCACATTCCATAGTGACAGACCTTGCAGGACTGTTAACGGATGGCCGCTGGATTACAGATTCAAAGCACATACAATACCTGAGCTAGTTATCAGAGCACAGGGCTATATCTATCCTAAAGAAAAAGTGAGTTTAATACAGCACACACAGTCAGAGACGGTGCAGGAATCTTGGAAAGAGTAAATGATTGCCACTGATTTATGATTTATCCTACCGTTCTGTAGTTTTTATTGTTGGTACCCATGAATTCCTTTCATACTGCAAAAGTCTACGGCCTTATCCGAGCATCATGTATTGTTGACTGTCCCGACCGCAGCAGGAGGCCCCGCTGGGCCGGGCCCGCTCCATCGGGCTTGCAAAGTGTGTGATCAAGTTTGCACAAGGGCAAATTCTCCTAAGAATATTCTTCCCAGAAACCCTGTTTCTATGCAACGCATGGCTGTAATTGTAACGGAGAGAAAGAGAGAGACAGCTTCTATGTGATGCGATTCACAGTGGATTTATAGTCTCGTGTGGATTTATTAATGACAATAAATAAATGTTTAATTCTAAGATCTAGTGAAATTAAAATAAATCTAAGGAAATGTGAAGGAAATATTAAGGATAAAAACATAAATCTGTAAAATATCTTACAAAGAACCAATAATGAGATTTAACAAACACATTTTTTTAATTTAAGAGAAGGCACGATGGATAAGAAGATAAGAAATGACCTGTATTAATAAGCAAAGGTTCAGCAGGGCATGGAGCTGTGGCTCACGCCTATAGTCTGAGCAACTGTGGAAGCAGAGACAGCATGAATGTCAAGGCCAAGACTTACGGAGACTCTCATCTCAGTGGGGAAACCAGGGTTGCTGACGTGTGTCTGGGACCATAGCTACTCAGGAGACTCTAGGTAGGAATCAAGCCCCAGGCAGGATGCAAGGCCATCTCTGAAAAATAACTGAAGCAAGAGAGCTGAAGTATGGCTCACGAGGTAGCATAACTGCCTACCAAGTGAAAGATCAAGTGTTCAAGTCCCAGCACTACAAATAAACAACGACAAAGCCATGCTAAAGCTACCAGCACAACTATGTTCATTGCAGCACTATTTACCATGGCTAAGATATGGAACCAGCCAGATGCCACTCAATCAAAATGCGATTTTATATACACACAGACATGTATACATACATACATACATACATACATACATACATACATACACACATGAATTCTACTCATCTATCAGAAAGAATAATATTGTACCATTACACTAAATGAACCAAGCTAGACCTAGAGACACCCAGGTTGCATGGTTTCCCTCATTTGTGGTACCTAGAATCTCCCTATAAATCTATAAGTAAACATGCCGAATGGTATGCAAGTGGTTATAAATGGATTAACTAAAGTATACTAGATTACAGAGAACACAAATAGTGCAGTTCTTTAAAAGACTACATCAAAACCCAATAAAACAAGTACCAGGAAATGGGTTCTTGCTAGAAGAAAGGGTGAGGCCAAGGGGACGAGGTAGAAGAAGAGGGGGAGGATGCAGGCAAGAATTCATCCTCTATACCACAGAACTGGGAGATGAGAGGGAAGGGGGGGCGAGGATACTGAAGTCATGGCATGGATCACAATGCTTTGTACTTGTTAATTGCTTAGTTAAATGGGGAAGAATTCAATACAGAACGCAGAATTAAGGTAAGTAAGGGAAGGGGTGGGTGAGAAGACTGGAAGGGGTGATATCGATCAATACACACTGTATTCATAAACCACCACGGTGAGTGGAATCCTCTTTGTACAATGACTTAAAGGTAATAAAATATTCAACAATAAATCACCGTAAAAGTGAATATAACTTGGTAAGAGTACAGACAGTGCTTAAAGGAATTGATTTCTGTGAATGGTTTTGAACCAATAAATAGCAATTGCTGGCATCCGATAATCGAAATGAAATGTACCTGAACTATCGGCTCTATCAAAACTATAAGCAGTTAACCAACTCAGCAAGTACCTGAGAACTTGGCAGCAACTTGCCAATGCCGCCGTGAAAGATGGGACCACAGAGCCTTTGTGTTTAGAGCACGCACTACATCCGGCCGATTGCCCCGGCTTTGCGGGATTCTGACTGTGGAGGGGGCTGGGAGGGGTCCGGGGTCCCAAGCCGAAGAAAGGCACAGAGAAAGCACCTGCCGTGCTTGAGCCAGTGAGTACAGAAAATGTCCCCACACCCACTCACAGCCAGAACTGAAAAGGGAATCAGAAAAGTCGCTGGGGTGACGGTGTCAGCGCATGGAACAAATCTGTTCCTCAGCCACTGGGGTGTGGCTGGCGTGTGGGGAAGGAGACCCTAAGACCTGCGGCTCTCCTGAAGGTTACCTCTGGAAGCCACAGAGTCACCTTGCCATTCCCTCCCTCTCAGCACCCATGCTGCACCTCAACACCCCTCACAGAGAACCAGATCCTCAGAGCTCTCATTGTCTGAAGCCCAAGTCCGGGCAGGGCCGGCCTCTTCCGGTGCCCGTTGCCGTTGCCTGACCTGTTTACAGCTTCACACCCTACCAGGCAGGAATACATCCAGCCAACATGCCTAGAGCCGGCAGAAATAATCATGTTCAGGACGAAACAGAACTGAGGAAATGGAGGCATTGCTTCTTAGACCTGTGGCCACAGAGGGTCCAGCAGGGGACAGGGCGCCTGGCCCAGGAGAATGAGGTGAGCAGAGGCTGGCCAGAGGACTCTGAATCCTGGGCCTCTCTGGCGGGGTGGGTCAGGGGGACGTGGACAGGCTGAGGTCACCCCGCTCTGTGGACTGGGCACTGGGGATAAGCGTGCGTGGTTGGCGTTTGCAGGGGTGGCCGCCGCCCTGCCAGCTAAGGCGTCCCCTCGCTGGTGTCGGGAGGAAGTGGGCTATTTCTGCAGGAGGCTGAATCCGCACGCACCCCCACTTCCGTTCCTTTACCACAGCTGCCTGCAGAGCCTGCCCTTGGATCTGTGCTGGAACCACGTTGCTATTTATGGTTATTCCTTTGCAGCCAACTGATTAATAAGCCAAGTAAGTCTCAGGAACGAAATCACGAGAAGAAAATTACATTCGAAGATCTCCCTGCAGATTTCTGGCTCCCTGACACCTGGGCCCAGGGCCTCTGGAGCTCTCCCGAGATCACAACTTTGACTCCGTACTTGGAAAACGGGCGCTAATTAGTCAAATGAAACTCGTGCCCAGAGCTAAATTCATCGGTGCTGCCCCAACCCTAAACATTCTACGCTCACCTGGGAGAGGCAACAGGAAGGGGACAGCTGTTCCCAGCCACACAGCGCACTTGGGGAGAGCCTTGTCTTCTGACCCCAGCTCACCAGAGCCGCACAGGGCTGGAGCCCCCCCCCCAACCCCCCCACCAGGGGATTCTCTGGGGCTGTGGCTGAGGCTGGGGAAACAGCAAACTGAGCACGCTGGCCCTGGTTGTAGAGCTGGGGTCCTAGGTCCAGTGGCCTCCTTGTTTCCCTGTTGGTAAAGCAAGGCTGGTTCGTGGGGCTGGAGCATGGAACAACAGGGCCTGTGAGCCACAGATTCCTGGAGGGGGGAAGGAGGGGAGTCCTGGGCCACCAAGGCCACCTAAGGCCAGTGCTCTGAGTATGAATACTGATTACAACGTCCAGGATGCAGATGGTGAGGCTGTCGCCATGACACAGGGAACCAGGAAGGAGGAGCAGCTGCCCAAGTCTCAGGGAGCCCCGCCTGGCGCCTTGTGCCCCCAGACCCCCACCGGTCCTTTCTGTACCTGGCTCTCTGGGTGTCCTGAAGGTGACGGTCAAGGCTGAAAGGCTGAGGGAACATCTGGGAAACTTGATTTCTGCTGGATCGAGCGCTGGCTGCAGAAAGAGTTTATTTCTGCCTGAGTGATTGCATCAGCTCAGAGGCTAATCTCATCTGGAAGGGTCGCCAGCCAGGTGGCTCTGCCTTCCCGCCAAGGCTGTGGGCCTGCAAGGCCCAAAGTGCCCGGTTTGTCCCCCTGGGGGCCGAGGCTGGGGCCTCCAGGGGCCCTGGAGGCTAGAAGGTTCTCCTGGCCAGGGCTCTGGAGGAGGCGGTCTGTCCCAGCCCACAAGCCCTTTTCCCGACCTGTTGCAAACCAAAGACCCAGGCTTGCTTTTAAATAATGCAATTAAAAATTCCACCTCTGAAACATGGTAATTGTAATCTGTCTCATCTCTAAGTGTAATTATATTAAACTCCAATTTTCCCTCAAATATGCATTCTAATTCAATTTTCCCTTTTTTCTCTTCTTAACTAAATCTATTATCATTCCCTCAGTTAAATTATGCTTATTTAATCTTTGATGAGACCTTTCACTGGCAATCAGCTGATTTAAATTAATGCCCCCAGGCCTTGGTGGGGGGCTGGGCGCTGCTCCCCGAGGCGCTGAGGAGAGCAGGGATGGGGGCAGGAGGCAGGGGGCAGGGGGCAGGCTGGGCATCACTGGATGCCAGCTTTGGGGACTCTTCCTCCGCCTGCCCCAGGAGAGGTTCCTGACAGCGCTGGGCGTCGGGGATCTGAAGGCAGCAGGTAAACAATCAGAGCTCAGACGTTAGACCTGCAGACGAGGCAAGCTGCCCTGTGCTCTCCTGGGCCTGCAGGCCCCGTTCCTGGGGCCATGGTCACCTCAGTGGGCACATGTGGCTGTCTGCCATGGCAGACTCACCCAACAAAGGAAATGAAAATTGTTCAATATGCCGGCTCGCCCTCAATATTTCTCATTATCATATTACTTAATTAGGTATAAGTCCCTCAGCTGTACAGCTTTTCTGCAACCATTAACTCAACCGACTGAATTAAATACAAAATAACTGAAAAAGAAAAGCAAAGCAGTCGAGTTCCCACCCATAACTTACAGACTGCCAATACTTGAGCAACAGGAGGTATATGGCCCAGCCCACATCTGGGCGCCCCCACCCCCATTCCCGCGAAGCCCCATCCACACACCCGGGGCCACTGGGCTCCATGTGCCCTGTGTATGACACCCGGAGCCTGGAGCCTGGCTGCTGGATCTGCTCTTCCCCATGGGGACCGAGGCTTGTGGGATCAGGACTGCCTCAGCGGCCAGCTAATGTATGTGGAACCCCAGGGTGGGTCTCCAGGGGGCCGGCAGCGGGTGAGAGGTGCGGCCTCCGGAGGGTGGGGAATCTAAGCCCACAGGGGCTGGTGCCCCCAGGAGCTGGTGGAAGGGGGCCACAGGTGTGGCGCTGTCTCCTGCCCTGGCCCTCTGGGGACAAGAAGGACCATGTGACTAAGAGATGAACAAAAGAGTTCGGATCTGCCTCCTGTTTGGTCGGGAGGACTGGGCCCTGGGGTCCCTCAGCCTTCAAGGTGGGAGCCCCTGGCTCAGCGTGCCTGCCTCCCCAGAACGCCTGCTCCAGGTGGGTCACACAGGGCTGGCCTGCTTCCCGGGCACCCTGGGCGTCAGCTCTGCAGGGGCTTGGTGGAGCTTTCTACAAACATCGCTGGGGTCAGAGACAGGCAGACACAGGGTCTCCCCAGGCCTCAGTTTCCCTGGCCTGGAGCCGAATGTGTGAGGGATGGCTGGCACATCTGTACACATGCACACAGGCACGTGTGTACAGGTACACATACAGGGCACATGTACACATGAACATTCATTCATTCATTCATTGATTCACGCGTGCATGTATTCTTCAAACGTTCAACCATTTACCATGCAGGCAGGTAACTCACTCTTGCGTTCTAAGCTCACTCAAGAAAGCCAAATGTCCAGCACAGTTCCAGTTATTTTCCAAGCAAATGTTATCTGTCTAGGCTCCATTGTTTCGAGAACCTGTGGCGACTTTCTTAAATGTGCGGCGCGTGTTTACTTCAGCCTGCTGCCTGTGTGAGTACAGCAGGTCAGCCAGAGGATCTGGTGCCTGGAGGGGAGGCATCCTCAAGCCCAGAGCTTTCTGCCCGGCTTCTAGACCC
Organism: Megascapheus bottae; assembly: GCF_031878675.1. Taxonomy (NCBI): domain Eukaryota; kingdom Metazoa; phylum Chordata; class Mammalia; order Rodentia; family Geomyidae; genus Megascapheus; species Megascapheus bottae. The sequence goes on along the minus strand of NC_143510.1, from coordinate 96,174,564 downwards.
CAGACGCCACACGGGTGGGCCAGCTTCATGGAGTTGTTGGGACTTGCGGGGTCCTCCCAGCTGGTGGGGCAGCAGGCTGTGCCTCCCGGAGGGAGGGTTCTCCAGGGCGGGCAGGCGGGCCTGCGCCTATGCCAGCCAGCACGGTCTCTGCAGCAGGGTGGGACTGAGCCTCCCCAGGGCTGACGGCACAACCTTGAGGGGCACGTTATCACCACCCTTCTATAAGAGTCTCTTAATTACAAGGACGTACCAACCAGTGTGTCAGGTTTTTTTTCAAATAATTAAAGTGATTTATAAATTGTGACATTCCAATACTGCACAGCAAAAAAAAAAACCTGATTATTTAAATATGGAGTGTAATTGTTCTGTAATTCATATTCAATAGAGGGCCAGCCATTTTTCAAATGAATGAAAATGTTCTATAAAATCAATTCGTTATCTAAAGCTACATGTAACTAGCGCACAGCTACAAAATCGTTATTGACATGATGGGAGCACAAGCGGGGGCAGAGAAATCCCGGTCCCTCGCGGCTGTGTGGCTGAGGCAGGCCGTGGCGGCCAGGCCGGATGAGTGTGGGGTCACCTGACGTTGCCCTTGCTGAGGAGAGGACAGCAGAGGCCAGGGGAGGCAGGCAGGGAAGAGAACGGAAACTTTCTGTCCACTTCTCCACAGAACGGGGGAAGAGCTTGCTTTGTGGGGCCCAGTGCACATTGAAAGCTTAGGCCCTTGCTGAGAAGCAGGGAAGTGTTTCTGGATGGACTCCCCAAGAGCAGTGCACAGCCAGGTACCACACACGCGTGTGTGGACACCAGTGTCCCAGCCGAGCTCCAAGAACCTGCCACTGCAGCACAGACGACCTCATGTGATTGGGGCTTGGACAACGGGGCTGAACTGGCCCTGACACCAGGGAAAACGTATGCATGCTTCTGTGTGCAAGAGCATGTGTCTGGGTTCCTCTGTGTCTGTACTGGTGTGTGTATGTGTGTGTGTGTGTGTGTGTGTGTGCAAGCTCACATGAGTGTGCCAGTCCCAGATCTGTGTGGAAGCCAGCTGGGGACCTGAGTGCCCCGTTCTCCCCGGGGCCAGGATGCCAGCGTCCCCCCTCCTCCACACCCAAGACCCCACTGTCTCACCTCCTCTCTTCCTTCAGGCTGGTGCCTCCTTCGGCAAAGCATGTGAATAACGTACTTTCACAGCCCAGCGTTACCCCTGGGAGACGCCCTCCCCCCGAGGGACCCAGGTGTCCCCGGCCGCTGGCAGAGCGTCGCATGCCTCCGTAGTGACAGAACCTAGACTCTCGTCCAGGTCACTGCCCCTCTGGGAAGCCTCTCGGGACGGCTCTCTGCTCTCTAGCCCTGGAACCACCGCTGGGAAGGGGACTGGCAGCAAACGTCCAGTGTGGATGGACCAGAACCACCAGGACAGAGAACTTGCTAGAAGGTTCTTCCTTCTCAGATCAGCCATGTGATGAGAAGTAGAATATGCCCATCTCATTTATTAAACTTCTACCCAAACTTAGACATCAAATGTTTTATTAATATTTTCTATCATCCTTACAAGTTAAACCAGCCATGAAAATTACCTTCAACAGAAAAAAAAATGTTGAAAATGTATTCATTTATAGGAGTCACAGAGCAGCCCTTCTTTGGTAATTTAATCAGAAACGACTGAGGTGTGCTCCGATACATTTTCTCTGATACAAATACTGAAATATTTAATTACTGTCAACCAGGCCTAGGGGAGTGAGTCATGTCGGTTGAAGCAAGGGCCCTGCAGCCCGGCCTGTGCCGAGCTCCGGGCCCGGGCCAGCACCAGGAGGGGTCAGGGGAAGCAGGGACTCCAGGCACGGCCGGCCCAGGGTGCAGCGACACTGGGAGTGGTCCCTGGGTGCTGGCTCCCTCCTCCTCCCATGCCCCTGCCTCCCTCCCAGCTGCCGCTCTCCTTGTCTTTCCTCCGTAGTCCCCCTTCCTCTCCTTTTGCTTCCCTCCTCCTCCTTCTTTCCCCCCTCTTTCTCCTTCTCTTCCTTACTGTTGGTTCCTCTTTTCTTCCTCCCTCTCCCTTCTCACTTTCCTTTCTCCTCCTTCCTTCCTTTTTTCTTCCTCCGCCCTCCTCCTTCCCTCTTTTCCCTCCCTCTGCCTCCCTATTTCCTCCTCCTTCCTGCACCTCCTTTCTCCTTCCCATACATACCCTTTCCTCTTCTTCTTCTTGTGCCTCCCTCCTTCCCCCACCTTCTTCTTCCTCCTCCTTGCTGTTCCTCTTCCCTCCCCACTCTTCCCCCCACCTGTCCTCTTCCTGTCCGCAGTCCAAACAAGCAGGTGTGGTTCAGAGGCGTCAGGGGACACCCTGCCCCTCTGGGGTCCTGGTGGCTCCCAGTGTGCTTGGAAGGCTCACCCCCGTGTCTGAGCACCTGTGTGCATGAGCGTACCTCTCTGCTCACTGGGGTGGATGCGTGCTCCCACCTGTCTGAGCACCTGTGAACGAGTGTGCACCGTCTGCACAGCCGTGGCCATGTGGCAGGCAGCTGAGCTGCCTACCCTCTCCTCGAGGTATTGGCTCTGTTCATGGACTCTGCGTTCCTACTTAGTATGTGTAGGATAAAGGAATTGGAGGCTGGAAAACCTCTTGGACTGGCCGAGGCCACCCGGAGCCTCCCTGATGAGCCAGACTCTGCCAGGTGGGAGGTGCCAGAGTGACCAGCAGTCCACAGGACATGGGGAGGCAGAACTGGGAGGCACTGATGTCACCAGGTGCCTGGGCCTGGGGACAGCTGGGGGGAATGGGGACAGCTGGGGGGAATGGGGACAGCTGGGGGGACTGGGACAGCTGGGGGGGACTGGGGACAGAAGGGGGACAGCTGGGGGACTGGGACAGCTGGGGGGACTGGGGACAGAAGGGGGACAGCTGGGGGACTGGGACAGCTGGGGGGACTGGGGACAGATGGGGGGACAGGTGGGGAGGACTGGGATAGCTGGGGGGACTGGGGACAGCTGGGGAGGACTGGGGGTAGCTGGGGAGGACTGGGGACAGCTGGGGGGACTGTGATAGCTGGGGAGGACTGGGACAGCTGGGGAGGACTGGGACAGCTGGGGGGACTGGGGACAGCTGGGGAGGACTAGGGGCAGCTGGGGAGGACTGGGGACAGCTGGGGAGAACTGGGACAGCTGGGGGGACTGGGGACAGCTGGGGAGGACTAGGGGCAGCTGGGGAGGACTGGGGACAGCTGGGGAGAACTGGGACAGCTGGGGGGACTGGGGACAGCTGGGGAAGACTAGGGGCAGCTGGGGAGGACTGGGGACAGCTGGGGAGAACTGGGACAGCTGGGGGGGCTGTGATAGCTGGGGAGGACTGGGACAGCTGGGGAGGACTGGGATAGCTGGGGAGGACAGATGGAGGACTGGTCCCACGGGCTTCCTGTGGCCTGCACAGTCCTGACGGATGTGGGTGACCCAGAGGACTGGCGATGTTGATGAAGACGCTGGCTCTGCTGGCACCCACATTCGTCCCAGGGTCAGATGCTCAGGTTCCCAGGGCTCTTCCCGCCTTCCATGGGAGGGGAGAATGGAAAGAGCCCTGGCCGGCTCCTCTGCTGTGGTAAGGCAGTGACTGCACCCTGCACAGGGCAGCTGTGAGCAGCCATGCTGTCAACAAGAGACCTGGAGGGGCCATGCAGGCGCTGGGGAGGGAGCCTGCCGAGTGCAGAGTGAGATATCTGGGGGTCTCTCCAGCCCAGTGGCCTCGAGTTCCGGCCAGTTCATACCCTCACCTGGATGGGCTATAGAGCCAGGAAGGGACAGTGACACTGGCCAGAAACCATGTCCAGGGGTTGGTGGGGTCTGTGACATCACAGAACCCATGGCTGGCAGACACAAGGGGTGGCTGCATGATGGTGGCCTGGCAGGCAGGATGGGGAGGGCTTTAGATGGGCACACGCATGTGGAGTGGGAGAGAAGAGGCATGACAGGGCACAGAAGTCGTCAGTGAACAGGGGACAGACAGAGGGGACAGGAGCCGGGGGACAGAGGGGACAGGAGCTGAGGGACAGAGGGGACAGGAGCCGGGGGTCAGAGGGGACAGGAGCCGGGGCACAGAGGGGACAGGAACTAGGGACAGAGGGGACAGGAGCTGAGGGACAGAGGGGACAGGAGCTGAGGGACAGAGGGGACAGGAGCCGGGGACAGAGGGGACAGGAGCCAGGGGTCAGAGGGGACAGGAGCCGGGGACAGAGGGGACAGGAGCCAGGGACAGAGGTTCTTTGTCCACACACTACACTCAGCACTGAATCTCTACCTGGCCTTGCCAGTCCTGGCTGTCCTCACTCTTCTCTGCCTGACTGAATGGCTGGACTCTACTTCTCAAATGAGAGTGTGAAACAAGGGAGCAAGGAAGGAAAGGAGGGAGGAAGGGAGGGAGGGAGGGAGGAAGGAAAGAAGGAAGGAAGGAAAGAAGGAAGGAAGGAAGCTGGGAAGGAAGGAAGGAAGCTGGGAAGGAAGGGAGCAAGGAAGGAAAGGAGGGAAGGAGGGAGGGAGGGAGGGAGGAAGGCAGGAAGGAAGCCGGGGAGGAAAGCTGCTCTGCCCACAGGCACAGAACTGTTTTAATTAAGAACATACCCTTAGTCACAATCACCTCTGAATCCAGCACACATCCCCATATCCGTCCATTTTGGTGAACATTTTGCCCAGCCCAGCCCCTCCACCATGCCCTGGGGGGACCACGTGACCACATAGCGTCCTGCCCCCCTGGCAGTGGGTGTTCCGAGGCACTGCCCACCCCCCATGCACATGGGCCCTGGGGGAGGCCCACACTCCACCCCCTCTCCTTGCCCCCCCGTCGACTCTAGGAGCACAGAATGGCCTTCCCTCCATTTGAATAATTTGCATGGAAGATGGACACCCGAGTGCAGCCAACCTGATCCCCAACAATCCCGTGCAGCCTGGGGCCCGAGGCAGCTGCAATCCATCATGCTTGGACTCGGACCGCGAGCTGGTGATGGCTGTCCACTCTCAGGGACCGGCCCAGCCCAGCCCCAGCGCAAGCAGTGATTGATTAACAATCCCAAACTGAATTACTCTCCGTAATGGTGATGAATACGGCCAGACCTTCCTGGCAATGATGGTTGTTTAGCCATTTTTAGACCCACGAACAGCAATCAAGTTTCCTCAGCTGTCTATTAATTACCATGCCAGCCTGCGGGTGGGGAGATGTGGTTTTCTTTCCAGGGGTCCCATCTGTCAGGGAGAGGCAGCGAGGCCAGGACGGCACTGTCTCTCCCCATGAAAAGGATTTGTCCGATGCAAGCTCTCCAATGTCAGTTGGGTCCACATTGTGGATTCTGAGAGGGTAGGCGCATGCCTGCTTCAGACAGAAAGCCAGCTGCCCTCTTCCAGGGTGCTAGGAGGAGCCTGCATCCCACCCGGCCAGACACTCACACCTGCGGGGGAAAGCTGCAAACTCTCCTGTCAGACCTTGGAGAGAAGACATCGTGCAGGCCCAGTCCTGGCGTCCCTCCAGGACCTCCAGGGATGGCAGCAGAGGCGTATGAGCGGCTACATTCCAAAGAAAATCAATCTCACTGAAAGTGCATCTTCTGAGGGGAAACTGAGTCATGGCCCAAGAAGACCCTTGTCTTCTTGAGACTTCCCTGGGCAGGGGCACAGGGCAGGCAGAGGGCTTCGGGCGAGTCATATGTGTGCCAGGTGTCGGCTGAAGTCATCATATTCTGCTTGGCACAGTAAGGGAAATGCTCAGGGCAGATCTGAAAAGGAAAGCAAGTAAGGATACTTTCCCAACCTTTTGTACGTACCCTGCTCGGAGCCCATGTCTAGGTCGCGAGAGGCTGCAGAACTGCCAGTCCTTGTCCAAACTGTTATGTAGTGTTCTGCGTTTTCTCTCTGAACATTATCTTCAAGGAGGAATACGAACATCTACGTATCTTAAAGCGATGCTCGAGGAAAATATGATGTGTGGAAATCAGGATGGACACAGCAGATGCATCCAGGGGACATTATTCATCTTGTAAGGAAGCCAGAAAAATCTGTCTTGTGAGAGCTCACGCAGGTTCTCTTCAAAGGAAGCTGTCCTGGGCATGCAAATATTTGTATGCAATTCAAAGACTGCGTGAAGAGGGAGTGAGGGGAGGGCAGAGAGGAGCTGTGAGAGTCCCAGGACGGATGGGGGAAGAATGGCTGGGACCGGCCCGGCGGGAGTGCTCAGAACACGGCTCTGCAGGCACTGCTGTCAGCCTGGACAGGCATTGCTCAGGAGAGCCCAGCGGGCCTGGCACCCGTGTGCGAGCTGAGGCCATGCGATTTGTCCCCCAGGGGACAGGGGAGTAGCTGATTCTGGACGTCTCATTGTACTTCCAGGCACTCGCTCTGGTGTCCACACAAAATCCCTGTAAATCACCTCCCAGGATGCAGGTCCATGGCAAGAAAGGGCGGGGGTAAGGAGTAGAAATGGACCTTCTGGAAGATTCTGTGCCCCTCCTCAGCCTGGAGCCTCGAGGCCATTCCCTATCCTCTATCTGCCTTGGGCTGCTCAGGGCTGTGCCATGGAGGACCAAGGCTCAAGATGGGGGCCTCGGGGGAGGCTAGAAGGCGTGTCACCAGATGGTGACAGCAGTGAGCACAGCAGTGGCCCTGACAATTCTTGGAGGGGTCCACGTCATATCTGTCTGTCTGTCCATCCACCCGCCCACAAGCGTGACTGACAAGGACACTGCCTGGATGGCGCTGAGGGGCTGGTTTTGCAGAAGGACAGGTTGGCCCCATGGCTGGGCTCAGCACTCAGCCCCCACCCCCAGCTGAGCCCAGCGCCTGGCAACACATCTGTACAGCGTGCCCTCCACCCGCAGCGTCCCAGAGCGGGTAGCTCTCCTGTGTGAGGCTTTCTCCAGAGTGGAGATGGAGTTAAAATTGGATTTCTGCTCAGATTGATTATCTAATGTGATAGAAAAATATACAGTCTGGGAGCAAATTTAGATTTCAGTGAAAAATTAAACTGTTATACCAAGTTACCCAGTGAAGCATTAAATGCATTCTCTATATAATTACATCTGCAGATAGCGGTGGAGACTCGCTGTCACTCTGGAGGCCTCAGGACACCAGGCCCACAGGCACTGACCCCGCTTGGAAGGCATGGGGGGGGTCCCTGATTGATTTCCATACTGTCTTTTCTGGCCCAAGGGGGCTGTCTTTCTGTGGGCTTGTGAAAAGAGGCCAGGGGAAACTTCCCAGAAGCTTCTAGAACACGACAGTTCAGACAGCACAATGGGAGAGGGGTAGCCTGGGCAGAGTCTGCTTTCCCAGGCGGCCCCCCAGCTGGACACTGGGGACCAGGGGAGTGGGCATAACCCCCCTGTGAGAAGCCATGGTCCACGCCCTCCGCTTGCCTCCCCAGGCCTCTGGAAATTGAAATTTTGCCATCAGCAACCTCCAGTGGTCCTTGTGGAGAAATGAGAGCAGCTGCCCCAGGCAGGCCTCTTTCCTCCCTCAGGGTGACCCCCCACCCTTCCTGGAACTGTGAACTGGGGGTCCCTTCCAGCGAGGAGGCAGGCCAGCTTGTGTGCCTACACACCTGCACGCACATCCTGGCCATAAACAGCAGGGCTGCCCCTGTCCACTGACCTGCTGCTGACCTCCAGGGCCATCAGAGACACCTGGCATTGTCCGAGCCCCCAGGGGCTGCCCAGGCTCCTCCAGAGTCACTGGGAAGGGAGGTGCCCGGTTGGAGGAACTCACCGAGGAAAGCTCTTCCTAATTCTCTAATTGCCTGCCATTGTTTCCAGACACATCCCTCTGCCTGGGGCTGGGGCAAGTTCACACTGGAGAGCTGTTCTCTGGTTCTGTGAACTTTCAAGAAGGCCCGGAGTGTGCGGGGACTCGGGGCTCACCTGGATTCAGGGGCGCACATTCGGGAGGAAATCAGGCCCAGGATGCTTCAAGCTCAGGGCTGCAGGAAGAAGCCAGTGTGGTGCCAGCTTCTGATGTCCCTGCCTGCCTGCGCCTTGAAAGTGGCCCCACGCCCCACAGCTTTATCCCAACACCCCAGTGTCACATTAGTGAGAGTCACCAGAGAAATAGTCAACAGGTCATAAACACGGAGAGTGATGCGGGTGTCTGGGCGCATGCCTGTAGTCTCGTGCCTGGGGGACTGAGACCGTGAGATTTAGGATAGTCTGAGCTTCATTCATAGTGAGCATGTGGGTTTTTCTCTCAAAAGTGTGTGTGTGTGTGTGTGTGTGTGTGTGTGAGAGAGAGAGAGAGAGAGAGAGAGAGAGAGAGAGAGAGAGAGAGAGAGACAGAGAGACAGAGAGAGAGACAGAGAGAGAGACAGAGAGAGAGAGACAGCGACAGAGAGAGACAGAGAAGGTAGCTCATGCCCTGTAGATACTGAGAACTCCTACTGCTCATGGATGGAGGCCGGGAGCATCTGTCGCTCGCCCCTGCCAGCTGAAGACGGGCACGAGGTACACAGTGCAGCGGGTCCAGCCTGAGAACTGAGAGGAGGGCCAGGTCCCTTCCACCCTTCACCCAAGCCTGCAGGCAGGCCGCATGAATCCTCCCTGTCCCCATTTCCAGTCCCCCCGGCCCTCAGAGCCCTGGCTGCCATTCCCGCTGCCTCCCCCTCCAGGTCACCGCGTCCGCCGGCCTCACTGGCCCAGTGTTAAAGCCCAGGAACACACGAAAGCCCGGCCGTCTCCGCACCCGTGGGCCTAGCTTGTCAGTGCCTATGTCACCTCAGATCTGCCTAGTTAAGACAGTGACGGCAATGGTGGCTGGGGGGGGGAGGTGACACTAGAGGTCTGCCAATAACAGCTGAATCAGCTCAGACCTCCAGGTCCTTCAGGGGCCATGTGAATCCTCCCTGCAGTGCTCCTGGGTGATTCTGGGCGGTACAAACCAGGCCTTCGACTGCACACAGATTTTCTGATGTGCATGGCATGTTAGCACCCACCACAGACCCCACCCCACCTGTCACCGTCCCCCCCAGCTTGGGTCACTAGCAGGGTCACCTTCAGAGAAAGCCCCAGTCCACTCCCCCAGCCACTCAGTCACTTATGCTGCTTGTCCTAAATCCCCACCCGAAACACCTCAGGCGCCACAGGTGACCAGGCTAAAGGCCCTGACTGGAACGCCATGGACACCCTGAGAGAATGCCCCGCTGCGTGCAGGCCGGCTGGCGCAGCCACAGCGCAAGCGCAGGAGGAGCGCTGTCTCCACCTCAGTACTAGAGCTACGAACTGGGGCACAGCGCCTGCCTTGTGCTGGCAGCTGCATTTCTAGCCTTCACCTGAAGTGGCTCAAACATGGACCCGTGGGTACACATAAGAATCTCCATTTACCCAACAGAGTTGCAGAGCCAGAAAGAACCCATAGGCAATGGCACTGTTTTCTACAAAGGACCAGAAAGGAAACGTAGAAGGCTTTTCAGGTCGTATGAACTCTGATACAAATGCACAATTCTGCTGCCTAAGTCAGAGTCACGGATAATTTGTAAAGGAAGTGTCCCGATTATATTCCAATAAAACTTTATTTACAGACACAAGTGACAGCCAGGCTTAGCCCCTCAGTGTCATGTGCTGGCCCACGTAAGGGGACAGGCAGCTGAACGCAGATGAGATGGACAGCTCGCCTGTGCCACAGCTCAGGGACCTAGTTACCTGAGTCTGCCCAGCCGCTACCCCACCAGTGTCAAATCTGACGCAGCATACCCTAGCCACGCAGGAGGCGAGATCTGAAGATCACAGTTCAAACCCTAGGGAGGGAAGTCCATGAGTCTCTTATCCCGTTACCCATCAGAAAACTGGAAGTATAGCTGTGGCTCAAGGGGTAGAGTACAAGCCTTGAGCTGAAGAGCTCAGGGACAGCGCCCAGACCAAGTTCAGTCCCCATAACTGACCAGAACACACCACCACCACCACCACCAACATAACAATGCAGCACATAGGTACTCCTTAGGGACACACCCATGCAATAAAAGCCACGGGATGGAGCAGGAGCTCTGGACTTAGGAGGGAAGTGGAGGTCCCAGGGGAGGGTCCAGCAAACCCTTGGGGAACTGATGTGGAGGTCTCTTATTACAAAATGATGAGTCCCATTCTTAGAGCTTAGTATGCATGGAAGGGAGGGAGGGAGGTAAGAGGGGAGAAGGGAAGAGGAGAGGAGGAGGGGAGTAGCAGAGGAGAGTCATGGGGGGCAGAGAAGGGAGAGATAAGAGGGGAGATAAGAGGAAGAGACAAGAAAGGAGCAGAGAAAGAGAAATAGATAGGCAGAGAGGGAGGGAAGAGAAGGGAGACTAGAGAGGAGAGGAGAAGGAGGAAGGTAGGAGAGAGGAGGTGAGTTGAAGCAGGAAGATAAAAAGGATGGAAGGATGGAAGAGAAGAGAGGGAGGTGGGGGGAATGATTCTAGAAAGTCAGGCCAGCAGATTGATACTGGCAGAACGGGCCCAGGCTCCTGAGCAGCAGGCAGTGTGCGCCATGTTTGCAGCAGGTCTGCTGCTTGGACTGGAAGCCCTGCCTGCTGTCACACTCAGAGCAGGGACGGGAGGCCGGCCGGAAGGACTGCGCACGAGGGTGCTTGCCAGGCAGGAGTGCTGAGCTTGGAGACCAGAGCTCTGCCTGGAAGGCTGGAGCAGGCTGCCCTGAGCCAGAGCCCGCCCTGCCTGTCACTGTCTAAATGGGCCTGGCCGCTCCAAGAGCCTGTCTTTTATTCATTAGAAAGGGTTTTATCGGCTAAGTGCTTTTCAAGGGTCTAAAATGCCCCGAGACTCTTCAAAAGCTGTGGGAGGGAGGCCGCCTCCCCCTCCCGTATCTATCAGCCAGCCGGGGCACTGGGGGCACAGCCTGTCAGCTAACAGATAATTCCACACCATTTCCCGCCCTGGCTCCAGCCTCCCCCACTCACCCCAGGCTGTGCTCAGAGGGAAGATGAGCCAAGAGAATGTCTTGGGTTTATTATGGCAAAAATCAGCCATACATAATAATGATTGCATTTCTTCAGATGACAAAAACACCGCCAGCATTTTCTCCTTTAACCCTGACAGCCATCCAGGGACAGACACTCTAAAGCCTGGTCATGTCGCCCCAGGAATTTCTAGGTGTTTATGAACTGATCATTGAGCTCGGCCACTTGTAGGCCTTAAGTAGGTTTTATGAGAAGCAAAGGAAACCGCATAAAGAACTTCTACAAACAGACAGCGAAAATTTACTCCTGCTGGGAAAATGGGCCCTGGGCCCCATCTGATGTTCTGTAGAGAGGAGGCTTGGTGTTGGTGGCTATTTGGGGGACGCAGGGTGCCATCTCAGTGGGACACTCAGTGACCATGAGACTGCCTGGAGTCGGTGACACCTGACATGGAGGACGGACAGGGCGGTGAGGACATGGGCGGGAGAGGCCGCATCCTGCCGTGCTGTCCGTGGTCCAGCTCCAAGGGAGAAAGTGTAGCCTCCCTTGCCCAGAGCACCAGCGGGGGACACTGGTTCCCCTTCCACCTGTGAAAATGCCCAAAGGAACTCACATCAGGGATGTTTGCCACCAGACTCCCAGCTACCCCACTCACAGCTGTGCTCGTCCTAGAGAACTCCATGAACAAACGCTAGCCTCCATGCAGCCCAGGCTCACCACACCATGAAAGACAGGTGTTCACACACGTGTCAACACTGAACCTTGGAAATGGGGGGCTCGGTGACGTGGAGGGGACGGCAGCTGGCTTCTCCTGTGAGGAGGTGCATAGGGGAAGTGGACTCGAGAGACAGAGTGGGCCTGGAGCTGGGAGTGGGAATAAGTGCTCCACGGGCGAGGTGGTTGGGGGAGAAGGCTGCACACTGAGAGGTGCTTAAGGCCACTGCGTTGTGAGCTGAGGGTGCCAACATCTACGCCAGACACACAGCAGTGACCGTGAACTGCATTGTCCACTGCGGAGGACAAGGGCGTAGGGAGATTCCTGAGGCCTGCAGCTGTGGCGTCCGTGGCAGGGCTTCCAGAAGGGTTAGCAGAGTGGAATCACGACCCCGAATGTGGGTGGCACCATCTTCCAGGCTGTGGCGGTCTAGGAGGAAATGGGAGATCCCCTGCACAGACCGCCTACCATCTTTTAACCTTTTTATCTAGTTCTCAGCCTTATCATCCATCTACCTGTCCGTTTATCTGTCTATCAATCTACCTATGTCCATCATCCATCCATCCATCCTTCCAATCCATACATCTACACACGCGCACACACACACACACACACACACACACACACACACACACACACACACACACACCCGCGTACATCTCCGTATTTATCCCTGCCTGTCTTCTTCCTAACCTCCTGGCTGAGTCGTGAGCACCTGATTTCCTGCACCCATCCCTTGTGCAGGCCAAGCCGCCTCCCTCTGTGGGACAGCCGGCTCCGGCCCGTTGTTTATCTCCACACAGAGCTTTGTGTTTCCACTTTAAAGAAATCAGTTGCTTCTAGTCATATGAGAAGACATACTCATTCCAGATAAGCTTGGGAATGCAGAATTTTCCACGGAGTAAACATTAATCAATAGTAATTAACCAGGCCTTGTTAACATCTGGCATATATTCTTTGAGGCTTCTTTCTATAACAATATATCATTTTTCCCTCAAATTGGAATTTTGTTTTCTGTGTTGTTTACCACCAGCTTTTATTGATTTTTTTCTGTCTACAAAGATAATATATATCTTAGAGAGGAAGCAGAAAAGCTAAAGAAAAAAGTAAATGAACTGAAAATGATTTCAAAGACTGTTTGGGAGGATTTATTTGGAAGGTAATTTGGGGAGAAGTGGATAATGGGGAGGGAGCATAGGAACCAGGCGCTTGGAATTCAGAACTTTCTTAATGACCAGATTATTGCATTACAGCTCCCTGCAATGCACTGGGGAGGGAGGCCCCTAGACTGTACTTAGCGTTCCTGAACCCTGAACACCCCGAATGTAAATCTGGATAGAACTCATAAACGCGTACTGTGAGAGCTTGATATTACACCGAGCGTTAGCCCACAGAACAAGGAGTCTGCTGCGTGGCGTTGAGGTGAATGGCTGTCCCCAGGGGAGGTTCTGCAGCCGGGCACTGGTCACCCTAGCTTCACGGGAGGCGGAGGTCCGAGGACGGTACTCCAAAGCCTGCAAGAAAGCCCGCGAGCTTCTCATCTCCAATGCACCACCAGAACGCCTGGCTCTCAGTGCTGAGTGCTTCCCCGGAACAAAAAAGCTCAGGCAGCGCCTGGGCCCTGACTCCAAGCCCCACACACCGCAGGAAAAAAATTGTGTGGATGCCGCACATAAACGTAAGACAGCAAACGCCCCAAACTTCATGCAGGTAACACTTTCAAATAACCTTGGGGACGGTAGAGAAGACCCATTGTCAGAAGCACAAGAAGTCAATGGGGAAAAAAACATGCACGTGAAAGGACAGACAGACCTATTTGTCCAAAAAGCGCTGTTTTAGCATCTATCAACGTGATCATCTGTTATTCGTGACCTTATCAGTGTCCCCGTGAACTTACTTTTAAATATCAAGACACTTACTACAAGAAGAAGTGTCACTTGGCAATGTAATGTTCTTACAGGGCCGAGTGATAAGTGGCAATGGAGAATGCCCTGAGACATTGTAGGACGTGGTCTTCTACGATTTCACCGGAAAGCTCTTACCTGAAGTCTTAAATGAGAGCCTTCTGGGTCTTATTTCATTATCTGTGTTGGACTTTGGAAGTACACATTTGTTGAGGTGTACTTCAGTTTTCCCAGAAGGCAAATGAATGTTCACCTCCCGTTCAGCATATTGAACGTCTCCTCCCTCCCTGGACGCATGCGCGGAGGGCAGACCACAGCTGACCTCTGGAGGCAGCTCTGACGGCGTCCAGTCCAACAGCACAAATTCACTTTGTCCACATCAGAGGCAGCTAAGTATCCTTCCCTTCCCTTATTCTAGAGCTATTGCTAGGATAAGGTCTCCGTTATTCCTGCTGGCCATGGCTTGTGATTTTAATTCTGTTGTATTTGGGTAGGGGCTTTCGTGGTGATGTACCATTAGCGTGACCAGGTCACTCCTGCACTAGCACCAGCAGTGACCCGGGAGCCGGCCACGCCTTCCCTGCAGGGCCCAGGGGACCTCTGCCTGCAGGGCCACCCAGAAGCGTTGTCCTTAGCACAGCACCAATGCCAGGCCCCGCTCATCACCACTTCCAGTTGAAATTAAGTAGAAACCTTGTGTGGGGGAGGGGCTCTGTGCGGGAGGGGGCATTGTGAGGGGGAGGGGGAGGCCTGTGGGGGAAGGGGCATTGTGGGGGGGAGGGGGCCCAGGGGGGGAGAGGGGCCACCGCAGCCTGGAAAGCCTGGCTGTCCGGGAGACTCCTGGCTAAGCCCCGTGACTTGGCGTCATTCAGGCTGGCTCAGGCTCTGCCGCCTCTCTCTGAATATGTCTGCAGTCACTGTCTGTCATTTCCTTTCTAATGGTGACACTTCTGACGAGTCTCCCTCTTTCTAAATGCTACAACACAAAGCTCGAGTGTTAACCAGTGGGAGTCATGTTTCCACTGCCTTCTGCTCTTAGGGATTTGTGTTTTTATTTCCTTTTTATCTTCACTGTGACTTTTATTATCTTACACCAATTAATTATTTCCAATAAATAAATATTCAAATAGTCCAAATTCCGAACTGCTTAGCTCGACCAAATCTGTGTGTTCCCTAACTGAAAGGAGGGTGATGTGCCTTGCAGCATTCATTTGTGGGCTCGGGTTTTCTCTGGGTGAGGGGTGAGCTTGGATTTTCCGTCATGCGTGTCCTCTGCCATGACTTTGTGTTGTAGGGAGTGGACATCCATGCAGTCTTGTGGCACTCACATCCCGTGTGAGCAGTCTGGAGTTCAGAGCAGCTCACCTGGGCCGGAGACCCCCATCTCAGCCTGCACACTGGCCCCTGGCCCTGGCTCTTTTCTACAGGTGGGAGACCCCAGCAGGGAGAGGTCACCCTCACCCCCCACTGCTCACCAGTCCACAGCTGGGGACGCCTGGTCCCTGCTCCCTGGCACCGGGTTTAGCTTGTTTTGTTCCCTGAGCCCCATGCTGGAGTAGCATGTTTTCCTCTCCGGTCCACACACCACGAAAGCCCGCACTTCTCAGGCTGCACTGGAGTTCACACAGCCATTCCACTGTGCGTTATTTCCACTGCGCTGGAGAAGAGTAGGTGTCTGCCGTGCAATCCGCCATGCCTTCCTGCACTGATGGGGGTCAACTTGCTTTCCAGTGTCTGCTGGGCTCCCCCAGGGGCTGGCATCTTCCTCCAGAACCACTTGTGGCACCTCTGTGCCTCTCCTAGCTCTGCACTGGGGTCTCCCAGGGCCCACAGCTACATTCAGAGGCGGGGAGGTGGCGGAGAGCCCCGTGTCTCCCTGCGGGACGGGGGTGAGGAAGGATATGCCTCTGCTAGCGCCATGTCCTTTGTGGGGCCAGCTCTCCCTCTCTGGTTCTCCCTTCCCATCAGAGACCCAGAATCTTCACTTCTCAGTGGGAGCCACTGGAGAAGGATCTCCTGCCCTGGACACTGGGGCCCTGTGGGCACTGGGGCAAGAGGCCTGTGGGGAGGAGAGGACCCCCGGCTGCCAGCAGAGCTTTGGGGCCTCTGAGTAGAGTTCAGGGGAGGGAGGTGGGCTCAGAATCCCACACTCAGTGTTGAGTGGGCCAAGGTGATCTGGTCCTGGTTTATGTCTGCTCCCCACTTCCGGGTGGGATGTTGGTCAGAGGAGACCCACGCCCCTGGCCTCCGGGTGAGCTCTGAGGCTCAGGTCAAATGTCTTACGTTCAACGCTTCCTTCGTGCTTACAGCCCTGCATCTTTGTTGCCTCAAATAAAAGCCAGAGTTAATTAAGACACGGCATCGAGTCCCTCCCCCTTTAAATTGTGCTGCTGTTTAAGCATCCTTAATCAACGGCAAGGGGGAGACCCGAAATAAAACGTACCGGAGATTTTCTTTCCTCGGGGGTCGTTTATCCCCGGCTGTTATCCCAAGCCAGGTACACAATCGTTACCTCCTAATGGTTATTGAGCTTCCCGCTGCCCTGCAGCTGCCCAGTCCTCGGGGAAATCAGCCCTCCGTGCGCTCTGGCTTCCCGCACACCCAGGTCGATGTGCATTTGGCTTTATTTTAGGGCAGGAGCCCTACCACATTGCTTCAGAGCTTAGCTTCAGAAAATTAATAGCCTAATTAATAGAAACCACTATTAAACCACACAGTTACATCCTAGAGCAAAACGACACCTTTCAATGGAACTCCCAGCTGTGCTAATGGATGGATCCAGCGCACATTTATTGAGTTTCTACTATGAGCCTGTCACTCCAGCCAGATAAAGGTCAAGGGTGGCCTGCCTTTACTCCACTCCAGCACGAGGCAGCCATTTCTGCCCTAGTCAAATGCAGCAGGGCTGGCTGAGCTCCTGATCCTGGCACCGTCCCACCAGCCCCCGTGTGCCAGTCCTGTATCCCAGTGACCTTCCCCCAGGTGACATTTTTCCTTTCTGAGAAGAGGCAGTTCCTAGGATTCAGGTATAGTGGGTCCAGAGGTCGTGCGTGCCTCAGCTCTGACACTGACATGCGTGGAAGTCCTGGGCCACACCACACCCACAGCTCCAGTCCGCGTTCTGTGGGAGCCCAGCATGCACCAGCCGAAAGGGTGGCTTTAAATGGCTGAAAGGGAGGAGGAAGAGAAGGGACTCCACAGGCTGAATGGACCCCTCTGGCCTCCCTCCCCTGGGCTTCCACCCCCTGGCCTCTTTTTCCTGTCCTCCTCCAGTGCAGTGCTCATTTACCATGGAGGGAGCAGAGGGACCCTGGGTCCCAAGGCCAGAGGCATGGAGGCTTTGACGAGCCCATGAGTCACGGAGAGGCATGCATGGACCACCTTTCTGAGCCTGACCTGCTTCAAATCAAAGATGCGACATGGAGAGAACCAGGCAGATTCCAGGAGGCCTACTACAAACTGGAGGCCAGCGCGTCAGGCAGAGAGCTGCGGGGAGCAGGGCAGACTCTACTAAAGCAGCAGAGCTGGTGAGCTCTGCTCGCTCACCCGTGGGCACTTCGCAAAGGGCCATCTATTTCTTCCTGAGGATGTGGGTGGGACAGCCTCGGTCCACCAGTCAAAGGAGGCTTTATCTGTGCTACACCAAGCGTGAGGGGGCGTGGACATTGGCCACGTTTGCTGGGGCTCCATGGGAAGCCAGCTAGCTGCCTGTCCTCGGGCTTGCTCCCGGGGCCTGCGCCGAGGGACCCTCTGCAAGGAGGGCCTGGCACGACGTCCATCGGGGGTCAGTTTGCATTTTAATTTGCTGATGTATGCAAGGATGCTCAGGACAAAAAGGTCGGGAGTTTGCTTTAATGCAGTTAATCATGGATGTGCTGCCCATCCACGGAGCTACCTGCCATCCAGAGGGCAGGCGGCCCTGGTGACCACCACACAGCGTCTTCTCTGCCGGTGCAAACATCCTGAACTCACTTTCATGCCCATTAGCTGGTGTTATAGGCCAATTATGATGGCCTTGCTGGCGAGGGGAGGGGCAGTGGATGACAAGCCAGGTGAGAGAGCCCTGTTTGGGAGGAGGGCTTCTGGGAGGGCTTCCTGGAGGCAGAGGCATCCGCTCACAGAGATGAGAGTGGGAAGGGAGCCAGAAGCACCAGGATGTCTGCCCAGAAGCCTGGCAGGGAGTGTCTGGGCTGTGGGTCCACACAGCCTGGACTGGCAGTGCCTCATCAGCAGGCATGTGTGCCTGGGCTTGCAGTAGCAGCGGGAAGAGCAGGGCAGCCTGCGTGAGCCAGCGGCACACAGAGGGGAAGGGAGGCCGGGGCTGCAGTGGGTAGACCCAGAGCCAAAGTCTGGGCAAGGAGGTGTCCGGATCATCCTGGGTTTCTGCCTCAGTGCCCAGGGCAGACGGTGATGGCCTGAGGTTGTGGAGGCTGTGACGCCGATGTGGGACAGAGGCACCGGGTCCATCTGTGTGCAGGACGCTGGGCGGTGTCTGGAGGCCTCACCCTTCACCTGCGGAATGAGCCCCAAGCACAGAGCAGCCAAGGCTCTGCGTCCCCTTGCCTGGCCCGTCACCCCTGCACACCACAGCAGCCTTGTCCCCTCCCGGCCTGAGCCTCCATGGCCCAGCCATTCTGAACCACAGGCCAAGGTGTCCTTTGACCTCAGGGACATACACGTGCCCTGCCTGGAGCAGCCTCCCGTTCCTGTGCCTCGCCAGCTCCTCACCACCCTGCTCTCGCAGGCAGCCCCGCCCAGGGCTGCTCCTAACGCAGTCCCCACTCAAGACTCCACCCCTTCCGGGGCCCAGCTACAGAGGACACCGTGGACGTCTTCACATTTCCCCACCAACCCCGCCACCCGCGCCCCTGGGCCTCAGGGGACAGCAGTGGCTGTGGTTGGCTCCCGGCCCCCAGGAGGCAGGCTGGGACCTCACTCTCCTGGAGACGGTGAACAGAGCAGAAAGCACTGAGTTTATGTTCCCGGCTCTTACGTTTATTTGTATTTATCAAATGTGGACCCTTCGCTAAAATCTCCTTGGAGGGTTTTCAAAAATTAAAGCATCGCATCTAAAAATACTGACCTTGATATCCAGCGTGCGTGGCTAACTCCCCAGTCCCAGAACATGGAGAAGAAGTGACAGCCAGGACAGAGGGGGCTGGGCACGCAGGAAAAGGGGATTTCACTGTCGGGACTGCTCTCCTTCCATGGCAGGGCAACATGGCGCCAGCATCTTCCACAGCACGGGGTTCGGGAGCAAGGAGCTCGGATGGGAGAGGAGAACCAACGGGTCGGCACCCCAGCATGAGAGGCCACAGCAGTCCCCACAGACCAGCGGGGCCGCCTCAGAAGCGGCCCAGCTCTGTAGTGACCCCAGCTTCACAGCCAGGAGAGGGGCAGACTGACCTCACGGGAGCTGGGCTCTCCCCACACAGCCCTGTGAACTGAGGGTCCAGCTGGTGCTGTGTCCTGGAGGGAAACTCAGAGAAGAGGCTGCTTGACTGGACACAGCCTCGTCCCCTGAGGAGGACAGAGGCGAGGGACTCCAGGCCCCAGAAAGAGGCCCTCCCCTCACTGGCATCAGGTGACCTGCGACAGGACGGGAGAGGCGGCTGCAGAAGTGTAAGGGAGATCTTAGAAGGAAACTGCCCCTGCTGTCCTCCCTGGCCCGTCCGTGAGCAGTGTGTGTGGGGCGGGGGCAAGGATGTGAAGAAGACGAGAAGCCGGAGAAGAGGAGCAGCTGTCCTCTGGAGGGACCCCTCCTGGCCTCCACCACCGGGAGAAAGCGCAAGTCACAGTCTTCCGTGAGGAAAGCCCTGGTGGCCCGGCTGCCCCAGCTGGAGGAGAAGCAGCTCCCGTACTCTGACATCAGGGTTTGTCCCCTGCTCGGGGCCCTGGGCCGTCACTGACCCCAGGGCCGCCACCCTTCCCTTCACAGACCTGGCGCTGGGAGGTGGGCTTAGCCATTCCAGACAAGAGCCTTCCCTGCTTTCCAGCAGGCAGAAGGCCTTATAGATAATGTTCTTTAAAACCCAGCAAGTATGTGTTTAGTTGGTACCCACCACAGAGAAAAATATGCATATTAAAGAGTCCATAATTACATAATGAGCACTTACTGTCAACTGCACTTTGCTACCTTGTTCTTTCTGTCCTCTTTATCTTAAAAAAAAATCAAAAACAATTTCCATAAACACTAAAATAAATCAAGCCCGAGCTTTGGGTTAATGCAAAATTATGGGTTTGCTCTGAGCACATGGATAGGTTTCCAATAAAATATCCTTCTCCCTGGCTGAATGTGACTGGTAGACCTGCGGGCGTGGGGTCACCTCGGGGAATGGCCTGGGCCTGGAACTCCCTCGGGAAGGCTGGACGCCCAGACGCAGAAGGTGGCCCTGGAGTGAGGCACTTAGATTTAAACCCCTCACATAGCTGGTATGTGTGGGAACATTCTGTGATCTCCCTGCACGGCTGTGTGCACACAGGGAGCCGGTCGGCATGGATCTCATTCAGCTGCTGAGGAACGCGTCTTCCCCCACCTCCCCTCTCTCTTCCAGTCCTGGGGCTCCTTTTGCTCAAGGCCAGAGCTCTACCACTTGAGCCACAACTCCACTTCCGGCTT
The DNA here is from genome assembly GCF_031878675.1 of Megascapheus bottae. Classification (NCBI taxonomy): domain Eukaryota; kingdom Metazoa; phylum Chordata; class Mammalia; order Rodentia; family Geomyidae; genus Megascapheus; species Megascapheus bottae. The sequence continues at coordinate 96,154,423 of NC_143510.1, read as the reverse complement.
TTTCTGTGCATGTGGTACCGAAGAATCAAACTCGGGGCTTCCTGCACGCTAGGCAAGCACTCGACCGCCCAGCCACGCTCTCAGCCCTCCTTCTATATGTTCTAAACTAAAAAGCCAATCTATGAAAGGGGTGGAAACTCTCCTTTAATCCAGCCTCTCCTGGCTGAGGGTCACGTGACCAGCCCTTGCACCAACTGGCATCCTTCCCATCCACAGCCATCGGCTCTACACACAGTGCCCAGGCTGCCTGCAGGAATCCCCTGGCATGCACTCAGCCTGACTGGGCCCCGGTAGGGGCTTGGCGTGGGGCTCGTGGAATCTGAGCTGTCAGCATGAGTAGAGATGGGCTTTCCTTTCCTTTCTCTCTTCCTTCCCTCTCTTCTTCCTCCTCCAGCTTTAGTCAGTTTTCCCAAAGCTTTGCTCCGTCTGATCCTCCCTCTCCAGCCTCCCCCCTAGCCTCTGCTTCCACTCAGAGACACCCCAAGGCCCCCAGGGGTGACCCTGGCAGCCTCCCCTCCCCTAAGGAGCAGGCCCTGTGCTCCTGTCATTACCTGTCACTTCACCTGCCCACAGGACATAGTCCACCTGTCCCCTGGCTCATGAAACGTGTCAAGCCCAGGGCACCGGTGAGCGCTGAGGCCCACACAGCCCCCGAGCCCACCTCGGGCCCGGTGCCCGGTCACCCCAGCCTGGTCCTTGTCCATTGACCCTTTCTGTGGGCCCCAGACACCCAGAGCCCGTGACTGGGACTCACTGCTGCCTCCCACTTCCTCTTCATTCAGACCCCGGGTGGAGAAGCCTAGCCGCACCTCCAGCCTCCAGGCCGCCCCTGGGCCCCGTGGAGCACCAGCCAGGCCCCACACAACACTGGGGACACGCTCCGAGGCTGAAAACAGGTGCGGGCAGCACAGCCCGCCCGAGGGCTTCCTGCTTCGTGCCACATGGAACTTCTGAAGTCAAGCTGAAATATAACACGGAGCTGAGGGACCGGACCAGGAAGCCACTCTGGCTGGACGGGGGGCAGCAGGCCGTTCTGTCCCCACATCTGCCGTGGGGTTACAGCGCTCTGGACTGGGGGCGGCAGGAGCACAGCACCTGAGCACTGCACTCCTTCCAGGCTGCCCTGCACAGGGAGACCGAGGCACAGTGAGGGGGGCCGCCACCAGGCCCTCTGCAGCTGGGAACCGTGGAGGCTGCATGCTGCCTGGTAGCCCCTCATGGGCCACGCAGGCTCGCTGCCTGCTGCCCACCAGCCTCGGGGTACAGAGGGCAGGGTAGACCTTACCTGCAGACAGACACGCAGGGGCTACGCTGAGAGAGCAGGCGCCGTCCCTGCAGGACTGGCGGGACTGTCACCACGACTGCGTGCTAAGGAGGTGATCAGGACCAACGCGGGCCCTGACCCTCCCGCATCTCAACGCCGGCCACTGGCCTAGTCCAGGACAGAGGCACTGAGGACAGAGCCGTGGAGAGCGGGTGCTGGTGGGATTTGAACAGTCTTTCTCCATTCCCTCTGATTTCTTTTCTTCTGTTACATGTTGTCTGTCCCCCGGCCTGGGCTGGCTTTTCATTCTTCAGTAAGAGGCACCAGCCGGCCTCTGATGCCAACCCTGGGAACTTCATGCCAGCCCGGCTGCTGCGGCCCTCAGAAACCCAGCTCTGGCCAGGGTCCGAGAAGGTTGCCTGCGGGTTTGAGAGGTGAGTCCTTTGTGAGGGAGAAGTCACAGGAATCCCGACCTTTGCAGGGTGCAGAGGAGGCAGGCCAGCTCTCCTCAGGTGGACCATCTTCTCAGCCCAGGCCAGCAGCTGCCCACGCAGTCTCAGCTCCAGACCCCCCAGAAGTATCCGATGAGGCCGCGGAGAAGGCTTCCAGTGCAGGGCGTCCGATGCCCCTGTGTGTGGTTCACCTGGGCAGCTCTGTCTGGAAGTGCATTAGGGCCCCGGCTAGAGGTGCAGGGCCGCCGGCCTGGCAGGGGGGTGGGAGGTGGGCGGCCGCACAGCATGCGCCCGCCATGGGAACGGCCAGTCTTCCCCAGCTCCTCCCCACCACTAAGCCCCAGACCCTGCAGAGTCTGTGCCGGCCCCTTGCGCCTCCTCTGGGCCACCGCCTCTGCGGGGCTGGTCACCGTGAACCTTTCCTGAGTTGCTGTCCGCGCTCTGAAGATGGCAGAGCCCACCCAGGCTCCCCACGGACGGCAGAACTGCCCTCCAGGCCCTCGGAGGCCTCCACCAGGGCAGACACAGGGGTGCCAGGGCTGGAAGGGGCGAGTGAGGACACGTCTTGATGAATGGGAAGCTGCTGAGGAGCTGGGACGAGGGGAGGCGAGATGCAAGGACGGAGAGAGCGGGGGCAGTGGCTGGTCACCCACCACACAGCAGCGGCCGGAGGAGGGACAGAGGGACAGAGCCGTAAAGCAGACAAGGGGCCTTTTGCCTCACATCAGGGAATGGGCTGCGGCGTTTGCAGACCCCGCTTGGCCCCTGTGTGTCGGCCCCTCTGGGGTCTCTCAAGGTGACTGCTTCCTCTGGATAGGATTAGACCTCTTCCACTTCCTTCCAGAGCAAGAGGCGCAAATCGCATGCTGTCGTCAATGAGAAGTGCCCACCCCTGCGCCCCTCCCGACAATTACCCTAAGGGCTGTCAATCAAACCCGCGCAAGGCCGCAAGTCAATCAGACACATAAATAGCAGTGGGAGGGGCGTGAACTCCTCATCTTTCTTCCTCTTCCTCTTGCCTATTTATACCCTTCATTTTGTGACACCACTGCACGGTGTCCCACTGGTTTCCGGAACCCTTAGTCCACGGAGCACATTGGACTCAGGGTTTCTGAACGCCAGCACCACGGTCAGTGAGGCCCACGCCAGCTCTCTACCCTCCCTGCTGGTGCCTGCTCACAGGCAGCAGAGTTTGCTTTCCATGGAAAATGCAGGTACCTAGGCTTAAGTTTGTGCACACACGCACACACATGCATGTTCAAGTATACACACATATTCCAGTATGTATACACACGCTAAGCTTGTTTACATACGTGCATGTTCAAGTATGTAAGTGCACACACACGTCCTATGCCTTCAATGACACAGTGCACATTCGGGATCTGGACCAGACTCTGCACATGGCTGGTGCCTCCCGGAGCTCCTTGGGGAAGGAAGAGCCACCATCACAAGCACAGAAACAGCTCTGGGCTTTCATCTTCTCCAGTAGTGGCTGCTCACATCACAACAAAATGTGACTTTTAAGGGTAATCAGAAGCAGAGTGAATAAATACAAGTCATGCTTTCCATGACAACGATAAACTATTAAAGATGGAAACTATAATCTATTTGCAGAACAATGAAGCCAGCCGGCCTGGGTCCCACCAGAAGTAAAACAAAGCTATGCTGATGAACTCAACAGGAAGACCTGGACAAGCAGGAAATAGCTTGATCTTGAAGGAAACGGACATCCTGGGGTTTTCTTGACACTGCACAAATAACGGTCAAAACGACCTAGCCTCCGGCCCTCCCCTGCCCGGGTGGAGAGGCAGAGGACGGGGTGGTGCAGAGCCACGCGGGCCCTCTGTCACGGTGATCGCTCGCGGGAAGGCTCTTGATGTCAAGATGGCGAATGCTCAGGCCCCGGGTGGCCAGCCCTCTGGAACGAACAGACCTTCCCACCCCGACCTCGGGGCTGGCGGGGTCTTCAAAGTTTAGTTAGCTTAAATGGAGGGCTGGTGGCCAGGGCAGCAGCTCAGTGACCGTGAAGTCTGTGGTTTGCGGTGATCACCATCTGGACTGTGGTGGCACTGGAGAAGGTGGGAGAGAGAAAGACAGAGACAGAGAGAGACAGAGACAGAGAGAGACATAAAGAGACAGACAGAGACAGAGACAGAGAGAGACAGAGACAGAGAGAGACAGAGACAGAGACAGACAAAGACAGAGACAGAGACAGAGACAGAGACAGACAAAGACAGAGAGAGACAGAGATAGAGATAGAGACAGAGATGGAGAAAGAGAAACTGAGAGACAGAGACAGAGAGACAGACAAAGACAGAGAGACATTGAAAGACCCCAGGTCAGAACCATAGTGCTGTCATCTTAAAGTTTAACTCATGCTTTTGCTAACTAAGGAACGGTAGCCAGCTGGCCATAGATTAAGGGAGCCGGCAAGCAACTTGTCCACTCACACCTCAAAGCAGTGATGCTGGGAGGTGCGGGGGAGAAGCTGACAGTCAGGGTTTACACAGTCTCCTCAAAGGCAAATGTCACAGATTTACACCCATCAGGTGGTCGGATGAGATAAGATGGGGATTGGGGAGCTTCCCAGGCTGGTGGAAACCAACGGGAAGTTCTCAGACACCGGGTCCCATTTGTTTGGGAACAAATGCTATACAATGCTATACGTGTAGTCTAATTTTGACACCAAATAGGCTAGTTCCTGGAGCTTATGGACACCTGTGGAAACAATGGCTGACTAGGGCTCAGAAGTTCCTGTTTGTGCAGCCTCTGGGTCCTTGGGGATTTTTATTCTGCTTACTGATGGGGAATAATTTTGGGTCTGGGGGTAGTTATTTTTCATCTCTATACCCTGGGCAGCTTACATGGACAACAAGACGGTTGCTGCTTCAGAATGAGGGCGCTTTTTAATAGTTTGTAAGCACGCCTTACTAATACCCGTACCTCTCATAACTGGGCAGGAACTTGTGTAAAACCCGACCCTGCCCCTTCCCCATGGTAGTAGTTTTTACAAGCTTAGCCCACGTCCTGCTTGTTCTGTTATCTGTAACGTCCTGTTTGCTCTGCTATCTGTAGTCGACAACTAGCCGGCAGTAGCACCATCCAGGCCTTGAAAGGAGCTAATGCTATAACAGGACAAGGGTCATTTTCCCCAGGACCGCGGGCCCATTGGAATGTGCTACTCAGCGCGAAGACCCTGCTAGCCCATATAGTTAAGGAGCAGACTTCTGTGCCTGACCAAGCTGTTTCTGGCTTCTGTACAAAATATGCTTTGCTAAGAAAATTATATTATTAGATCACTTACCCCACCCTCTCCCCTTGGTAAATAGCCTCACAAGCTAATCAATAAGCTCACATCCTACCTCACAAACAACATGTGCCAACTCAGATAAGGGTCGCTTCCCCATACAAAGGACATATTTCCCGCCGGGCCCTGTCTGAGCGATTATTGGTCAAAATGTATAATTTGTTTCACAAGGATTGGCTGCCTACGTGCAGACCTTGCTGTAATGCTTTAAACTTATTGGCTGTAAAAGCGCGGACTCTGTTATAACGGACTGTAGAACTGTATAAAAAGTTACTCCCGAGACAGATCGAGGCTCTCAGCCACTGACCCGAACCTCACGGATCTCGAGGTCACGTGTACCTGAGAAGCCCGAGCCCAGACACTGACCTGAACCTTGCGGATCTCGTGGTCAAGTGGACTTGGGAGCCCGAGCATATGCCCGAATAAAATCCTCTTGCCTATTGCATCCAGTGGTCCGTGTGTGCGTCCTTGGTGCGGGTCTCCGCGGGTCTTTCAACATAAAGAGACAGACAAAGACAGAGACAGCGAGACAGAGACAGAGAGACAGAGACAGAGATAGAGAGAGAGACAGAGACAGAGAGACAGACAAAGACAGGGAAACAGAGACAGAGAGACATAAAGAGACAGAGACAAAGACAGAGAGAGACAGAGACAGAGAGACAGAGATAGAGAAAGAGAGAGAGACAGAGAGAGACAGATAGAGACAGAGATAGAGAAAGAGAAGCAGAGAGACAGAGACAGAGAGACAGAGAAAGACAGAGACAAAGATGGGGCAGACACGGGAGGTGTCCAGTGGTCCTCACGGAGCCAGCATGCTGCTGGGACCATAGGTTCCAGGACACGGGTCCTTTGCTGTGTCTCATGTCTCCTGAGGGGGGCACGCTTGGCACAGGAGCCGGTGATGCTCTGAGCCACGCTAACAGAACCTGGCGCTCAGAGGTGACACCTGCCACTCCAGTTAGGGGTGTGAGCTCCCTGGCAGCTCACCTACAGACCCCAGGGGCCGTGAGGCCTGGGGCCCAGAGCGGGGCCAGCCAGGGAGGCCAGGGGCGGCCTCTAGAGCAGTTACCTGGAAGCCTCCAGACCTGAGGTCTACAAGCCAGGAATCCCAGAGAGCCAGCAGGGGCCCGCCGCTCCGGGCTGCACACTGGCATGGTCTGTGGGGACATTCCCACCTGCAAGGGACATTCCCGTCTGTGAGGGACAGTCCTGCCTCTGAGTGACATTCCTAGCCTGCAAGGGACAGTCCAGCCTGCGAGGGACAGTCCAGCCGGCAAAGGACAGTCCTGCCTCTGAGTGACATTCCTAGCCTGCAAGGGACATTCCCGTCTGCGAGGGACAGTCCAGCCGCAAAGGACAGTCCTGCCTCTGAGTGACATTCCTAGCCTATGAGGGACAGTCCAGCCTGCGAGGGACAGTACTGCCTCTGAGAGACAGTCCCAGCCTGTGAGGGACAGTCCAGCCGGCAAAGGACAGTCCTGCCTCTGAGTGACATTCCTAGCCTATGAGGGACAGTCCAGCCTGCGAGGGACAGTCCTGCCTCTGAGAGACAATCCCAGCCTATGAGGGACAGTCCAGCCTGCGAGGGACAGTCCTGTCTGCGAGCGACATTCCTAGCCTGCCAGGGACAGTCCTGCCTGCGAGGACTTCCTGATGCTGAACACAGCCCGGGTTGTGACCTGGCCACCCATGGGTGTTGAGGACTTCTTAAAGACTGAATAAAATATATTTCTTACACTTGCGGAGGGGAAAAACCAATCAATATCACACGAGTACTAATGCTAGACAAGAGCGGGATTGCGGAGGGCACGGTGTGCATGCCTCGAGGATGTCTGCCCCGAGCCCCACAAGTGTCACTTACATCGCCCGTGGCCACGTCCTCGTGGATGACTCCTGGCTGGAGTCCTGGCTGGGACCTGAGTCAGGATCACAGACCAAGCCCTTCCTCCACTAAACAGGAGAGGGAAAAAGAGGTGCTCAGGGGCCTTCCCAAGGAAGAGCACATCCCCAGAGGCCAGGGTGACTGGTGGCCCTGTCCCTGCCATTTCTGTGTCCTCTCATCTGTCCCCACCCAGGCACCCGCCCAGGTGTCCTCCATAGCCCAATCTCCAGGGCTCTCCTGAGAGGCTGGGTCTCACTCTCCTGTGTCACCCTTTTCTCCCCTGTTCCCTGAGCTCACACACCTGTGTCACCTTTTCCTCCCCTGTCCCCTGAGCTCACACACCTGTGTCACACCCCCCTGGCCCTGGGAGGCGTTTTGGCTGCTGGAGGCCTTCTGCAGGAGGGATTGGAGGCTGTGTCCCCTCACAGCACTCGGGCTGCTGTCCACAGGGCACTGACCTGAGCGAGGCTGTGGCTGCCCTGCACCAGGGGTGAAATGGACTCGGAGGTTTTGTCTCCTGCTGCCACCTGGTATCCTGGGTCTCTAGGGAGGAAGTCAGCCTGGTGAGTCCACTGGAAGCCCAGGGCCAGTGGAGGAGCGATGCTTCTGTCTTCTCTCAAGCTCAGAGCCCCCATGTGCCTGCTGACGGCCACTCTCTGCCCTGCCTTCTGCTCGCTGAGCCTCAGGTCCTCCAGGGCTGCCTGCAGCGGCTCCACCACGCAGGATGTCTCCCCACCCCAGTCCACAGGCTTCCGGCTTCCTGGACACTCCCCGCCGGCCGTGGGGAGGCTCTCCTCCTCTCTCCCTGTCCACCCTGAGGTTCTGGACTGCCTGCGCCAGGGGCCTTCTCTGTGTCTCTCTCAGGCTTCCTGGCCCCAGGTCCCACGCCGTGGTGCAGGGATGATTTCCTGAACAGAGAGCACTGGTCAGGGGCCAGGTGGGACACAGCCGTGCTGGCCCCTGCTGGGACTGGAGGAGATGGACGTGGAGCAGCTGCCGCCCCTAGGCTGGGACCCAGGGCTGCTGCAGTCCTGCTGGGCTGCAGTCCTGCTCCACTACAGAGGCTGTGGACCTGGGTGGGTGTCCACGGGGTCAGGAGAGCCCTCGTCCCTCGGCTCTGAGCATCCTGCAGCTGTGCAGACACTGGAGAATTCTCCGGAGCATCCGAGGTGACGGGGAAGAGCCTGGCCTCCCAGGGCCCTGCTGCCCCGCCCCCTGCGTTCTCAGCTGTGTTCACACAGACAGAAGAGGGCAGGGAGGGTGTCTGGAACTGGCACTCCTGGAGGTGCCAGTGGCTGCGTGGAAGTGTAGGCCTTATCTCTGCCACACCCCTGGAGAAGGTCGGTTCACAGTACAGCTCTCCTACTCCATGGAAGCTGGGGGCCTGCATCTCCCCATCCCCTCAGGGCTGCTCTGAAAGGAGCTCAGGAGAGGAGGCACCGAGGCCTGAAGCCCCACCCAGCCTCACCCACCCACCTAGGAAGTAGAGTCCAGAGCGCACCCGTGGCCTCTCCCGAGGAGCTGGACCAGCCTCTCCCCAGGACTCCTCTACATCGCTCTGAATCCACCACGGCTGTCCAGCCCAGCCAGGGCCATGGAAGGCCCGGCTTCTGGTCATCCTGAGGCCACAGAGCAGAGAGCCTGTTGTCTGGGGGGCGAAGCTCTTGGGTGAACGGATCCCCGGGTTGAGGTGGAAGGAAATGGCGGAGTTCTCCAGAGCCGTGCAGCCTCAGCGTCTTCACTTCGAGCATTTTCTCTGTGGTTGGCGCAGGACAGGGCCTGGAGTCCAGGATCATGACTGAGCAGAGCCTGGAGAGAGCCTGGAGAGGGTGACGGTGGCCTGGCTCCCTGCGAGGGCTGCGGGTGGCCCACAGGACGAGGACACAGCATCCCCCAGCATCAGGGGAAAACAGCCCACCCCACTTCCCACCAAGGCCCGGAACCCCAGGAAAGGCCCCCTGACTGGGCGGGACCCACGCATCCTCCCTGGAGGAGTTCCCGCGAGGGGAGACGCGCCGGAGGGCCCTGTCTTCCAGATGCAGGAATTAGATTTGGATGATACAAAAGTACATTGGGAGGAAGGAAAGAAAGAAGGGAGGGAGGGAGGGAGGGAGGAAAGAAAATGACATACATGAACAGACACAGAAGATACAAAACATACAAAGAGATGTGAATAGAATTTTTCCTCCTATGAAACAGTGCTCAGTTTCATCTTCAGGAAAATACAAAAGTAAGACCACGATGTGATACTCACATGCCTACCAAACTAGGTGCCAATGGCTCTTGCTTATAACTAACTACTAAGGTTGTTGAAATTTGAAGGATCATGGTTCAAGCCTAGTTATGAAAGTACACTAGACTGTTTCTCCAAAATAATTGGTAAAAATCAGAGCTGAGGCATGAATTAAGTGGTAGAGTGCTAGCCTAGTAAGTGAGAGGCTCTGAGTTCAAACTGTGCACACACACACACACACACACACACACACACACACACACACGTGTGCATGTATCTATTCACCACCAGAGTCATTAAAATAAAAAAATGAATGAAGCTTTGAGCAAATCTCTCTCTTATTCATCACCCTGATAGTGGTGGGCCTTGCACATCGGTAAAAACGCTAGAAAAGTGATTTGACAGAATCTGCTAACTCTGACCACTTATATATTTGTAAGCAATAAAGGCATGTATAGCTTAATATGAGAAATGAGAACTTCGCCATTTGCTGGATGATTCCATTATTGTCTGAGCATTATTGCAAGCATTTTAACAAAAATCCAGGTGGTAGAGCCTGTTATTGCTAGATGACAAACCCATATATTACGTTAGTGTATTCTGGAAGAGGCCTGATCTTGGCTAATCCCTGTACACAGGTAGAAGAAGAAGATGGTTTGTCTCTGGCCTGGTACCTCATTATCCCATTTCCCTGGCTATTCTACCACCTCTAAGTGACTCAAAGAAGGAAAAGGACAAAGAAATGTGCTGTTGACTGAGCTTAAACCAAAAACAGCTCAGAAAAATATTCATGTCTTACGTGATCCAATTTTCCCGGAAAAATTTAGATTAAGTAGTTTAAAATAAAATTAAAAAAAAGTACAGTGGACCACAGAGCCGCATGTGCTAATTGCAGGGAAAGTAAGGTAGGAAATGGGGTTTTGTGTTCCAGGGAATCACTGCAAACAGAGTCCCCGTCTGCCGTCTCATCCCGGTTTCTCGGTGGCTGCCTTGAGAAGCAGCGTTCTCCTCGCCAGCCCCCTGGTTACCCCGTGCTGTGTAGAGGAAAAGCAGGCGGTGCTGCGGTGAGGAAGGAAGGCTCCTTCTAGGGGCTTAGACTTGGAAGTCAGACTTGAGGTCATTAAAGTTTCCCTCCGAGTTTGGAGGTTTTACGGTGAGCCTGAGAAGCAGGGGCAGGAGGGGCCTCCCGGTCCAGGAGGGTAGGGCAGAGGAGACTCTCTCCTCTGCTCCCAGAGGGTCTCTGCCATGTGCCCACCAGAGGCCCCTTCCTGAGGAGTCTGGGAATGCAAGGGTGCGACTGGGAGGGAGCCCAGGCTCCTCAGAGGGCCTCCCCCATCCCCACATGAAGATCCAGTAGCTTCCCGCACTCTCATCACAAAGCGAGTGCATTCCAGGGGCTGGAGGAGGCTAACCCGGGGCCGTGGTAGGAGGCTAGCATGGACCAGGGCTGAGGACCACGGCCTGCCAGAGATGGGTGGACGGTGAGGGTCTGGGAAACAAGCACCTCACCTCCACTGACCTCCCCAGAGGCTTCCAAGAGGTCCCAGTCCAGCCTGCAGGACACAGGAGCCGGGGCCAGCCTGGAGCGTGCGGCTTGATTTCAGAACGCAGCGTTTCCACCACAGAAAGACACGGTGAAGCCTTTGGCCCAGAAAGGGCAGCAGTGTGTGTGTGTGTGTGTGTGTGTGTGTGTGTGTGTGTGTGTGTGTGTGTGTGTGTGTGTGTGTGTGTGGTGGGGGGCAGTGAGGGGGCATTGCTTATTTTCCAGGATCCTCAGAGCCAGTTCCAGATAGAAATCTCTCTCAGTGAACTCCCTATGTCCCAGGACAAGGCTGACGTCCTGATTAGATGAGTTGCATACCACCCATTTATCTGCCCATCTTCTCTACTTATGCTTCCTGGAGCCATGGCACCCGCCGCACACATGCGGATCCCACACCTGTAATAAATGGAAGGGAATGAAGCTGCTTTAATCTCCCAGAATGGAGGAGATAAAAGATTCACCCTGTTTACTTGGGATTAGAGAGGAGCTCTGACCTTGAGTCAGGAGTGATTGTTTTCGGAGTCGACTTTCAATTGGAAACACCATCGAGCCCTGAAAAGGTAGCCACGTACAGACAATGCAAGGCACAAAGAGGGCTTGGTAAATCAGGAGCTGCCTTCTGAAAAGAAAATAATGAATTTCAAAATGTTATTGCATCCGGAGATCCAGTCCAAGGCGGCCCTGCCTGAAACCCCCAGAGCTGCCTGCTCATCTCGATAATGCACACCTTAGCAATAATCAGATGTGTAGTAGGCTAATTATTTTGTGAATAAAATCAAACACAGCCAGCTAATTAAGCAGCAGACAGAGGATGTGCACGTCCGGTCCAGAACATGGTTCAAGTCTAGCTCAATGAGGGGATGTGGAGCAGGAGGGGATGTCCCAGAATGCTATGCACGCGGTCTTGCGCTCTGTTCAGACATGCCCAGGGGCTCGGACGGGCTTGGCTCGGGCAGTCTAAGGTCTTGGAGGCAGAGGTCAATGAAGAACCCCCCAGGCAGATGTGAGGGGGGCAGACATGAACCCCCCAGCAGGCCCCGCGGGCTCACCTGTGAAATGTGTGGCCAGCCGGGCGGGGGGGGGGGCTAGGGAGGGCAAGGCTTCACCCTGTCAGGCCCAGGCCCCGGCCCAGACGTCACAGGCTCCACGCGCTCACCACGGCCAGGCTCTGTCTTGGGGTGGCGCTGAGTTTGCTGGCTCCGCTGGCCTCATCCCAGAGCCGGAGGCCGGCTCTGAGGCAGCGTGCTTGGGCTGGCATGGCGGCCGTTCCCGGGCCAGGCTCACCAGGAGAGGCCCTGGGCTGTCTGGGGTGCCCAGGGCCGACCCGTCTCCCTTGCCGGTTAGAGGCATGCGGACGAGGCTCAGATGCAGGCACCCGGCCCTTCTGTTAGTGGATGAATGGGCGTCCATGAAGCTAGAGCTGCTGGAGACTGAATCGGGAGAGGGGAGGCAGCTCAGCTGCTTGGAACGGTGGTCTGAAAGTGGGAGGCTCCACTTCAGATCTGTCCACAGGGGCCCTTGGAGTTGCCACTCTCCTCCCCACATGGGAGTCCCCACTGGGACTCCGTAGGCTCGGTGCTCAGAGCCCGGGAGGAGCGGGGGGCTCAGGGCCCACAGTGCGTAGCGAGGACTTAGGATCCCATTGGTCCAGAGCAGAGGAGGGTCCCTGACACCGGGGCCAAGTGAGGAGCTCTACAGGGCTTGGCAGAACCTTCCAGAAGAGTGCTCTGCTTCTGAGGCACGAGGCGCATGCACGAGGGACTTCTTAGTTGTGGAACTCGTGTGTTCATCTGGACTTCCTCCAGTAGCTGCTGGCCCCGGTGGCTCACTGTGCTGTCCAGCTGAGAACCCAAGGCCAGCCCATAAGAGCCCCAGCCCCCAGGATCTTCCGGGCCATGAGACCCAGGGGGAGCCAGGGCAACAGGCTGGTTCTAAACGGGGCAAGGCAAGGCACGGCGAGGCAGTCATCCATTCTGTGAAGACCGACACCGGTGAGGCACCTCAGCTCTTAGGTCAATGAATGAAAGCCACTATTTTGTACAGCTCACATAGAACATAGACCCCTAAAAAACGGTGGTATTTGAAGTCATTTGGGCTCTCTGAGCCATCAGATCTTTGTTACAGTTGCCCAACTCTGGCAGCCTCGGGAGGGATAAGGAGCCCGTGAGAGTCATCGGGTAGCGGCGTGGCTGGGCCAACAAATCTGCACTTCAATAGCAAACAGGGTCAGGCTTGGCCTTAGGACCCGTCTGTCTTGTTCAACCGTGGAGGTCGAAGTTCAAATCCACCTTCCTCTTTTGTCAGATTTGGCTCCTGAGCAGAGGCTGTGCTGTCTGCTCCAGCGCCAGCAGATCTGTCTGAGTGCTTTGGGCTGACAGGTGTGTCGGCTCTTGGTGCCCACAGGCCCTTTCCCTGGGGCAAGTGGCGGCAGAGCCATGTGTAGAGGTGGAGACAGATGGAAACTCCTGTGCCCATGGCACATCCACCTCCTGGCCTGTCCGTGAAGGGTGTCAGTGGACCCGCCATGACATCCAGAAGTGAGGAAACAAGCGAGACAAGATCCAGACACACTCCACCCCAGGCCCCTAAGGCTCCCCTGTGAAATCCAGCAACATGGCCAGCTGGCAGGGGAGGGCTGGGGGGCGTCAGGCTTCCCTGAGCTGTGCCTGCGTCACCACACAGGATCTGAGCTTCAGAACCTTCTCATTTGGCCACAGCCCCATAGCTCTTTCTCGCTGGGCTGTTTTTTTTAGCTCCTCTGGAATCTGTTGTTATATCTTGTTTTCACAAAGCTCCTTCTTGAGATCTGGCAACTAGTGCTGCAAGGTAAAGCTCAGCTATGCATCCAGTCATGAGAAAACAGGAGCCATGTTTTCAGATATTGAGTTGGGAGTCTTTCTGAGAAAGCCAGAGTTTTCTGGCAGATTCCTATCACAAAGTCCCGCAGCCCCTCAAATACACTTAACACTGTTAGAACACTGAGGGACCAGAAGAAAATACTAATACACCAGATTGGCCAGAGGAGAGCTGAAATGGGACTTGTCCAGTCACTAGAGGAGAGTGGGGGTCACAGACCTGAGGCACTGTGATGGCGCCTGAGCCAGAGTGTCAGGGAGGGGCCATGGGAAACTGGAGAGCCATGGAAACTGGAGAGCCTCGGGAGCTTAAGGCACAGGACTGACAGGCCCATTAGCCTATTGTTAAAGTCCCCCCCCTGCCCCCGCCTCTCCAGGAATTCAGGGAGGCCCATCACCTGGGACGTGGGAATTCACCTTCTATCACCATGAAGACAAAATGGCACCAGTTGAACCCAACCCCTATCCACCCATGTATCCAGCACCTCTCCCTCTCTCTCTCTCTCTCTCTCTCTCTCTCTCTCTCTCTCTCTCTCTCTCTCTCTCTCTCTCTCTCTCTCTCTCAAAAAAAAATCAAGCTTTAAATAATAGCGTAATAGGAAAGAGGTACCTGCTAACTATAGATCTGGCACTTGGGATTTGGGGAGAGAAACCGTCTACCCAGGCAACTCAAAATAGCACATTTACATTCGATCCTTGCCCAAGATACAGACGCCACGCTGGCGCAGGTACAAGCTGTCTGTTTCCATACAGTCTAGCAAGTCTGGAAAATAAACATGCCACCGAAGTTGCCTGCCTGGAAGGAGCAGGGGAATCTGATTAAGCCATTTCTTTCCTTAGAAGGGAGCTGCGTGATCCAGAATAAAACGGATTTGGAAGACGCGGTGTCGGTGGCAGGGAATGCACGGGTGGGGTGGAGGGGGCATTCATGGACTTCAAATTGGTTTTAAACATGGTCTGTTCTTTAATAAGATTGCTCTGTACTAGGTTATCATTGCACCTGGGGAGCCAGCCCTCCCTCCTCCCTCTCAGACACTGGGCCGGCAGAAAAGGCTGGGAAAGCCGGGCCCCGGATGCCGTGCACTGGGCTCTCTGCGGGGCAGCAGCGGCCCACACAGAGGATTGGGACATGAGGGGCCCAAACAGCTCGACCCTGTCACCACCTGCTGCTGACCTCACAGCTGCCTTTCTCAGAAGGAATGGGGGGGGTAGGGGAAGGGGTCTCCCCAGCCTCTCCCTCCAGCCCCCTCCTTCAAAGGCATACACCGCAGTCTTCACAATCTGTGGTCTGTCCTAGCTCACAACACAGCTGTGACTAGAGACGAAGCCACCGCCTTTGGAAATGTGCCTGCCAGAAGCATGATCACAGACCAGACACAGGCCCTACAGAAAGCAGGGCGCTGTGAGCGGGAGGACTGGGCAGGGGGTGGTGGGGTGAGAGCCACCAGGCTTCCCACACAGTGACTTTCCAGGGAGAGTGGGGCGGGGGCAGCCAGTGCCAAGACCCTTTGGTGAGCACTGGGGCGACTGGAGCTGAGGAAAGGTGGAGGAGGGGGAAGAGGCAGCTGAAGGAATGGGACAGCTGCGAGGAAGCTGACGCATGCGTGGCCGTGAGCCTAAGTCTGGCTGACATTGGGCAGCTCAGGGGCGCAAGAGATAAGCATGGACGCAAGACACTCACCCTGGCCCCTCATCAGCTGAGGGTGGCAGGGAAGCAGGGACCCTGCCTACCTGTTTACCCTCACCTCTCTGGCCCCACCGGATTCAGGAACTTGAAGACAACAGGTGTGTCTTGGCAGGCATATTCTCTTCTCTTCCGTGGGCACTGTAGCTCCCCAGTCCTGAGGCTTTCTGTCCCGTGTGTGCACTTGTGTGCACAGGCGCTTCTGTGTGGAGTGTGTGTGTCTACTTCTGCACGGGCACCATCACGGTGCATGCTCTTGTCTGCACGTGTGCCTGTGGATGCACATGTGTGCGCATGCCTTGCCTGCGTGCCTGTTTGTCCTTCCCTGCAGTGCCTGTGCGTGATAGGTGTATGTATGCATGTGCACAGTGACTTCGCGTGTGTCTCCGTGCACGTGTGCGTGCAGGCGTGTGGGAGCATGTCCTCACCTGGCCAACACCACCTGGTCATTGCATTCTCCTCACAGGAGAAAATCCCCATCTTCCTCCTCAGGGACAAGGATGAGGAGTCGGCCTGATGTCCCCACGTCCTGAGCATTTCTGGGCCCTGCTGCTCCCTGTAGGGTCTCCACACAGAGTCGGCCCTACAGCACAGTCAGGGAGGCCCCGTGCACTCAGGGTCCCCGGCAGACACCATCATCTCCAGCCGGCTGGGCTGTGGGGCTTGGTGCCCCAAGCCAGCTTCACCAGAATAAATGCTCCGGGGACACTGCAGCTGTCCGGGCCTATGAGGAGGGTCTGGAAAGCTCCTCCCCACCTGCAGCCTCCTGCCGAGCCTGTTCAGGAGACCCTGGCCTCAGCCCGTCCAAAGCCATCAGGTCACGGAGTCTCATTCTGGACAGGCACAAGAGCCCTTGCAGGCCCCTCGCTCCTCCCTCAACCGAGGGCTCTCCTGGGCTGGGCCGCCCTACTCAGGGAAGAGCACTGAGATTGCCAAGCTGAAAGGCTGGGATGCGCTGTGCAGCCAGGATGCAGGCGAGTAAGAAGCAGTGCAACGGCTCTGAAGCTGGGGCTGCAGGGCTGGCGCGGGCCTCCCTGCAGGGAATCAAGCCAGCGTCTTAGGCTAATGCCAGGCCCCCTGCTCATGTTTAATTGCCTGGCATGGCTCGGGTCTCCCGTGGCCCTTGGCCTCCTCTGAAGGCAGGGAAGGCACCTCCTGTCCCCACAAGGCCCAGGAGCCTCGGCTCTTCAGGCCTTGCCCCCGGTGCCCGGCTCTGCCCTGGGGAGGGCTGGGCAGTGGCTCCCGAGAGTCCCCTGGAGACCAAGTGCACTCCACAGAGGAGGCATCCAGAGTGAGAGTGTCCAGTGCCCTGGATCTAAGGAGAGAAGGGAGACATGGCACCAGGCCGGGCTCCTGGGAAGATGGAGGCAGCTGCCAGGAGCTGGAAGAGGTGCAGGGACCTTGCCCGGCACTGCACAGCAGACAGTTCTGACTGGGGCAGAGGCCACAGGGGCTCCTCTGCCCCTAAAGGAAAAAGACCTGGGCCTCAACACCTGCAGCCCAGCCTCACTGCGACCCCTGCCCTAGCTCCCCTCCTTCAGAGGCTGGAGCTGGGAGATGGGCCAGATTCCTACAATAACTTCACCTGGAACCTCCCTAGAGGAGAGGGGAGGAGGGGTGGGGAGGGGAGGAGAGGGGAAGAGGGGTGGGGAGGGGAGGAGAGGGGAAGAGGGGTGGGGAGGGGAGGAGAGGGGAAGAGGGGTGGGGAGAAGAGAAGGAGTGGGGAGGGGAGGGGAGGAAGACTGGGGAGGGGAGGAGAAGTGGGAGGGGAAGAGAGGGAAGGGGAGAGGAGGGGAGGATTGGGGAGAGGAAGATAGGGGAGGAGTGGGAAGGGGAGGGGAGGAGAGAAGGAGTTGGAAGGGGAGGGAGGGGAGGAGGAGTGGGGAGGGGTATGGAGGGGGGAGGAGCCAGCCCCCCTTGGCCCCTTCACAGTGTGCTGGGACTGATGACCTATGTGCTTCTTTTCTGCCTCCTCATTCAATGTGCAGGGGCCTCCACCCTTCCTGGTCCCAGAAGCAGAGGCTGGGCAGAGAATGCTTTGTTCCCCAAGGTGTCAAGGGACCAGCTGAGCTGGATCCCAAGGTAGCCTCTTAAGCTGACCAAAAGTCCGGGAGTCCTGGCTGCCTTTACCCAGCTTCTCTCCCTGTGCCTGGCTTCTCCCCCTGTTCCTGGCTTCTCCCCCTGTGCCCGGCTTCTCCCCCTGTGCCCGGCTTCTCTCCCTGTGCCCGGCTTCTCTCCCTGTGCCCGGCTTCTCCCCCTGTGCCCGGCTTCTCTCCCTGTGCCCGGCTTCTCCCCCTGTGCCCGGCTTCTCCCCCTGTGCCCGGCTTCTCTCCCTGTGCCCGGCTTCTCCCCCTGTGCCCGGCTTCTCTCCCTGTGCCCGGCTTCTCCCCCTGTGCCCGGCTTCTCCCCCTGTGCCCGGCTTCTCTTCCTGTGCCCGGCTTCTCTCCCTGTGCCCGGCTTCTCTCCCTGTGCCCGGCTTCTCCCCCTGTGCCCGGCTTCTCTTCCTGTGCCCGGCTTCTCTTCCTGTGACCGGCTTCTCTCCCTGTGCCTGGCTTCTCCCCCTGTGCCTGGCTTCTCCCCCTGTGCCCGGCTTCTCCCCCTGTGCCTGGCTTCTCTTCCTGTGCCCGGCTTCTCTTCCTGTGCCCAGCTTCTCTCTCTGTGCCCTCTTCTCCACCTGTGCTTAGCTCCTCTATTGGTGCCCAGCTTCTTTATGTGGACCCAGCTTCTCCATCTGTACCCGGCTTCTCTCTCTGTACCCAGATCCTCCTCTACCTGTACCCAGTTTTTCCATCTGTGCCCAGCTTTTCCTCAGTAGAGCTGGTGACATTTCTGGGTTCAGTTCACTGTGAACTGAACCAGTTTCTTTTAGTCCAAGCCCAGAAGAGCCAAGGACCCAGGAGAGAAGCTGAAGTTGGAGAAGAGAAACAGGCCACGTTCACAGAAATGCCACTCAGCCTCCGCAGCAGAGAGCCATGGAAGGGGCCATGAGGAGCCGTGCCCAGCACAGCCGGCTCTGTCTGCCCTGCCCGGCGAGGCCACCAGAGCCCAGGGGCTGTGTCACAGGACCCTCGGCCTGTGCAGTCCCTGCAGCAAGAACTTGAAACGCTGTGAGTAAGGTAGCTCTGAATCAGACGCCGAGCTGGGGTTCATTAGGACAAGGAGGACAGGGGCCTCTTCCCTTCCCCAGACTCCATGCTGGCCTTGCCCAGTCTCTGTCTTTCCCTCTCTGTGTCCGTGTGTGGCTCTCACACATGCATGCACACAGTTAGACACCGATCTCAGAAACCTTTCCTGGAGTGGCGCTGTCTTTGTCTCCCTCCTTGCTCGCCCACAGTGGCCTGGCACTCTACTTGCAGTCCCGATCCATTCTGTCATTATCCGGCACTGGTCCCTGCACCAGGAGACTCAGCCGCATTTAGCAAATGACACTCATCTCTCCCCATCTCTCCCCAGCGGGCTCCAGGCTCCATTACACCATTAAGGACATTCGAGGTGGGTCTTCTCCAGCACCCCAAGGCCCGCCGTCAGGCTCAGAACCAATTTCTATTTCTGACAAACACAAGTGATGTTTCTGAGTTTTGTCAACAGACAAATTGCTGCGAAGGCCATTTCGGAGCTGGGGTGACCCACGGGCACTTTGGGTAGGCAAAGAGAATGGGGGTGTGCCCCTTGCCTGCCCTCGGATTCCTGTGCCTCTCAGAGGAAGGGTAGCACGGGACACACCCACACACTCAGCCCTCTGAGATCTCAGGACAAACCAAGTCCCGTGCCGGCTTCTTGACTTGCAGCAGGCGGAGCAGGCTGCCACCTGAGTGGCCTTGCTGGCTGGAGCATGGCCTCGGCTGTGGCTCTTAGCAGGTTCTCAGCAGAGTGCAGGGGCCTGAGCTGCGGGAAGTCTTTTTCCCTTCAACCCAGGTCTTTCCCAGAGCCAAGCAGGGCTGCAGGTGCTCCTCCAACAGCACCAGGAGCCCATGGCAGGCCGAGCCAGCATGGCCAGCCCGCACTGTCCCGCTAATGCTTGGGGAAGTGCTGACAGGATCACCCTGTCTGAAGGAAGCATTGCCTGTTCAGTGTTTGCTTGGGCACTGGACACTCTCCCTAGCAGGACAGCACTGCTCAGGAGAGCTGGAGCGCATCCCATGCTCTGCAGATGTGAAAGATGGGGAACAAAAGGACAGACAGCTCCAGCCCGCACCTGTCCAGCTGCAGCTTCCGACCCCAGTGCCATTGAACACTCAAGTACAATGGTGTGGCCTGCATTCTGTACCAAGGCTAGGCGCTACCCAGCCCCCACACCCGGGAGAACCAGCTTCTCCCCCACCCAGGAAGACAAGCCCCTCCCCCACCCGGGATGACAAGACCCTCCCCCACCCAGGAGAACCAGCTCCGCCCCCACCCCACCCGGGCAGGCAAGTCCCTCCATGCCAGGACCTTGCAGTGTTGGCCCTCAGTGAGTCCTCTCAAGGGAATGCAGAACAAGTCTTTCACCAGGCAGCCATCTCCCTGGCCTGAACAATGAAGCTGTGCTGCTTGTGGTGGCCCTTCTCACACGGCCCCACCTCTCCCAGCTGCCCGCGTGGTCAGCCACATGCTTCCCTGCCCTGGCCTGGTCACGAGCAGATCCCCTGAAGCCTCCACTGGTCCCCGAGGCTCCACGCTCGCTCACGTGTGTCGCCTGTCTTCCGCATGTGGTTCTGAGGAGGTCCGAGTCCCACAGCCCGGCTTAGAGAAGCGACACGCGAGAGACTCATGGAGCGGGGGGGGGGGGGGGGCACCACAGCAGTCCAGCTCAGCTCCCCAGCCCTGCTGCCGCCAGCGAGAGCGTTTCACCCTCCCCAGGACCCAGAGGGGATGTGCCCAGGCGGCCTCCAGATAGTCCTGAATGAAAATGTGGGGCGCTGGTGTTTAGCTGTTTCCCTAGTGCCCTAAATAGAACTCCAATTATTTTTGAGTCTCATTCCCTAGCTGCAGGTAGGAAAACAAACAGAAATGATTGAAAAGGACTGGGGGGGGGCAGGGGGGGCATCAGGGGACAAGGATGACGGCAATCTTTCTGGACCAGACTTCGGTGTAGCCATGGCTTGAAATGGTGGCAAAGGGAAAGGCTTATTAGCGGCAGGTAACCTTCAGCAGTTTGCATGGGTTCCGCTTCCTCCAGATAAGAATCCAATTACGTAGACACGTGTGCCTCCTCTCGCTTCCAGAAAGAAGGCTCCAAAGCGCAGAGCAGCAGGTCCAGCATAACACCTTTACTATGATTTTTAATTCTCGGTGTGGAGGTAGAAAACCTTCCTGGTCAGAAAGAAGAGCGCCAAACGCGGCTCTTCCTGAAGGGCATCCAAGGGAAACCAGCGTTGGCGGGCTCAGGAAGGCGCAGGAGACGGCCTACGGGACACCATAGCGAGCCCCGCCTCCAGGGCCCAGGGCTCCGTCCTCCCCAGGCCCAAGCACCCTGCCTTCACCGGGGAGAAGGAAGCCGGGGAGGTCGTATGAACCATACAAAGGAAGCCACTGACAAACTACCCCCGAGAGCACAAGAGAATTCTTAAAAAAGAAAAAAAAAGATAATTTAGGACAGAAAATTACAATTGTATGCGAAGATCAGGTTTTCCGTACTTAGGTTTCCATACGCTTCTTCCAGCCTTTGTCTTCCTGGATGTTTATGAGGTGAGCAAGGCAATGACATTGTCTCTTAACAAAAGATGTAGCCAGGAAAATGCTAAGAGGATTCAGAGTGAAGGCTCACTTGTGAAACATGAAGCACACCAGAGCCCTCGGGGACAGGAATCGTACGGCATCGGTGCACAAATGGATAGACCAGTGGAAGAGAAGAGAAATTCCGGGATAAGAAGCAAGTGTGAGAGAAAACTGAGGATGCAATGAAGATCGCACCTCAAGTTGTAACACAACGTGGGAGTGGAATCGGGGACTTCATGAGAAAACATAAAGTCGGATCCACTTCTCACACTGCATGATGATAAACCCCAGACGCCTGAGACACCCAAAACACATAGCAATCAACAGGCACCGGGAATGCAGATGTTAATGCCGGACTCATTTGGCTAGGCACCAAGTGGAAAAACTGTGTGGGGCAAGCATGCGTAAGAACAGCAAAACTGCCACGCTAACCAGGACAGTATGCATGACAGGTCACTCATTAAGAATAATCACTCAGAAGACAAAGAGTAAAGACAAGGGCCGGGAGTTTGGCCTACTGGTAGAGTGCTTGCCTAGCACACACAAAGACCTGGGTTTGATTCTTCAGTACCATGTACATAGAAAACAGCTGGATGTGTTGCTGAGGCTCAAGTGGTAGAGCTCTGTCCTTGAGAAAGACCAAGGACAGTGTCCAGGACCTGAGCTCAAGCCCAGGATTGGCAAAAAAAGAAGAAAGAAAGAAAGAAAGAAAGAGAGAGAGAAAGAAAGAAAAGAAAGCAATGGAAGAGATAATAAAAACAGGAAGTCACTGCCCGTCTCCATGAACCTCTGTGGGGACTGTGTTTGGTATGCTTGGTGCTCTAATGAGAACAGAATAACTGGCCAGCATGTGACACAGAGCCTGCTCAGAATGCCCGGAGGCCCTCGGGGTGGGCCTTGAAGCAGGGGCAGTGTGTGGCTCTGCAAAGAGGACCAAATGGCGATTTCACCACCTTTGCTTTCAAGGATCCTGACTAGAGCCTCCAATCCGGACATGTGCACCAAGAAGGAAGAAGAGAAGACCCAGGATGGGGCGGCACCTGGTCTAACTCCAGACCAGCGTAGGATCCCACAGACAGATGCAGCCACTGCAACCACAGCCCAAGATGAGCTGAGGATGAACACAGAGAGAAGGCACGTGGGAAAGCAAGGAATGGGAGACCTGCAAGAGAGGAAGCAGGGAGTGGGAGGGAGGAAGCCGGAAGTCGGAGGGAGAGAAAGCAGGG
Source organism: Megascapheus bottae (assembly GCF_031878675.1). Taxonomy (NCBI): domain Eukaryota; kingdom Metazoa; phylum Chordata; class Mammalia; order Rodentia; family Geomyidae; genus Megascapheus; species Megascapheus bottae. Next base: position 96,132,280 of record NC_143510.1, on the reverse strand, counting down.
ACTTGCAGGAGAGAAAGCAGGAGGTGGGGAAAGGAAGCAGGCAATGGGGAGAGAAAAAGCAGGAAGCAGGGAGAGAGGAAGCAGGGAGTGGGGAGAGAAAGCAGGGAGTGGAAAGAGAAAACAGGAAGTAGGGAGAGAGGAAGCCGGCAGTGGGAGAGAAAAAGCAGGGAGTGAGGAGAGAAAGCAAAGTCAGCTTTTGGTCATGGTCGTGTGACGGCTGGTGAGCAGGCAGAGAGGAAAGTGCATCGGTATCCAGCAGAGGTCACCTGTCTGCAGGTGTCCCTCTGTTCTTTTGCAGTTTATTCCCCAGGGAGAAGCTGAGCAGGAGACGGCCCTCTGCACAGTGCAAACATCCTGGGAACCGGAAAGCGTTTGCGTCACTTGTGGGGAAGCCTTTTCCTGGAGACGTTGTGTGACTTCAGGTATCCTTTGCAGAGTTTACCTGGTGGCTTGCCCCAGGCACCATGGCCACGTTGAGTGGGTGGCAGCGTGGACACGGGTGTGGCTTATCCTGCATCCTGGAGATGCCCTCTTACTCCCTCCCTCTCAAGGTTCTCTCTGGCTTTGTAATTGTGCCTCCCAGCAGCCCTTCTTTCTGTACATTGCACTCTGAGCCTCTTCACTATTTCTCTGCAGATGCATCCATGTTTTGCTTGTCTCACAGTTGTTCCTGCCGACTGCTGTGCAGACACTGTGGCACAAGTGATTTACAGTTCAGTTTGCTCAACCCTCCACCCACTGGGGGAACCTCGATGTTTCCAGCCTGCACCGTGCTTCACACACATGTGAGCTTTACTTAGGATAAATACCTGGGAGTGGAGAGTCTGAATTATGCAGCATACTAGCACTAAGGAAATACCAATAAAATTGGTAAGCCTCTAGCCAGACTCATAAAAAAGGCATAAAATATTAATTAGCAACATCAGAACAAAAATGCCCCCATCTGTTTTTATTTTGAAAAAGAGAGCTATTGGGTGCACACATGCACACATACATACACGCACACACATACACACTCATACACACACATACACACATGCACACACATACATACATACACACGCCCGCACACACATACATGTACACACATACACACATGCACACACACATACATGCGCACACACTCACACACACACGCGCGATTTGATGGGAAAAGAGGACACACAGTCCAGAGAGCAGAGAGAGACCAGTCTACAACTTTTATAGTGTTTATCTTAAGACTAAAAGATTTGCCTAACATTTACGAAGCAAATTCATAATATTAGCTGGCTGCATAGCACAGGAAAATCAGATCGTTTTAGAAGTACTATTTACTTGACCAAATCCAGCATCCATTCACAAAAAAAGCAGCTCTCGACAAGCTGGAGAGGGAGGGGAATGTCTCCAGATTTGTAGAGACATTCGAAACCAGCTAGCTGAGAGCAAAGCCTGAGCTCCGTCATTCCTTCCACACTGACCCTGAGGCCCCAACAGCCTCTATGGCAAGAGTAAAGGCTGTGGAAGAAGAAATAAAGCTGCCATCCACCAAGATACATGGTCATCTAGGTAGACAACTCTCTGGATTCCACAAAGACATCAGGAGAATTTGGTTTTTCAATGAGTTTAATGAATCATGGTTTCTTTTTTTTTTTGCCAGTCCTGGGCTTGGGCTCAGGGCTTAAGCACTGTCCTTGGACTTTCTCAAGGCTAGAGCTCTACCACTTGAGCCTCAGCACCACTTCCGGCTTTTTGCTATGTATGTGGGGTACCGAGGAATTGAACCCGGGTCTTCATGCATGCTAGGCAAGCACTGTACCACTAGGCCAAACTCCCGGCCCCTGAATCACGGGTTCTATAGAGCACAATGCATCTTCAGCACAGACTGCTTAAAATAGCACAAGGCTGAAGGAGAATTTTGATTAAAAAAAATATGTGCAAGATGCACCTGCAAACTACAAGATCTGTTAACATTTCATAAATTCCCAGTAACTAAAAAATGTGCGTTTAGTTCATGGCTCAGAAGACCTGTTATTGCTCAGTTATCAGCCTGATCCCCAAAGCAAATGCAGTCTTAGGAAGCACGGCTGCAGGCTCTTGCTTGTGTAGAGAAACTGTTCAGCTGTTGCTAGAGTTGACATGGAAACGGAAGGAAATTGAGTAACTGCATGTAAAAACTAAGTTGGAGGACCAATTTCACTTACTTGAAAACTTTAGAAACAAGACTTTTGCATAAGGATGAAAGTGCGGGGAGAGCTGTGACGGCAGCCTGACCCTTGTGTGGAGGAGCCCCCAGGAGACTCTCACTTAGTGGAGATGCTTATGAAGTCCAGCACACACAGAAGAGGTCCAGGGACAGGCCTGGTCCTGCTCACCGCCCTACGACTTTCGGTGGAGCTGGAAGGTACGATCAGTGATCTCAACAACGAGAGGTTCAAAGGCAGGACACTGATGCCCCTTCCTGTGCCGAGTACGAGGCTGGAGGTGTGGAAACCGCAGAGCTGTGGATGGATACACAGAAGACATCTTAGGCATCACACTTTTCTTAAATTCAATACATATAGGATGCACATAAAACAAAGTAACAATACACGGGCCTTTACCCAAAGGCCACTTGCTCTTTATAGAACAATCAAACGAAAATGAAAAGTCAAAGTCACTGGAGAAGAAGCATTTGTGATACACTGGAAACATAGAAAGACCTCTTACCACCCAGGGAGACAAACAATGCACTCACACAAACAAGCAAAAGAATTACAGCGCAGGGCTACAAACAATACCATTAGATAAATAACCAAAAGGACCGAGCAGAAATTCACCAAAGAAGATGGAGCGATGGGGCTTCCGTGCTTGGAAGAGGCTGGGCGCTGTAAGAACTGCGAGGGAGAGCGCCAGGCACAAGGCACACACCGGACGGCCGAGATCTGGAGGGCAGAGAAGCGACGTGGAGCCTCCACCACGGCTGGGAGACGGCGCGGAGGCCTTAGAAAGGGGCTTGTCAATGTCTCCAAAAGTGCCACCAGCGGGACCCACACCACGCCTACTGTGGGACGCAGCAGGGGAATCCATACCACACCTACCATGTGATGCCACCACGCCTACTGTGTGACGCAGCCAGAGGGACCCACACCAGAGGAATTAGACGTCGTGCTCCAGGAAGATGTGCCCATGACAGCCCACAGACCTCCGCATGGCAGGAATGAAGACGCACACATGGCCTTCAGGAAGGACCGGGTCTCTCCCTGCCGGGAGCCCCGCCGTCCACGCCGCGTGCCCCGCAGACACTCAAGTGAGGAGAAACGGGTGTGAAGGGACGGCGTGCGTGCGTGGGGTGGCCTGTGACTCCAGAGCCGGAGAGAGCAGAGGCTGGCGAGCTCGGATCCAGGCTCAGTGAAGGAGGCTCAGGGGTTTGCGATAGGTCCAGAGCCTCCCCCAGGTGGGGTGGCGCACTCCTGCAAGTCCAGTCGCATGGAGGCAGAGGCAGGAGGACTGCTGAACCAGGCCAGCCTGGGCAAAAGCGCACAGGGCCCCGGGGGCCGAGGTGGGGCGAGCTCCTACCTAGCAAGCCCCTAGCCTGTGGTCCACACCCATCCTTGACACCAGAGTCTCCAGTCCCTAACAAAGCACTGCTACCTTGATAGGCCAAAGGTATCTCAACAAATCTGTAAGGTGAAAACAAATGAAGCAGTTGTAATCAAACCGTTGAAATCCCCTCTTTGTTGAAATGCTGTTAAAATGTAGAAACTGTGAGTCGGTGATCATCTTACCATCCCAGCAAATAATGATTGGCTTGAAATTCTAACCGCGAAGATGCACCTCCCAAGGCCCACGGGAGGAGGTGGGTGGAGATCGGGAGCAGCTCGCAGGCCCGGCTGCCAGCCCGGCCGCTGCCCCGAGCCCTCGCTGGGCAGGCACTGCCTCCTAGACCTTAGAAAAGGTGGAAGCGGCCTGGGCGGCCCTGAACACAGAGGTGTCTCAGCTTAGGAAATCTATTTACACGCATTAGCTGATCATAGAGAAATAACCCCCTTCGCATTCCGATCAACACAGTGGCGCTGCATGGATTAAAAGCCCATTTCAATCTGAAAGTTTTAATGAGTTAATAATACTTTACTGTGATAGATGAACCCACCCAGACTGTAGAAAGCACCCCAATTAATATCGAATATTAGCAGCTTTCCCAATGCCTCTGGTAGGAGATTTGCATGTGTTGGTGCTCTGTGCTGCTGTTTCTGCCGGGCTGCACAGGCAAGCCCTCCTCCATCACCCCTCACCAAGCCCACGCTTCCAGACCCGCCTGCTTCACACCTCCCAGAACTCCACACCCAGGAGGCGGAGTGGGAATGGACACAGGATAGGAGCGCTCCATGACGCTTGGCGTGGGTGGGGATATGGTGCAGGAACTCTGGAGGGAGGAGCCCCTGAAGAACGGGTGGAAAAGAGCACGGGGATGCATCCTTAAGTGGCAGCTGCTTTATAAACTACTTGAAGGCAGTGCAAAAAACAAAGAACATACACATACAAGTTACACAAAGGGAAGCTATAAACAAATGCATACATGTGCACATATATAATCAAGCTTTACTGGAGAGAATCGATGCAATAGGACATGGTAGATGGATGGAGGGATAGATGGATATGCACAGATGGGTAGGTAGATAAACGATGACCAGGTGATGGACAGGTTGGTAGATGTATAAATATTAAATAGACCAATTGGTGGATAGATGGGTAGACAGAAGGGGTCATTTTTGCAGGAGGCAGAGGCCCTCAGGACGAGCTCGTTCCCATGTCAGTCTCCTCTGGAAACATCCTCCCAGACACACCCAGGTGTCCCTGTCCAGTTCTGTGGACGTTCCAAAGCTCAGTGGAGAAACTGCCCACCATCATGCCCGTGCAGAGAAGAATCGACACGGTGAGGACACAAATTCCTCTCCAGCCACTCCCACATGCTACGGGGCCGGGCCTCCCAGCCACAAGCTTCACGCTGATAAGGAGCAGGAATGGGCAGGCTCCCCGAGGAACACAGAAGGGAGAGACAGGATGGCTCCGGCGGGAGTCAGGCAGGGCTGGGATCACATTGCACAAAGAGAAAGTCCCAGCAGGAGATGCTCAGAAGGACCAAGAGAGAAAAGAACAGGGTCCAGAAGGAACCCGGAGCCCGGGACGTTGCTAGGTTATGAAGGCCGCGCCCGGAGCTGACCGTCTCGAGAACTGTGTTGAGGTGACTGCTGTCTGCTGGGCGGGGCGGGGGGGGCAGGCAGGGCACTGCGAGTGAAATGGAGGAGAGCAGGTGCCCGCCATGGGCAGTGGGAAGAGAACTCGTTCCTGTGGAAGGGACGCCCTAAGCTGCTGCCATGAACGACGAGGCAGCAGTGCCGATGGACGCAGGAGGGAGGGAAGCAACCGTGCCCGTGATGTGTAGCCAGAGCAACAGGAAAGCGAAGGGGAGCGGCCTGGGCGAGTGGCCTGGCGAGGGTGACCCCGACCAATGGAAGGAAAAGCCTGGAGTCTTTCTAGGGGAGCTGGGTGCTGAGGTCCAGGGAGGACACAGTGGGGGCCGCCGGGACCTCGCCATGGAGCCCCCCTGCTCTGTACTGTGGTGGTCGCTTGGGCACGTGAGGAGACTTGGCCTCAAGGTCACTCTGAGCGCGCCTGGTAGCCAGTGGAGAGCCCTGTAGCGTTCAGGACCGGAGCTGTGGCCGCTTCCTGGGCCTCCTCGCTGTGGAGAACGGCGAGGTGTGGAGACAACCTTGAGGCTGGCGTAGAGGAGCAGGCGGTGCAGAGGGGTGGGTGACAGAGACACACAGGGACAAATCACCAACAAACAGCCAGTGAGGGGAGGGAGGGGAGGCGGGCCTCGCAGGCCGAGGCAGGGCAGCTCAGGGGAGGCCTGGCCGCCACTGCTTTTCCACGAGAATGGGCTGCTGTCAGGCGGGGGCTCTGAGACGAGAGCCCCCCTCGCTGCCAGCGAGCAGCAGCCTCCAGTATTGGCAATGGATATTGACAGAGGCCTTCAAAGTCACAGGTTGACTCACTGGATCAATAATGGTGCAGGAGAAATAATTAAAACTGTCAGATTCAGAAAGTATTAAAGGTACTTAAAGCTTTCTGCCAACTATGGAAAACAGGGATTAATGGTGTTAGGACCGACACTCCTGAGTTACACAGCGAGTTATTAAAGTCTTTCTTTGACACGCATTTGCTGTGAAGGGTCAACACGAGAGGCTTCAGATGCTAACCATGGGAGTCCATTAACTTCAAGTCAGCTGTCTGCCCCAGGAAGCCAGCCCAGCAGCCCAGCAGCCGAGCAGCCCAGCAGCAGGCCGGCACATCCTGCTTCCGCCAGAGGCTGCGGAATGAAAGAAAGGTGCTTAGAGCTCCTCAGTCCCGGCCCCGCCTCTGTGACCGACTCTCCACTCCCTGTCCCCTGGCCCGGCCTCTGTGACCGACTCTCTACTCCCTGTCCCCTGGCCCGGCCTCTGTGACTGACTCTCCACTCCCTGTCCCCTGGCCCCGCCTCTGTGACCGACTCTCCACTCACTTGTCCCCTGGCCCGGCCTCTGTGACCGACTCTCCACTCCCTGTCCCCTGGCCCGGCCTCTGTGACTGACTCTCCACTCACTTGTCCCCTGGCCCGGCCTCTGTGACTGACTCTCCACTCCCTGTCCCCTGGCCCCGCCTCTGTGACTGACTCTCCACTCCCTGTCCCCTGGCCCCGCCTCTGTGACTGACTCTCCACTCACTTGTCCCCTGGCCCGGCCTCTGTGACTGACTCTCCACTCCCTGTCCCCTGGCCCGGCCTCTGTGACTGACTCTCCACTCCCTGTCCCCTGGCCCGGCCTCTGGGAACGACTCTCCACTCCCTGTCCCCTGGCCTGGCCTCTGGGACCGACTCTCCACTCCCTGTCCCCTGGCCTGGCCTCTGTGACTGAGTCTCCACTCCTCCAACCCAGGCTCGACCTCTGGGACTGAGTCTCCATTCCCCCGTCACCTGGCCCAGCCTCTGGGACTGAGTCTCTGTCCCCCGCATCCCCTGCCTGGCCTCTGTAACCGAGTCTCAGCTCCCCCATTCCAGGCCCGGCCTCTGGGACTGAGTCTCTGTCCCCCCCACCCCCTGCCCAGCCTCTGTAACCGAGTCTCAGCTCCCCCATTCCAGGCCCGGCCTCTGTGACTGAGTCTCTGTCCCCCCCACCCCCTGCCCGGCCTCTGTAACCGAGTCTCAGCTCCCCCACCCCCTGCCCGGCCTCTGTGGATGGTGGCCGAGGCTCTCCATTCCTGTGAAGAGCTGCACTTAGGGATGGCTGGGCTCTGAGGACCTTGTGCAGAACTGGAGTCATTAGAGATTCCTGTCTGGCTTCAGGAGGAGGATGGGACATGGCCTGCCAGGAGCAGGGCCAGCTGAGACCCCTCCATTAGCCCAGCCCAGCCATCCTGGATGCTGCTGGCAGAATGGGGAGGCGTCTGGACCAGCAGCCTCACCCCAAGAGGGCCTGAGCCCCTTCTGACCCTCACCACCAGCCCCCTCAGCTTCTCTTCTGTGGACTCCCTTTCCGGGTCACCCTGTACCTAAGTTGAGACGTCTCTCCACTGGGGCCTTTCAGGAGGTGGTGGTGCTTGGCCAGGCATAGGGTGACACAGAGGCACCGTGCCCAGAGCCCAGCACTGGGTCCTCACTCCCTGACACTCCCAGCCTCCCTGAACCTCACCTCCTTTCTGACATCCACAGCCCCCCTGAACCTCACCTCCTCTCTGACATCCACAGCCCCCCTGAACCTCACCTCCTCTCTGACGGCCACAGCCCCCCTGAACCTCACCTCCTCTCTGACGTCCACAGCCCCCCTGAACCTCACCTCCTCTCTGACGTCCACAGCCCCCCTGAACCTCACCTCCTCTCTGACGTCCACAGCCCCCCTGAACCTCACTTCCTCTCTGACGTCCACAGCCCCCCTGAACCTCACCCCCTCTCTGACATCCACAGCCCCCCTGAACCTCACCTCCTCTCTGACGGCCACAGCCCCTCTGAACCTCACCTCCTCTCTGACGTCCACAGCCCCCCTGAACCTCACCTCCTCTCTGACGTCCACAGCCCCCCTGAACCTCACCTCCTCTCTGACGTCCACAGCCCCGCTGGCCCTCGCTTCCTGTGCTCACCGCCCCTCTGGACCTCACTTCGATGGTTATGTGCGTGATTAGGAGGAGCGATGGGAGGAGGGTGGCGGCCGTGAGAAGGATGGCAACGGGGTTTCAGGTGGTGAAGATGGAGGCAATGGTGACGGTGATGAGGAGGAGGTGATGCGTGCTGAGGTGGTGATGAGGATGAATTCCACAGCGTGGCAGGCTGCCTCGTGCTTTGCTTTCCTCACTTCCGTTGGCTTCCCGGATCACTCCCTGGCAGACGTGTGGTGGGCCTCGGAGTGGCCGGGATGCGCTCGGGAGCCGTGTGCTGAGACAGCACCGTGGCCTGTCCTCACACGAGTGATCCGATCCACAGCCAGCCACCAGGACTGCAGGTCCAGGAGCCACAGGCCTGGGTCACTCAGGTCACCCGCCGGACCCGAATCACCTCCACGGCTGCCATGCTACGTCAAGAGGGCTGCTGTCTGCCGAGAGCCCAGAGCAGCGCGGGACAGAAGACTGGTGACACCTCGAGACTGAGCACAGGAAGCTGGTGACAACCGGGAGTGAGCCCAGGGGACCAGGAAGCCGGTGACAACCCGGGAGTGAGCCCAGGGGACCAGGAAGCCGGTGACAACCCAGGAGTGAGCCCAGGGGACCAGGAAGCCGGTGACAACCCAGGAGTGAGCCCAGGGGACCAGGAAGCCGGTGACAACCCGGCAGTGAGCCCAGGGGACCAGGAAGCCGGTGGCATCGTGAGGCAGCCTACTTGTCCTTACCCCTCCCACTCTGGCATCATCACTGTGCCATCTCTCCACCTATCTGAGGTAGTATTTGTGAACCCCAGGAGTTTGGGTGTGCACTGCACAGTGCAGCTCCCCTGGGCCAGGGTGGAAAGCGCAGCACTGGGGAGGATAGCAGGGACCTCATCATGTGGGGGAAAGGGAGGAGATGGGAGAAGAGATCTCATCACGGGGTGGGAGAAGGGAGGAGATGAGGCCTCAGCACAGCGTGCAGAAGGGAGGAAAGGCGCCGGGCGAGCCCCTTCACCGCCCTGACCACCTGACCCGGCTTCCGTGTTTTGGGAAAGGAGACTGCAAACAGGCTGAGAGTCCGGAGAAGGGTCGTCGTGATGCTCCACGCAGGCTTCGGCTTCCTCCACTCCACCCGCGCTGCCGTGACCTCCAGCATCCGGGTGTGGTGGTGATGGTGGTGGTGATGGTGGTGATGATGACTGTGGTGACACACTTCTCAGTGCTCAGAAGGCAGAACTGAGTTTTCTTAGGGGAGTCACTGGGTGGCTCTTTTCTGCTTGCCGTTCCCCCAGCTCTGGGGCCATGGCCTCTCCACACCCAGCCTGGATCTCAGCCAAGGCTGACCAGTGGGAGGAGACGCCAGCCCGCGTGAGTGAGCTGACTCTGACTCCCTCACGCTGCCCATCTCAGCCGCACACAGCACAAGGCCTCGTGGCTTGAGGGGTGGGGCAGCAGGGAGCTGCCCTGGCTCTCAGCCACTCCCTGGGGCTCACAGAGGCACGGGTTTTGGAGAACCTGGATCCCCTGCCCTGGGAGTCGGGGGGCAGTACCCGTTATCTTTTCACTTGTACTTCTCACAAAGGCAAACATCGATTTCTTCCTATTGAAAGACTGTGCATGTTTGGCTACCTGTGTTGGTAGGAATTTCCAAACAAGTCTGGCCATTTGGGAATGTTCTATTAAGTGACATCCAGATGCTCTTCTTAACATTCTTCTAAGTTATTGTCTCAAAAAAGAAAGAAATTGATCTGCATCAGCTGTCGTTGCTAGAGTAGTTACACCTCTGAACGCTCTCTGGGTGAAAATGTTGCCCTGATCGTTTCTCCTTTTGACAATGGGCCCCGTCTTTTCGTGGGGCACTTGCTTAAATGCCGTTATAGATTCTCTCTCTCCCCCACCTCCCCGTACCCCGCCTGCTCACTCTCTGAATTGCTTCCTCATGGTCAATATTGGGGAAATCCACTTGACCAAAATGGTCAAGTATCCGTCTCTCCAGCCTGGGCTTCCATCCCCTACCATGTCACCCTTACTGTCTTTACTTGGGAGCCTGATGTGAGTTGGAGTGTGACATGATCCATGTCTTCCCTGCAGGAGGTGGCCCCACCCTGTCTGGTCCACTGCACAAGCTCCATGGCCTGCCTGCTGCTGTCTAGAGCAGCCCCTGCCCTTCCACTGCCCGGGGTCTGAGCACGGCAGATTTGTCTCTTGGGCAGCACCATCTTGGTTTCCTCTTCCCAGATTTTCCTATTGCATTTAGACAAGCTGTCTTAGCCTGAATCGAATGCTTTGGACTTTGGGAGGATGAGTCTTTTTTTCAATGCGTAGACAACAAAGAACTTTGCCCTATTTTTATTCCCTTTTGTCTTTTCATCCCAGACCCAGGTGTTCCTTTGCAAATATTCAGTCTTGCTCCTGCTCTCCTGGAAAGCTTCAGAATTCTCCAGCATCTTCCACAGGCCCTGCCAGGATCCCGAGGCACCAGAGGCCCAGGCCTGGTTTGTGAGAGCTGGGCTGGGCTTCCGGGGCTGAGGGGGGCCCCTTCATGGAAGCTGCCCGCCTCCATGGGGCCCCTTCATGGAAGCTGCCCCGCCTCCACTAGGCGCCTTTGTGGCCACTGAGCATTCACTGCCCTCTTATTCCCATAGAGCCCTGGAGCCATGTCTGGCCAGAGTGAGACCAAAAGCTTCCTTGGAAGCTCAGGCCAGGGACAGGGACAGGGGAGGAAGCCGTCAGCATGGTGACTGGAGCCGGGCAGGCAGAAGTGGAGGAAGGCTGGTCCTGTAGGTGAAGATGACAGGGGAGTGCGTGCCAGGGGCGGGGAGTGCTGGAAGGGCCCAAGGGCAGAGGGCACTCACACGCCCACCGCGGGGGACAGATCAGCTCTCAGGACGCTTGAGGCCCGCATGGGCTGCCAGCCTGGCTCTGTGACAGACTGGCAGGAAGTTCTCTCTCTTCTGGGTCCTTCTCTCCTGGGCTGCGTGCTGAGTGAGCCACAGGTCCCCAGGGCCTCCCTTGTGGGGAGTCCATGCTCTGCTGTGTGAACCCCCATCCTCCACCCCCAGGTGGGGCGGAGGGGGGCCGAGCCCCGGGGAGTGACTGCTGGGTGCTGGTGCCCCTGGGTGCTTGGTGAGGAGGGGCGGTGCGACGCAGGCCTCCAGGACCCCAGCCCACGCCTTCCTGGCCCATGCCACCGAGCAGCCGTCAGCCCGGATTGATAATTAAGTCGTGCATCTGCCACCTGAAAGATGAATTCCAGCATTACTGCGCTTTCTATTTCACTTAACTAACGCTGAGACGAAGGAGGAACAATTAAATGCAACCTGAGGCAACCCAAAATATTATCCATCAAAAGCATCACATCCTATCCTCCCGCACATTCATCAAAACGTCAGTTATCCCAAAGACGGTTTTATCTTATTAATGCTAATTTCTTCCCGGGAAAGACGAGTGCTTTTACCTTTCGGTGGTTATCAGCGAGCTGGAAGAATCGTTTTGCATTTTAATTCAGTGGTTTGCTTATTTATCATAAGCTTATTTATAGCCAGCTGCCAATCGCCTGACTTCTTCTCATGCTGAGATCCCTGGCTTGTGCAGGGCCCGGACGCCTGTCACTGTGCACAGGGGCTGGCACTGTGATGGGCGCCCCTGTCAGGCAGAGCCCCAGGGAGCCATTTTCCCTGCATGCATCAAGGCCCAGGGGCACCCCAAACTTCTGACAAGATGAGGAGCTGGGGGGGTGGATGACAACAGAAATAGCCCCCATTCTCCCTCTGCTGGAACCGAGTACTCCCAGGACACATGGGGTTCAGGAAAGGGTGGCAACACGTGTGGAAATGATCTAAAGAGTCACAAACCAGAGCCTGGTGTGCAGGAATGCGTAATGTGTGGCCAGTCAGCGGATTCACAGAAGACACAAGTGCCAGGCAGCCTGTGACAGTGCATGGCTGGGCCCTGGGCATGGTGGGACGGGCAGGGCTGTGGAAGAGTCTGTAGCACTGGGGCAAGGACACGGTGGGACTGGACCCTGTGTCTCTTCCTCCCTGACCAGCTCCTGGAGACACACTGCTCGTATCCCTAATCCATCAATGCTTGTCAAGCTCCCTGGCCAGCCCCGGGGGAACCCGCTGCAGGTGAGTCTGGGTTGGACGGACAGAGACCAGTGTTTACGGGAGCCCTGGGGTCCAGGCTGCAGGGGGGATCCCTGGCCTACCCACATCTCCACCAGTACGGGAGGTCCAGTCACCATCCTCCAGGCAGACAAGTCGCAAAGGTCAAGTGAAGGCTGTGTAGAGTAGGACAATACGAGAGAGGTCATGGGCAGTGAGGCAGGGGACACAAGCTGAGCATGGGAGAGAAGAGAGCAAGAAGAAAGGACCTGGACCAGTGACCAGGGAGGGAGCCTGGACCAGTGACCAGGGAGGAGCCTGGACCAGTGACCAGGGAGGGAGCCTGGACCAGTGACCAGGGAGGGAGCCTGGACCAGTGACCAGGGAGGAGCCTGGACCAGTGACCAGGGGGGAGCCTGGACCAGTGACCAGGGAGGGAGCCTGGACCAGTGACCAGGGAGGGAGCCTGGACCAGTGACCAGGGAGGAGCCTGGACCAGTGACCAGGGAGGAGCCTGGACCAGTGACCAGGGAGGACCAGTGACCAGGGAGGGAGCCTGGACCAGTGACCAGGGAGGGAGCCTGGACCAGTGACCAGGGAGGAGCCTGGACCAGTGACCAGGGAGGAGCCTGGACCAGTGACCAGGGAGGAGCCTGAACCAGTGACCAGGGAGAGAGCCTGGACCAGTGACCAGGGAGGGAGACTGGACCAGTGACCAGGGAGGGAGCCTGGACCAGTGACCAGGGAGGGAGCCTGAACCAGTGACCAGGGAGGAGCCTAGACCAGTGACCAGGGAGAGAGCCTGGACCAGTGACCAGGGAGGAGCCTGGACCAGTGACCAGGGAGGGAGCCTGGACCAGTGACCAGGGAGGAGCCTGGACCAGTGACCAGGGAGGGAGCCTGGACCAGTGACCAGGGAGGAGCCTGGACCAGTGACCAGGGGGGAGCCTGGACCAGTGACCAGGGAGGGAGCCTGGACCAGTGACCAGGGAGGGAGCCTGGACCAGTGACCAGGGAGGAGCCTGGACCAGTGACCAGGGAGGAGCCTGGACCAGTGACCAGGGAGGAGCCTGGACCAGTGACCAGGGAGGGAGCCTGGACCAGTGACCAGGGAGGAGCCTGGACCAGTGACCAGGGAGGAGCCTGGACCAGTGACCAGGGAGGAGCCTGGACCAGTGACCAGGGAGGGAGCCTGGACCAGTGACCAGGGAGGAGCCTGGACCAGTGACCAGGGAGGGAGCCTGGACCAGTGACCAGGGAGGAGCCTGGACCAGTGACCAGGGAGGGAGCCTGGACCAGTGACCAGGGAGGAGCCTGGACCAGTGACCAGGGGGGAGCCTGGACCAGTGACCAGGGAGGGAGCCTGGACCAGTGATCAGGGAGGGAGCCTGGACCAGTGACCAGGGAGGAGCCTGGACCAGTGACCAGGGAGGAGCCTGGACCAGTGACCAGGGAGGGAGCCTGAACCAGTGACCAGGGAGGGAGCCTGGACCAGTGACCAGGGAGGAGCCTGGACCAGTGACCAGGGAGGAGCCTGGACCAGTGACCAGGGAGAGAGCCTGGACCAGTGACCAGGGAGGGAGCCTGGACCAGTGACCAGGGAGGGAGCCTGGACCAGTGACCAGGGAGGGAGCCTGAACCAGTGACCAGGGAGGAGCCTAGACCAGTGACCAGGGAGAGAGCCTGGACCAGTGACCAGGGAGGGAGCCTGGACCAGTGACCAGGGAGGAGCCTGGACCAGTGACCAGGGAGGAGCCTGGACCAGTGACCAGGGAGGGAGCCTGGACCAGTGACCAGGGAGGAGCCTGGACCAGTGACCAGGGAGGGAGCCTGGACCAGTGACCAGGGAGGAGCCTGGACCAGTGACCAGGGGGGAGCCTGGACCAGTGACCAGGGAGGGAGCCTGGACCAGTGACCAGGGAGGAGCCTGGACCAGTGACCAGGGAGGAGCCTGGACCAGTGACCAGGGAGGGAGCCTGGACCAGTGACCAGGGAGGGAGCCTGGACCAGTGACCAGGGAGGAGCCTGGACCAGTGACCAGGGAGGAGCCTGAACCAGTGACCAGGGAGAGAGCCTGGACCAGTGACCAGGGAGGGAGACTGGACCAGTGACCAGGGAGGGAGCCTGGACCAGTGACCAGGGAGGGAGCCTGAACCAGTGACCAGGGAGGAGCCTAGACCAGTGACCAGGGAGAGAGCCTGGACCAGTGACCAGGGAGGAGCCTGGACCAGTGACCAGGGAGGGAGCCTGGACCAGTGACCAGGGAGGAGCCTGGACCAGTGACCAGGGAGGGAGCCTGGACCAGTGACCAGGGAGGGAGCCTGGACCAGTGACCAGGGGGGAGCCTGGACCAGTGACCAGGGAGGGAGCCTGGACCAGTGACCAGGGAGGAGCCTGGACCAGTGACCAGGGAGGGAGCCTGGACTAGTGACCAGGGAGGGAGCCTGGACCAGTGACCAGGGAGGAGCCTGGACCAGTGACCAGGGAGGGAGCCTGGACCAGTGACCAGGGAGGAGCCTGAACCAGTGACCAGGGAGAGAGCCTGGACCAGTGACCAGGGAGGGAGACTGGACCAGTGACCAGGGAGGGAGCCTGGACCAGTGACCAGGGAGGGAGCCTGAACCAGTGACCAGGGAGGAGCCTAGACCAGTGACCAGGGAGAGAGCCTGGACCAGTGACCAGGGAGGAGCCTGAACCAGTGACCAGGGAGGAGCCTGAACCAGTGACCAGGGAAAGAGCCTGGACCAGTGACCAGGGAGGAGCCTGGACCAGTGACCAGGGAGGGAGCCTGGACCAGTGACCAGGGAGGGAGCCTGGACCAGTGACCAGGGAGGGAGCCTGGACCAGTGACCAGGGAGGAGCCTGGACCAGTGACCAGGGAGAGAGCCGGGACCAGTGACCAGGGAGGGAGCCGGGACCAGTGACCAGGGAGGAGCCTGGACCAGTGACCAGAGAGAGAGCCTGGACCAGTGACCAGGGAGGAGCCTGGACCAGTGACCAGGGAGAGAGCTGGACCAGTGACCAGGGAGGGAGCCTGGACCAGTGACCAGGGAGAGAGCCTGGACCAGTGACCAGGGAGGGAGCCTGGACCAGTGACCAGGGAGGGAGCCTGGACCAGTAGCTAAGCAACAGAGCCAGGAGAGCTCAGTTTTCAGAAAGTCCAGAGCCCTGGCTTCCTTATAGAGGAAGGGACATTTAAGAATATGTTATTATTAATTACTATTATTCATAAAGTACTGTTCCATCATTAATATAAATCTATGTGTTAATGTAGTTGTATCCAGGTTTCTGCTTTGAACTTTCGCAAAGAAATAACACCTGAGGATAAGTTATGTAAAAACAACAAGGACAACTGTGATGATCCCCCTCCTCGTGATTAAGAAATCTGAAATTGCATTATTTGTTCTATGTATTGCATTCCCTCCCCTGCCCAGCAGTAGCCAGACAACAAGAGCTTTCCTCCCCCTCCTCCCTCCCCTCCCCCTCCCCCTCTCCCTCCCCCTTCCCCCTCTCCTTCTCCCTCTCCTTCCCCCTTCCCCCTCTCCTTCTCCCTCTCCTTCCCCCTTCCTCCTGTCCTTCTCTTTCCCTCCCCCTCCCCCTCTCCCTCTCCCTCTCTCTCCCCTCCCCCTCCCCCTCTCCCTCTTCCTCCCCCTCTCCCTCTCCCCCTCTCCCTCCCCTCCCCCTCTCCCTCCTGGGGTGTTTTCCCACCCTAGTCCTCTCACCTCTTGGGTGGCAACAGAACACAGAACATCAGAGACACTTCCCCCTGCAGGCCAGCTGCCAGCTTCCTTTGCAGCTAGGTTTGGCCTGGTAAGAGCCACAGTTCAAGGTAGAGTCAGAGGACGTGTGATAATAATCCCTGAAAGGAAAGGAAAATCTGTCCATTCTTTCCTGCTCTTGAGTTTGCCACGGACAGGCGTGGGATAGAGGCGAGATAGCTGGCACACCAGCAGCCATCATAGAAAGAAGGCGACCTGGAGACAAACTGCCCTCTCAGGAGGGGGCTGTGAGGGCCTGGCAGGTTTGGGCGCCACCCTGGCTCCTGCACTCTGTCAGCACCCCACTCGGAAGAGCCCCGGGTCCACGTCTTGCCATGCTTCCTCGGTGGCTCTGCGGCACAGAATCCCCACCGCGCTCGAGTGGGCCCACATTGCTCTGCTCGTGCACAGAGCCACCATCTTCTCCGAGTCTGAGCGGGCAAAGGTGGACCCTTGGCTCTGAGGGCAGGCGCACACTGCTTTCTGGTGCTCCGGCTTAGCCGAGTGTGGGCCGCTGGTTGCATCTCCCCGGCACTGCACCATACCCAAGCAAAGCCAAAGCGGAGTCAAGCAGCAGACCCAGGCTTGGATGTCGTCCTGACAGTTCCCCGCCCGCGGGCCCTCCCCCGTGAGACGATAGCTAGCGTGCTCCCCTGCTGGTTTCTCTGGTTTTCCTGAGTGAAGGAATCCCTGTCAGTGTTTGGAAGTCTAGGGTGGCGTTGAGCCTGCCGAGTCCTCCCGGCCCGGCTTCTCTCCCAGCTGCTGACCGGCTTCCTTCACAGAAGCATTAAATGGCGCGAGTCACTCGGGCATTCCCTGCAGGACATGACTTCCCGGTCTAGTCTGACATGTCCTTTTTCTAATTCAAGGTCATAAAGACAAACTATCCTATTTTTCCAAGTCACTGAAAACTTTACTTTGAAACACAAGGCCTTGCACTCAGCTGGGAGCCGGCTCGGGATTTGTGGCAAGTTACAGACCAACTTGATTTTGCGTTTATTTGAGAAGCAGCTCCACTCTTCTTTCTGCTCTCCCCGCTCCGTCCCCACATCTGCATGCAAGTCTCACAGAAGGGGTTGGCTCCCAGGTTTGTACGTCACAGGCACACACCTGGCACTTCTGTGCCTCACACCACCCAGGCCCATGGCCCGTGGTTCACACGTGAGATGCCCGCGTTGGCTTCTCTTTGCTGTTCTAAGGCTGTGTTTGGTCTTGCATTGCTTCTGCCCTGCTGTGCATCTTATGTCCTGTGTGTGGGGAGCTGACAGGCACTTATTGCTGCAAAGGGTCTTCCCTTCCCTCCCCTCCCCTTCTCTTCCCTCTCCTTCCACCCCTTCCCCTCCCCCTCCCCTCCCCTCCCCTCCCCTCTCATCCCCTCCCCTCTCCTTCCACCCCTTCCCCTCCCCTTTCCTCTCCCGCTCTCTCCCCTTTCCTCGTCTTGAGGACAGTTATGCGTTGTGTGGGGGACTATTTGAACCAATAGTTTATTGGTAGGTTTTATTGGAATTTCCAATCAGATATGCACAGCTTTGAATTGGCCAGGCTCCAGTTGGGGCAGCTTGTTCTTTTTCCCACATCTCTTATTTTTTCCCTTCACACTGAAAGGCCAGGACTGCAGCCCAGCTCCCAAAGACCCAGCAGGTGCCCGGGCCCTGGGCCAGGCCCACGGATAGTATCAGATGGGCTGTGCTGCTCTTTGGTATTAATGTGATTTCT
The DNA here is from genome assembly GCF_031878675.1 of Megascapheus bottae. Taxonomy (NCBI): domain Eukaryota; kingdom Metazoa; phylum Chordata; class Mammalia; order Rodentia; family Geomyidae; genus Megascapheus; species Megascapheus bottae. The sequence goes on along the minus strand of NC_143510.1, from coordinate 96,114,571 downwards.
CTCACTGGCTGGATCACGGATGCTCCTGGCAGAATCCCTGGTTCTCATCAGAGACAAGTCTCTGATTCCCTGTTTGAGAGTCACGCAGATGGCAGGGGTGTCTGTGCAGGGATGGACACTGTGCACACGAGGGTGTCAGGTGGATGGGACATGTGCTGCACAGATGTCGGGGTGCCTGCTGGATGGCACGTGTGCCTGTGGAGGGGGCTGGTGTGCCCAGGGGGGCTGAGGTTTGTGCCCGTGGAGGGGTGGCAGGCGTGCACACACAGGGATGGAAGGCACGGGGCCACTCCAGGCTCTGGCTTGCCCCATTGTATTGAGCTCACAGATGTGATTTAGTGAAAGATGAGCCACACGTACAGGAGACACACGTCTCAAGCACAGGTGTGGGGGGGAGGGGAGCTGGGGCACTGGTGACACCCCAGACAGGCCCTTCCACCCCTTCTGGATGGAGGACAGACTCATGGATCTAGGAACAGAGGCCTGGCCCTGCCCAGCACATGAAAGACAGGGGCTGCAGCTTGTGCTTGTCCTGCTGTGTGGATGAGCCAGGGGCCATGTCCAGGTCCTGACCTTCCGGTCCCAGTGTCGCCGGCAGAGGGACCCCCTGGCTGGGTGCAGGAGAGCGGGCGTGGGCCTTCTCCAAGTCCAACACTGCTGGACTGACGGGCTCCAGACTCACCAACAGGACCAGCACGGCTTCCAGGGCCATACCTAGCTCCAGCCTGTCCTCTCCGCTGTCTTCCCTGAGTCTGTGCAGAGCGAGAGTGAGGCTCTTGGCAGCCTGGGACACCTCGCCCTAGAGCCCAGGTGGAGGACGGAGGTTCTGGCTCACCCTGCTTCCCCATCTGCTCCTGGGTGGAGGGAGAGGCCCCAGGAAGCACCGTCACTGTGGTGGGGGGCTTCCCTCCGCCCAGACATGGGGCAGCTCGGGGCCGGCCAGTGAGGTCCGCCAGCTTCAGGGAGGCCCGTCCAGCCAGCTGCACACCGAGGCTGGAGGGAAGGATGGAGGGGCGTCTGCCGCAGTGTCAGGACGCAGGGCCTCCACGCTCCTGTTTCTTCTCCTGCGCTTCCTTCAGTGTGCACAGAGGAGAGCCATCACCAGGAAAGGAGAGGGCACAGATGCAGGACGACTGGCCTCACGCTTTTCTAATCATGGAAAATTGACCTTTTGAGGAAAATGAAATTTGAATTTCCTCAGGAAATGGCTCAAATGTGGACAATCTGCCAGTTTTGCAAGTGCGGGGTCCCCGGGCACGGCTTGAAGGCCTTTCTGCGCCCCCTGCGCTGTCGTCATACCGCTTGGCTCACTCTAATTAGCAGGCTCAGTAAAATGAGCAATTTTATACTTTCTCTCAAAACCGGGGGGGGGTGGGGTGGGGTGGGATCGGGGGCCTCCAGGCCTGGGGAGGACAATGATGAGGCCTCCTTTCTACGGTGTGAGGGGCACGCCAGGGACCTCTCCGTCCACCTTGCAACCTTAGAGGGGCACCATCAGAGCTCATTCTCACCCCTCCCTCCGAGGTGGGGGCGCTCTAGAGGATGGCGATGGAGAGGGCTGGGGGGGGGTGCACCCCACTCCCTTGTAACCTGCATTTCATGGGAGAGGAGGTGGGGGGAGGCGCAGCCCTGCTCTGGGGAGTGAGGAGCCAGGCTGGCCTGCCCTGCCCTCCCTCCTCCCCCTCTCCCCACCCCTCCCCGGGGTCCGACCAGAGGCTCCATGCAGCCTCTGCGGATTCCTGTACTATCCGGCAGCTTGCCCTGCAGGAGCCATGCCTGCCTGCTCCAGAGAGGACCAAAGAGGGGGTCTCCCTCCAGGGGGACTCTAAATGAGGGGGCCGTCCTCCAGGGAGTGATGGGCCCCAGAGACTGCAGGGAGCGGAAGTTGACAGGACAGGCAAGGACACAGGGACAGGGGCAGTGGCTGTGAGAAGGCAGAAAGTACCAGGCGCTTGAACCACCCCACACTTCCTAGCTCTGCCTGACAAAACACATGGACCACAAAGCTCACTAAGGTGCTGGAGCCACGATGCAGTTCCATGGCACCCATGCTGGGGGATCATGAGAGGACCTGGGGGTCCATGCAGGAGGGCCCTGCACACTAGAGACCCAGGCTGGAGCCCTGCTCACTAGAGACCCAGGCTGGAGCCCTGCACACTAGAAACCCAGGCTGGAGCCCTGCACGCTAGAGACCCAGGCTGGAGCCCTGCACGCTAGAGACCCATGCTGGAGCCCTCACACTAGAGACCCAGGCTGGAGCCCTGCACACTAGAAACCCAGGCTGGAGCCCTGCACGCTAGAGACCCAGGCTGGAGCCCTGCACGCTAGAGACCCAGGCTGGAGCCCTGCACGCGAGAGACCCAAGCTGGAGCCCTGCACATTAGAGACCCAGGCTGGAGCCCTCACACTAGAGACCCAGGCTGGAGCCCTGCACGCTAGAGACCCAGGCTGGAGCCCTGCACGCTAGAGACCCAGGCTGGAGCCCTGTACGCTAGAGACCCAGGCTGGAGCCCTGCACGCTAGAGACCCAGGCTGGAGCCCTGCACGCTAGAGACCCAGGCTGGAGCCCTGCACGCTAGAGACCCATGCTGGAGCCCTGCACGCTAGAGACCCAGGCTGGAGGCCTGCATACTAGAGACCCAGGCTGGAGCCCTCACACTAGAGACCCAGGCTGGAGCCCTGCACGCTAGAGACCCAGGCTGGAGCCCTGCACGCTAGAGACCCATGCTGGAGCCTTGTACGCTAGAGACCCAGGCTGGAGCCCTGCACACTAGAGACCCAGGCTAAAGGCCTGCATACTAGAGACCCAGGCTGGAGCCCTCACACTAGAGACCCAGGCTAGAGGCCTGCATACTAGAGACCCAGGCTGGAGCCCTCACACTAGAGACCCAGGCTGGAGCCCTCACACTAGAGACCCAGGCTGGAGCCCTGCTCACTAGAGACCCAGGCTGGAGCCCTGCACACTAGAGACCCATGCTGGAGCCCTGCACACTAGAGACCCATGCTGGAGGCCTGCACGCTAGAGACCCAGGCCGGAGCCCTGCACACTAGAGACCCAGGCTAGAGCCCTGCACACTAGAGACCCAGGCCGGAGCCCTGCACACTAGAGACCCAGGCTGGAGGCCTGCACGCTAGAGACCCAGGCCGGAGCCCTGCACACTAGAGACCCAGGCTGGAGCCCTCACACTAGAGACCCAGGCTGGAGCCCTGCACACTAGAGACCCAGGCCGGAGCCCTGCACACTAGAGACCCAGGCTGGAGGCCTACATGCTGTGGCCCTGCACAATGGAGGCCCACACTGGAGCTCTGCACAGTGGAAGCTTTGTAGAAAGATGTGTGGGGAGGGCGTGGCCTATGAAGTAGGCCAAGGTCTCCCCTCTCCACCCAAGTCTCCGGCTATGGAGGTGGAAGGGGCTGAAGCTGCCAATGGCGCTGCTGCAATTGTGCTAAGGCTGCACTGCAGTCCCTTCCTGCACCGTGGAAGAGTGGGCCTGAGAATGTCAGCTCGGGTAAATGGCCTGCCTCCAGTCCACCTACACAGTGGGATCATGCTGCCATTTAGCTTCTGGCTATGGAGCTGCGTTCTTACCCCCCTTCGGGTCGAGGCTGTGAGCTTGAGCAGCCCCTGGAAAGGTCTCCCTTTGTGGCCACTGGAGGGGAGGAGCGGTGGGGGCCGCTCCCTCCGTGGTGGCTGGAGGAACCGTGCAGGCCTCCGGGGTCTGCAGTGAGGCCTCCTATTAAGCCACAGCACTATGATTCTCCCACTTGGTTTCAAAGATGACATAAGATGATGACTTTATTGCTTCTAAAAGAACCGGTGGTTTGTTTAGCTTGGTTTTCTTTTCTTTATTATTGTTATTTTTAGTCTCATTGGCTCCTGCCCTTGTATTTATTCTTTTGATGTTCTTGTTTGTGGTTATTTTACTCTCTTTTCTCTAGATCCTTGATGTGGGAAAGTAGATAATTGATTTGACAGTTCTTTTCATTTCTTTCTTTCTTTTTTTTTTACTTTATCCTATTTTTTTTGTCAATCCTGGGGCTTGAATTCAGGGTCTGGGTACTGTCCTTGAGCTTCTTTTGCTCAAGGCTAGCACTCTACCACTGAGACACATTCTCAGCCCCCTCTTTTCATTTCTTAAATGAGCATGCATGTAAATTCGTTCCTGAAAACTTGAGCCCTTTCTCAGCTCGACTTACCTGCATCTCCACCCCTTGAACATGTTATGCTTTTTTCTTCCTTCAGCATTTTACTTCACTTGAAATTCCCTGGTTTACCTATGTATGATTTCAAGCATGATGTCTGATTTTCAGGCTTAGAGATTTTTTATTGACTTCCTGTTGATTCTGTAACTGTCACAGAATGCACTTTGCATGGATATGAATACTTGTGCATTTGTTGAGGCTTCCTGATGATGCAGTGTGTGCCTTGCTGGCGGTGTCCCTCGTAAGTGTGCCATGGGGGCGGTGTCCCTCATAGTGTGCCTTGGTGGCGGTGTCCCTTGTGCTGTGAGAGGCCCCGTGCCCTGTGTGGCTGTGCAGAGCGCTGTCCTCCACTGTGCTCCACAGACAGTCTGCACACACCTTCCTTCCCTGCCTTAGCTCCACCAGGTGCCTGAAGACCAAGGGTGAAGTTACCACAAATAGCTCTCTCATCGACTACATCCATTTTAACTTATACATTTTATTGTTTCACTGTGCCTACGTTTATGATTGTCTTGACTTGCTGGTGGATTGATCTTTCATTATTGCACAATCTTCTTTGTCTCTAGTGCTTTTCCTGGGTTTAAAATCTACTTTTCCAGGTAGTCATCTACCCACTGCATTGTATTTTCTACTAATATGCACACGATAGATCTTTTCCCGTTCATCACTGCCAGCTTACCTGTAACACTGAATATAATGAATGGAATGCGTGCACGTGTATGTATGTGTATGTGCATGTTTGTGTGTACATGCTTATAATCCATTCTGCAAACTTCTGAGCAATGTTATTCATACCACATGTATTTAGCCACAGATACCTAGTTAATTACTGGTAAGTTGACACTTGAGTCCGCATTTTATAGATTTTCAAATGGTTTTATTCATTTAACTTTTCTTTCTCCTAATCTTTTCTGGCTTAAGTGATGGTATTTCAGGATTTTGTCTAAATTCAATTATAGTATTTTTAGTATTTCCCTTGGATGTAGTTATTGGAGTGGTTGTTTCTGAGTACTTCTTGGGGTACTTGCTCTGAGTACTTCAATCCACACAGACACAGTGCTTCTGCTCCGTCTCCTGGCGTTAGCGTCTCCCCGCATCCAGAGGAGACCCACGGGTGTCTCCCAGTTTGGGTCTCCACGGTGCTGGTCCCCTTTCATCATTTGATTCTGTGTCCAGTTCTTGGGAGGGAAGAATTGCCTGTCAATTACCCAGGTCTGGCCTCCCTTTTCCCTCGTGGCTGACAGTCTGGGATTTCCTCAAGTGTGCCTTACTTTCTATCTGGAAGTCCTGGGCCAGTCTTGAAGGGTAGATTTCACAGACAAAGCCAGTCTTCCCGTTTTCCCTCCTGGGAGAATGTTTCCGTGGCTCCTTCAGTCCTGCAGGAGAATGTTGCCAGATTTAGAATTCACAGTTTAACAATCCTCTCAGCAATTGAACGCTGCCATGCTGTGTCGCAGTCACCATGGTTTCAGATGAGAGATTGTCACTCAAATTGGGGCTCCCCGAGCCTGATGGGCCGCTTCTCTCTGGTTGATTTCAAGAAGTTTTTTTTTTTCTTTTTCCTCATGATTTGGAATTTTAATAACGATGTGTCTTGGTGTGGGTTTCTTGTTATTTAATCTTCATCTGGCTTGCCTGACTTCTTACATCCATAATGTTTGTCTTTCCCCAAATTCTGGATGCTTTAAATCAATCATTATTTCTTTAATTACTCTCCTCCCTCTTTACCTGAAAATATGCTTCTAAAGCTCAGTCATTTGTCATTTCCCCGTGGACAGAAGAGACTCTCCCACCTCTGCTTCCTGGCTTCCCTCCTTTCCAGGGAGGGAGGGAGATTTGGAGGGGTCCAGGCCTCTGTCCTTCACCCCAGCACCCAGGTGCTCTTTGGAATCCCCTTCCTCAGTGACCCATGCAGAGAGCTTCTCCCTGCGTTTTCTGGTTTGCCTTCGCTCTCTGTGCTGTTTGTCTCATTCTGCTGGTTTCTCTTCATTTGTTGGACTTCTTAGGTTTTAACGGAGTTCATGTTCTACCTGTGTCAGGCCTGTGGGTTTCTGGAGTTTATCCTGAGACTCCCTCTGGCTGTTCTGAAGGCTAACCAGGATGGCAGAAGGAGTCCCTCAGACCAGAGGCCTTCAGTGTGGACGGAGGACGCCCTGTGCTGTCCTGACCAGAGTGGAGGAGGAGGACGCGCTGCTGCCATGACCCCTGCTGCCCTGCCTTCTCTGTGGTGAGTCTGGCATGGCTCACTGAGATGGCCCCCGACTGGCGTTTTGCAGTCATTGGGTCTCTCTTGCCAGTGTCCTCTGTGTATGTTGCCTTCTTAGAAAAGGGAGGCCCGGGCCAGCTGCCGGCAGGTCCATCAGATTTGAAATCGTGAATGGGGCTAAATGATGAGAAGTAAATGCTTGTGAACAGCGCACGGAAGCCGCTTATCATTCCCAAATTCTCCCTGGAGGTGCAGGCAGAGAGGCCAGCATTTATCTTTATTCTCCCGTGCCGTAACAGCCAATCAAAAAGTCAGCTCATCCCCCTGACTACAAAGCCATCTACTAAAACATTTTTATACAATGCAAATTTCCAAGATTTATCATCTCCTGTACCCATAACTTCGAATGCATTAGGCGGTGTTATCCATTTTAATAATGGCTTTCCCAGCTACGGTTTGGATCAACGTCACTGGGTTTTTCAAAATTTCCTTACTAGACTTACTGAAAACACAATATTCCATGAAGGAAGCGCATTCTCTTGTTGAAAACGGGAACTCTCTCTCATTTCATCACTCCCTGTCTCTGTCTCTCCCCCTTGATCTCTCTGTCTCTCCCTCTCTCTTGTCATCGCTCTGTCTCTGTCTCTGTCTCCTCTCCCTCCGTCCGTCTGTCTGTCTGTCTCTCTCTCTCTCTCTCTCTCTCTCTCTCTCACACACACACACACACACACACACACACACACACATTTCCCTCAGCTGACCTGCTCACACAGTGGTGTTCCTTTCCTGCCCCAGGATGCTGTGGGTTCTGGGACAGCCAGGTCTGGTTGGGGAAGGTTCCCTGCTGAAACGCTATGAGTTGAAATTTTATTGCAGACCAGCTAAGAATCTTCCCCTTTCCTCCATCTTCTGTGCCTTAGCCCTGACCAGCCACCTGCCTGGAGGTCATGGAGTGTTTCACCAGTGCCACCTCACCTGGGTTTGGTCTGTTGCCCCCAAATGTCCCACCTGCACCTGGCACGGGTGGGTGGATGGTCCCGTGAATGCATTCGTCCACCTGGCTCATGGGACAGCCTCTGCTTGGTGCCAGCAACAGGCAGGCTTCAAGTCCTCTGCCCAGAAAGGCCGTGGTGGTGCGGCTGGCACAGGTTTGAAATTCCTCCTTCCTGTGGGAGGAGAGAGGGCGACCAGCGCGGCTTGCTGTGTTTTGACAAACCTCACGGCCCCACGCAGTGAACTTTCCTCAGACCTTAAGTGATGGCAGCAGACTCTGTTGGGATGACCTGGAAATATCCACATCCTTTAAAAACGAGCGGGGGGCGGGAGGGTTGAGAGCACTGCTTACTGAGCCAGGCCACCTCCCTCCACAGGGGCCCTGGCGCCTGGGTCTCTCTGCACACTCCTTTTAAATGGTCCGGGAGCCCTACCTGCTCCTGGGCCTGGGGCCTCCAACTCTCCACGAGTGAACTGCGTCCCCACCTTTCTTCTCCAGGCCCCGTGACAAGCAAGAGCTTCAGCCCAAGCAAATACAAAGGCAGGCGCTAGGCTGGCGACAGGCTGGGCTCTTCTGATTGTGAGATTGGAGCTCTGCCCTCCAGCCTGCGTGGACGTGACCCCGGGGGTCAGGGGGCCAGGGCTCCCCTGTGGACCAGCCCAGGATGAGGAGTGAATGGGGAAGCAGAGAGGAGGTGGCAGTGTGGGGCCCAGGATGGAGCGCCAGGCCAGCAAGGAGAAGCTCTGCGTTCAAACCTCAGCATCACACAGGGAGAAAAGTTCAAGTCCCACAAAAAGACACAAAACAGGCCGGGGGCATTGGCGGGCAGGGCAGCCCCATCTCCCTGAGGTCCTGGGTGACCACAGCCAGGCCCGGCCCAGGTGGGGAGGGCGCAGCCAGGCTGGCCACTGGGAGGGAGGGGAGCCTTGGGTTTGGAGGAAATGAGAGGGTCTGGGATGGGAGCATCTGAGGAGAAGCCTCAGCATGGCTGTTCCCAGCAGTCGCACCCCGAAATGGGCACGGGGGGCCAACAACCGAGGAACAGATACAGAAAGGATGGTATCTGTGCAAGGAAAGAGAAAGAGCAGAAAGGTGGCTCAGCAGGCATTTTCCATCAGCATACACCCTGGAATATCACTCGGCCAGAAAAATAGCTGAAATTGTGTCATAAACAGGAAGTGGATGGAGCAGGACCGCCCCGTGGGCCAAGAGAAGCCGCCCGGTGTCCCTCACTTACGGAATGGAGATCTAAAAGAGAGAGCCACTCACATACATAGATGACATGAGCGGCTACCCGCCTGATTGGAGAGATGAGGAGAGGACACAGGGAATGCACCCTCTGTGCACACGCTCTGGGAACATGCTCGGTGCAGACAGAAGGCCCAGGACTCTCAGTAGAGGTTGTAGAAAAGAGGCAGGAGAGAAAGAGCAGTAGAGGTGAGCAATCCAGTGAAGTATAATGTGTGTGGGGGTGGGTGTGAGTGTGTGTGAGCTCGCATGAAATGCCATGGGAAAGCCTGTTCACGCAATTAATATACATTACAAGGACGAGAAAACAAACGACAGAAGAGCACAACAGGCTCCTTTGGGGGTGGAAGCAGTGAGAGCGTGAGGGAGAGCTAGCATGAACAGCAGACTTTGCGTGCATACATGTAGGCAGAACCTCAGACCTGGCTTGCATGCAAGTACACAGCAACAGACTTTGCATGCGTGCAAACAGAACCACAGACTTTGCAAGCATCCATGTAAACAGAACCGCAGGTGTTGCGTGCATGCATATAAACAGAGCAGCAGACTTTGCATGCATGCATGCAGGTAAACAAAGCAATGGAACCTGTTGGATGTTTCCGGCAGCAGGAAGGGTAATGCAGGGCTGTATTAGGTGGAGGTACTGGCATGCATGCACGGACATACTCAGTCACCCCCCTTCGTATGACTGGCAGATGCTCTGTTTGCCCAGGGGCTATTCTCCCAGCAGGGCCCCTGTCCACAGGCCCCCTGTGAGTCCCCTGAACTGCTGGTTCAGAAGCCCTTGGGCTGGCTTCTTGTTGATTGATCAAGAGGATTAGGCCACGCCCCTGGAAACGCACCTGCTCATCCCACCCCTACATGCAAACCCAGATCAGAGGAGCAGAAGCCGTATTCGGCGTCTGTGTGGAGAAGCATCCGCCCTGCTGGTGCCCTGCTGGGTGGCACAGAGCCTGGACACCAGAGCCCCGCTCCCCGGGACTCCCCCTCCTCAGCACCCCCTCCTGAGCGCCAGCGGGTCCCCCGGCTGGAGGCTCTGGGCACCTCCGGGAGAGCCCACTGCCTTCCATGTGTGCTTTGCATCTGCAGAGGGTCAGGCACAACAGGAAATGTCTAATTCGATTTGCAGCTTACTGATCTGATCGAGTCGCTTCTTATCCAAAATGATTCCTTATCACAGACAACCGCCTGGTCTTCTCAGGCAGCCAGCACTGGGAAGGAAGGGAGGGAGGGAGGGAGGGAGGGAGGAAGGGAGAGAGGGCGGGAGGGAGGGTGGGAGGGAGGGAGGGAGAGAGGGCGGGAGGGAGGGTAGGAGGGAGGGAGGGAGGGACGGAGGGAAGAAGGGAGAGAGGGCGGGAGGAGGGTGGGAGGTAGAGTAGGAGGGAGGGAGGGAGGGAGGGAGGGCCCTGCCTGCTGTACCAGCGCCTGGACTTCTATCTCCAGAACTGCAAGCAGTCTGTTTCTTGGGTGTGACCCTGTCTGGATTTGGTTGCAGGGGCCTCAGGAAGCCGGCAGCCCTGCCCCCTCCCTCAGTGGCATGGAGGGGTGAAGTCACCCAGCTGTTTCCAGGGAGCAGCCCAGGGGACAGGCTTTGGTTTCTGGATACTCAAGAGCTGCTGAGCTGCTTGTGACCGCTTCCCTTCTGTGCTAGCGCTTCCTTTCCAGGCTCTTTCCTGCTGGTCCCTGAGGCCCAGGTCTTCCCCCTCCCCTGCAGGGGGCAGCCGCGTGGCCTGGCCCACAGGCCCGCCATGAGCCTTCCAGGAGGACCTTCGAGGAGGACCTGCGCTGTGGCTCGTCACTTGACTCACAGCAGCCAGCAGGAGGAGGGACATTGAGGGGCGCTGCTGCCCAGGGGCCCACGGAAGGGAGGAGTCCCTCTGGAGGGAGCTGTGGGCTGTGGGAGGGTGGGACAGAGGAAGCCCCGGAGTCAGGGGCCCTCCCCAGCCCTCTTCCTCTGCCTGCTTCTGACAGTGCCATGTTGCACCAGCGGTGATCCTAAAAGGTTAAAAAGCCATTACGCGTGGTAAGCCTGGGCCGTGTGTCCCTGTCACAGCCATCTCCATGTCCCTAAGGCGTGTGCACTGCATTGGGGAAACAGGCTGTAGGATTGGAGCCGATTCCTCATGAAGGAAATGGCCGGCGCAGTTCTGTGTGGGAGCCCTGACGGGATCCCCCGCCCCCGCTCTCAGTGCCGCCTTCCTACGGTGGGTGAGCTTCCTGCAGGCCAGGAGCCAGCCGGCCATCCCTCCGCGTGACCCAATCTCCCGGTGAGGGGATCAATGGGTGCCCGCTGGAGACGGCCCAGGACCTCGTCCAGCGGAGACCCGGGAACTCAGTATCACAGGAATCTTGACGTCTTCCTGCGCTGCACCGCCCTCGTCTCCCCCCCTACACACCGGCGGGAGGAGAATCTCTGCCCCTCTCTGGGTGCAGGTCTACACTGCCTACCCATCCCTTCTGGAATATTCCAGCACACGTGCCACTGGTCAGCCTGCCTCTGGGACACAGGGAGACGCGCTGGGTGAGCTGAGACCTGGCAGCCCATGGCGACCGTCTGTGCCCACCACAAGGTACCCAGGGTCACCCAGAGCATGGCAGGCAGGCCCTAAGGCTTGCACCAGGCACATGCTGTGGCTCCTGGCATAGGGCCACCAGGGAGATTTGGGGTGCCACCACCCTCTCTGGCAGGCGAGGGGAGGCAGGAAGGACGCCAGGTGTAAGCGGGGAGCTTCTGGCTGAGAAGCCCAAGGCTGGACAGGTCAGTCTAGAGCAGACCTCTGCGTCCAGGCTTGGGAGAATGGGAAAGCATGATCCCCTCCCCGGGGTTTCACCTTATCCCTGAGCCTCAGCACAGAGGCTGGCTCCTTTTAGAAGGCACCCCCTTTCTCCTTCCTCCCCGTCCCGTCCCTTTCCTCCCCCTCCTCCCTTTCCCCCTCCTCTTCCCCCTCCTCTTCCTCCTCCTCCTCCTCCTCCTCCTCCTCCTCTTTCTCTGTCCCTATGAGGAGCCACTTTCTCTCTCAATTCCTGACCCTCCTTCAGTCTGGCCTGCAACAAAGCTCGCCTGAGATGAGATGTGGGAAACAGGCTTGGTCCCCTCGGAGCCCCCGTAGCCGGCCTCCCGCTGCATGGCAATTGTGTGCCCCAGTTTCCCGGCTCCAGGGACAGCCGTGGCCATTAGGAAGGGGGACAGAGCCAGGCAAGCGGAGCCATCTGGGCAGCCAGGCGGCCGCCGTCTCCAGCGGGAGGCCTCTTCCCGCGGAGTCACCGTCCCTACTTCCCTGGACTGGAGTCGGCTTCCAAGTTGGGCTGATGGGCTCACGCTCTGATTGCTCGTGGATTCCATTTACACCGGCATGGGATGAGGACAGTGGAAAATGAAACGAGCAGAAACCCAGGAGAGCGTCAGGCTGGAGACCGAGAGGGGAGTCTCCATCCAGACAGCTCCAGCAGCCCTGGGGTGTCCAGGAGCAAGCTCCCCACTGACGGGGAGGGGCGCAGGGGGGCAGAGCACACAGGGGTGGACACGGGGTGTGGGGGCCATGGGGGTGGACATGGGGGGTGGGGTCCATGGGGGGTGGCCACAGGGGGCTGGGCTCCTGGGGGTGGGGCCCACGGGGGTGGACACAGGGGTGGGGCAGGGGCGTGGGGGCTGGGTGGACGGGGTAGAGAGTGGAGGAGAGAGCCTGTGGCCACATCAGGACCCTTCCAGGCCCTTAGATGCTTTCTGGAGGAGCTTTCTCCAGTGGCCATGGCAGCAATTCCCATTTTAGTCGGAAGCGCGGGAAGTTCCAGGAGAGAAAACAGCCCTGAACGGGTCATCACCCAAAGTTCGGCACACAAGAAAGCCATGGCTCAGAATCACAGAGGTGCGCGGCTGGGGCTCAGAGCCAGGGCGCGATGGCCGGGCCGAGGCTGGGAGGAGCTGCTGGCCTGGCCAGCTCCCGCGTGCTCCCTCCTGCCCTGCTCCAATGTCTGCCTTGCTTGTCGCCTCGCCGTCTGCCAGGTCAGTCTCTGTGTCTCCCCCTCTACAAGAACCCCCAGTCTGGCTGGCCTTGGGACTCTCTGAGTTCCAATTATCTGCCGAGAGAGCAGCCAGACTCCCTGAGGGCTGGAGGCTGAGAACCCGCCACGGTTCCCCTCAGCGCACCCTCCAGGCAGTTCACCAAGGGCAAGGCGATGGAGGAGACACTGCTGGTCCAGCGGGGGAAGGCCGCACTGAACAAGACCGGGACGAGCACGCGGAGGCCAGATGGGGGATCTGAGGCTTTCTGAGCCCAGGCCCGTCTCCGGGGCCTCCAGGCGCCATCCTGGGTGGGGACTGCACCCTTCGCAGGGTCAGTCTCTGCCGGCAGGCGAAGGATAGCATGTCTCTGAGGGGACAGGAGCAGGGCATGGTGTCAGATCCCAGGCCTGCTCCTGAGCGGTGGACTGAGGTGCCCAGCAGGGCTGCCGGGTGGAACCACAGGAGCCCGAAGGGCAGAGGCGTGTGATGTTCTGGGGCCGGGCAGGTGGGTGGCCTCGGGCCTTGACTGCAGTTCAGCACGGTGCAGACGCAGGCTGAGCCCCCGTCTCCAGTTCTGCAGGGAGAGCACGTCCAAGGAGGGAGCGAGGGGCCCTGGGGTGGACGCGGGCATCCGGCCCCCAGCATCCCTGCAGCCTGGGCTCTCTTGATAAGCACTCTTCCCCGTGGAAGATGGAGTCCAGCCTGGTCCTTCCTCTCTCCTCCGTTGGCTAATAGGGGTCCGCAGAGCCCCCTGGCCTGGGGTGCGCTTGAGGCAGTTGGCGTCTCAGCTCACACCTGGACAGTGAGGGACACCCCGGCCAGGCCCTCGTGTGTGGCAGTCCTGGGAGTGACACGGTGCTACCTGCCATCTCCAGGGCAGCCACAGCTCCCACGGCTCGCAACGCTTCCCGAGAGGCGCAGTGGGCCACGGGCAGGATGTGAGAGGCTCTTCCCCAGGGAGAGCAGGACCCAGGGCCCAGCGTGGGGCGCCCTCCTCCGGGGCGACCTGCTTCTCGCTCTCTCCCTCCCGGCAAGCAGAGGTCAGCGCCCCACCTGGTGAGCTGTCCCCGTGTGATGCCCCAGAGGCACGGGTTGTTCTGATACCATTTACATGTGGGGAAATGGATCAGGATGGCGCCTCCCTTCAGAATGAGACCGAGATGCCGCTGCACCCAGGGCCCGGTGGTGGAAGGTGGAAGGCAGGGTCTCAGGGGTTCATGTGGGGTCACACGGTGACACTCAGGGTCACATAGCCTGGCAAAGCAGCCAGACCTCACTGGACATCTACTCAATCAAACAGCAGCGGACACCTGTGTCTCCAGGCAGGTGACCCTTTGCTGGACGTGGCAAGGACAGGGCTGTCTCCACAGGGCTGTAGCTGGGAGCAGGGTGGCCTCGTGAGTGGGGAGGAGCTAGGGGGCACACGGACGTCCCAAACCTCCGTCTAGGGCGCCAAAGCCCCCTCAGTGCCCAGGCAGGCCGGCAGCCATCCACCCCCACTCACCAGTCAGACGTGCGGCTTGGAGGCACTCAGTGACCTCCCATCCTCCCCGAGGACCAGTGTTGACAATAAGGCCAGACACAGGGGTTCCGAGAGAGGCCACGGGCACAAAACCGCTCTGCAGCTGCAGATCCCTCGCCAGCATTTAATGTTTATTATTTGTCTTAATAAGTGAGACACCGAGATGAGACCTTCGTAAATCGAGTGCTTGACTATAGTACTAGCTATAAATATTCACAGTAATAACAATCCTAGGTGACTCGCAGAGCTGCTGGCAGAGCCCCTCTTTACAAAACCCTTATAAAACACACTACATCAAATCTCATTACTCAGGGGAGACAACCGGAGAGCATGCACACACAAAACAAGGAGAAGGAAATTTAAAATACAGCTAAAACATAGTTTTTTCCTCAGTGCTACGCCCATAGTTTGAAAATCTAGAGTGGCAGACGGTGAAAGTATCTGTGTAGCGTGAGTGTATGCTCTGTGCTGTGTACATGTATGTATGTGCACATGTGTGTATGTGTACTCACACACCTGTGAATCGTCAAACCACATGCGGGGGCTCCAGCCCCTCCCCATCCCCAAACACGCTCAAGCCCCTGTGATAAAGCCGGTAGCCTATGCACCTTGTGGTTTAAATTGTCTCTAACCTGTCATACCCAACACAGTGTAAATGCTACAGAAGCAACCATTCTCCTCTAGCATTTAAAGAAAATAAGAAAAAGTGTACGTTTTAGTTCTGACAATAGCCTTTCAAATATCTTGCTATATGGTTAAGTGAGTTCTCAGATGCAGGACTCACGGGCAGGCAAGGCTGGTTTCCGCACACCCATGTTTACACACACACGTGCTCACACATGCTCACAGAGATGGAGACGGAAGACGCTAGAAATACTCTGAGAAGAGAAACCTGGGTAGATTAATTTCCAAATGCAAAACTGAGAAAGTTGCGAGTAGCTATTTCCTCTTAAATCATCATTGCCACGAAAATTCTGTATTGAATTTTCTCAAGGCATTGAAGTATAATAATGCAACAATCACTTCTATTTTGGAAATCTCTTTTTTTTCAGGTTTGTAATCCACCATAACTAAACTAACATGCATGCATGCCCAAAGCTGAAAATACACCTTGTTTGAGAAAAGTACCAAAGTTCCACAGGCCACATAAATAAGCAGCACACTTTGATTTTTTGGAAAACATGCATCATGTCTAAGTACCCTTCCTTCCAGGAATCAGAAATGATCCAGCGATGAAAATCCAGTGAATGGATCCCACTGACAGGTGCTAAAACAGAAGTTGTTAATTGTTCAAAAGACATTTGCTGGCAGTCTTGGCTTTTGGTCTCAGCGCTCTGCCAAGGAGCCAGGCGGGGCATTTCTGACTGGTTATTTTGAGATAGGGTCTTACTTTCTGCCTGGGCCAACCTAGACTGTGTGACACCTGCTGTGGGCTTCCTTGCAGCGGAGATGGCGCCACAGGTCATCAAGTCCAGCTTCTTTCCTTTGAGAGGAAGTCTTAGAAACTCTTCTGCCCAGAGTGGGCTGGGTCTGTGTGGGGTCCTTCGGCTCCCACACAGCCGGTGGACAAGTGCAGGCCGCCATGTGTGGATGGTGGACGGGAATGCAGGCCTGCAGTCTTGCAGGTCTCAGCCTTCCGGCCGTGAGGGTGACGGGTGCCCACCCCTGACGCCGGACTTGAAAGGAAATTCTTGGTGAAACTGCACAAAATATTAAAACTGCCAGCAATTTACCCACTCCAAAGCCTAAAACCAAGATTGAAGAGCACAAAAAGGCAAACTAAAAGAGACGCAGGAACCAAGGAATAGAGTGCATGACATTCTCCTCGGAGCTGGAGAGGAGGAAGGCAGAAGGCCCGCCTCAGCCTGGAGTGGCTCCCACAGTCCCCTGGGACTAGAGCATGTCAAAGTGCACTTGGGGTGGGGCTGGCACTCACGAGGTTAAGTTGCCACCCTAGAGATGCGTGTGGAGACACAGCGTGCGGAGTTCCATGTCCAGCCTCTGCTGGGCTGAGTCTCGAGGGAGCTTGTGTCTCCTTGGAGAAATGGGTACATCATTGACAGAGCCCTCAGAGAAGGAAGGCTTAAAGGATATCTCTAAAATGTCTGGCTAAGTGAAAAAAGGCAAAAGGCAAAACAGGACATGCAGTGTTACCATGAGGGTTTTCAAGGAGGCCAGGGACAAATACAGGTAGAGGAAGAAACACCAAAGGGCACGTGCAGCCCGGAGCAGGCAAGGCGTCTGGGAAGTTTGCCAGAGACGAGTTAACGAAGCCTGCATCTGGAAAGGGGGACATCTTTCTGGCCTTTACAAAGTTGCCTTTTAGATTGTTTGATGTATTAACCAAAAGTGGTCATTCTCTGGCAGAAAAATGATTGATAGACTGTGTATGACCGGGCAGGGTCTGATACGCACCAAGTGTGGCCCTGGGCTTGGACCCCAGTTTTGTCATCTGCGGGAAGTGTCCACCAGCTCTGTGCTGGAGCCGTCCCCTCTGTGAAGGTGTTTACCTGGTCAGACTGCCATGAGGGCAAGGCCAGGGTGCCCAGCACGGAGGACAGGCCTGGCAGGAGAGGACAGGCCAGGCTGGAGAGGACAGCGAGGCTGGTGAGGACAGCATGGCTGGAGAGGACAGCAAGGCTGGAGAGGACAGCATGGCTGGTGAGGACAGCATGGCTGGAGAGGACAGCATGGCTGGTGAGGACAGCATGGCTGGAGAGGACAGCAAGGCTGGAGAGGACAGGCCTGGCTGGAGAGGACAGCAAGGCTGGAGAGGACAGCATGGCTGGAGAGGACAGGCCTGGCTGGAGAGGACAGGCCTGGCTGGAGAGGACAGCAAGGCTGGAGAGGACAGCATGGCTGGAGAGGACAGCATGGCTGGAGAGGACAGGCCTGGCTGGAGAGGACAGGCCTGGCTGGAGAGGACAGCATGGCTGGAGAGGACAGCATGGCTGGTGAGGACAGCATGGCTGGAGAGGACAGCATGGCTGGTGAGGACAGCATGGCTGGAGAGGACAGGCCTGGCTGGAGAGGACAGCATGGCTGGAGAGGACAGCATGGCTGGAGAGGACAGCATGGCTGGAGAGGACAGGCCTGGCTGGAGAGGACAGCATGGCTGGAGAGGACAGCATGGCTGGAGAGGACAGGCCTGGCTGGAGAGGACAGCAAGGCTGGAGAGGACAGCATGGCTGGAGAGGACAGCAAGGCTGGAGAGGACAGGCCTGGCTGGAGAGGACAGCATGGCTGGAGAGGACAGCATGGCTGGTGAGGACAGCATGGCTGGAGAGGACAGCATGGCTGGAGAGGACAGCAAGGCTGGAGAGGACAGCAAGGCTGGAGAGGACAGCATGGCTGGAGAGGACAGGCCTGGCTGGAGAGGACAGCAAGGCTGGAGAGGACAGCATGGCTGGAGAGGACAGCAAGGCTGGAGAGGACAGCATGGCTGGAGAGGACAGCATGGCTGGAGAGGACAGCATGGCTGCAGAGGACAGCAAGGCTGGAGAGGACAGCATGGCTGGAGAGGACAGCAAGGCTGGAGAGGACAGCAAGGCTGGAGAGGACAGCATGGCTGGAGAGGACAGCATGGCTGGTGAGGACAGCAAGGCTGGAGAGGACAGCAAGGCTGGAGAGGACAGCAAGGCTGGAGAGGACAGCATGGCTGGAGAGGACAGCATGGCTGGAGAGGACAGCATGGCTGCAGAGGACAGCAAAGCTGGAGAGGACAGCATGGCTGGAGAGGACAGCAAGGCTGGAGAGGACAGCAAGGCTGGAGAGGACAGCAAGGCTGGAGAGGACAGCATGGCTGCAGAGGACAGCAAGGCTGGAGAGGACAGCATGGCTGGAGAGGACAGCAAGGCTGGAGAGGACAGCATGGCTGGAGAGGACAGCATGGCTGGAGAGGACAGCATGGCTGGTGAGGACAGCATGGCTGGAGAGGACAGCATGGCTGGTGAGGACAGCATGGCTGGAGAGGACAGCATGGCTGGAGAGGACAGCATGGCTGGTGAGGACAGCATGGCTGGAGAGGATAGGCCTGGCTGGAGAGGACAGGCCTGGCTGGAGAGGACAGCATGGCTGGAGAGGACAGCATGGCTGGTGAGGACAGCATGGCTGGAGAGGACAGCATGGCTGGAGAGGACAGCATGGCTGCAGAGGACAGCAAAGCTGGAGAGGACAGCATGGCTGGAGAGGACAGCAAGGCTGGAGAGGACAGCAAGGCTGGAGAGGACAGCAAGGCTGGAGAGGACAGCATGGCTGGAGAGGACAGCAAGGCTGGAGAGGACAGCATGGCTGGAGAGGACAGCAAGGCTGGAGAGGACAGCATGGCTGGAGAGGACAGCATGGCTGGAGAGGACAGCATGGCTGGTGAGGACAGCATGGCTGGAGAGGACAGCATGGCTGGTGAGGACAGCATGGCTGGAGAGGACAGCATGGCTGGAGAGGACAGGCCTGGCTGGAGAGGACAGCATGGCTGGAGAGGACAGCATGGCTGGTGAGGACAGCATGGCTGGAGAGGACAGCATGGCTGGAGAGGACAGCATGGCTGGAGAGGACAGCATGGCTGCAGAGGACAGCATGGCTGGAGAGGACAGCAAGGCTGGAGAGGACAGCAAGGCTGGAGAGGACAGCATGGCTGGAGAGGACAGCATGGCTGGAGAGGACAGCATGGCTGGAGAGGACTGCTGACACTTTGCTGTGGTGACCACAGTGGGCTTCCTGTGCTGCCCGTGTTTTCTCTGCCGAGCACCCCTCTCCCAGCGCCTCAGCGGAGATCCTGGTAACTCACGGATCGCAGCCACCTGCCTCTCATCCCTTCTGACCTGGCTCACAGAGTCAGTGCTTGTTTCACGTCTCTGCCATTCCTCTCGGCTGACTCCATGCCAGTGTTCCTGAGGAGGAAACAGAACCCCAGGGCCTTCCCACCCACAAATCACACCAGGGTGGCAGCCGTCGGGGCCGTCGATGGCAGATCTGGTGTCAGGAGTCCCTGGGGGGGTCCCTGGTTTCCCGGCCAAGGTAAGTCTTTTATTTCTTCAGTGTTGGGACTTGAACCAAGTTCTTGCTCACGCTAGACAAGTGCTCTGACCCTGAGCTACATCTCAGCCCAAGGAAAGTCTTTTACATGTAGAAAGAGAGGGAGGAAAGGAGAGAGCGGGAAGCCATGCTTGGGAACAGATGTCACCTGCCCACGTCAAGCAGACAAACACGGCATGAAGTATTCAACGGCTCCGTGGCACGGGAGCAGGGTGTATAAATACACCAGCGAGACAGATGACAGGAGCCACGCACATTTGCAAACACCAAAGCACACTTGGCTCATGATGAAGATTCCCTAACTGGGGGGGGGGGGGAGCTAGTCAACAAACCGAGCAGGACAATGTGCTGGCCATATGGGGAGATAAAATTTTATCCATCTCCCAAGCCATACACAAAAACCAATTCCAGATGGCAGGGAGATCTGAATGTTAAAAGCAAAACTTTAAAGTCTAAGGAGAAATCATCTTTTTTATTATTCATGTTCTTATTTCCTAAATAAGACTCAGAAGGGGAAAAATAAGGGAAATGAATGGCTCCTTTCCTGCATTAAAATTAAATCTTTTATACTCTAGGACCGTCATAAATGATAAAGGGATATCTTATAAAGCCAGCAAGGTTTTAATCTAGAATATACAAACAATTCTTGCAAATGAATAATAAAATGAAATAAAAAAGCTGAGTGAACAATAAATACACAATTCAGAGAACAGCAGTAGTTCAAATACCTGATGAACATATGAGAAAGAATTTAATCTTATTCATGCTTAAAACAATAAGATAAATGTATACCATCATCCAGATTCATGAAATCCACATAACCAAATGTCAGTGAGAGGGGAGGGAATGCAGGACACTGCATCCTGCTGGTCTGAGGAATACAAGTTAGGTGCCTGTCCTCAGAACTGAGCCACGATCAGCAGAGCTGAGGTCACACGTGCCCGTGACCTGACCGCCAGAGCAGAGGTCAGATGAGTGCAGGACCTGACCACACAGAGCTGAGGTCACGTGTGTGCGTGACCAGATCAACAAAGCTGAGGTCACGTGTGTGTGTGACCTGATCATCAACAGAGCTGAGGTCACATGTGTGTGTGTGTGTGTGTGAGAGACCTGACCAGCAGAGCTGAGGTCACTTGTGTGTGTGTGTGTGTGACCTGACCAGCAGAGCTGAGGTCACTTGTGTGTGTGTGTGTGACCTGACCAGCAGAGCTGAGGTCACGTGTGTGTGTGTGTGTGTGTGTGTGTGTGACCTGACCAGCAGAGCTGAGGTCACTTGTGTGTGTGTGTGTGTGTGTTTGACCTGACCAGCAGAGCTGAGGTCACGTGTGTGTGTGTGTGTGTGTGTGTGACCTGACCAGCAGAGCTGAGGTCATGTGTGTGCATGACCAGATCAACAAAGCTGAGGTCCTGTGTGTGTGTGACCTGATCATCAACAGAGCTGAGGTCGTGTGTGTGTGTGTGTGTGTATGTGTGTGTATGTGTGTGACCTGACCAGCAGAGCTGAGGTCACGTGTGTGTGTGTGTGTGTGTGTGACCTGACCACACAGAGCTGAGGTCACGTGTGTGCATGACCAGATCAACAAAGCTGAGGTCACGTGTGTGTGTGACCTGATCATCAACAGAGCTGAGGTCACATGTGTGTGTGTGTGTGTGTGAGAGACCTGACCAGCAGAGCTGAGGTCACTTGTGTGTGTGTGTGTGTGACCTGACCAGCAGAGCTGAGGTCATGTGTGTGTGTGTGTGTGAGAGAGACCTGACCAGCAGAGCTGAGGTCGTGTGTGTGTGTGTGTGTGTGTGTGTGTGTGTGTGTGACCTGACCAGCAGAGCTGAGGTCGTGTGTGTGTGTGTGTGTGTGTGACCTGACCAGCAGAGCTGAGGTCGTGTGTGTGTGTGTGTATGTGTGTGTGTGTGTGTGTGACCTGACCAGCAGAGCTGAGGTCGTGTGTGTGTATGTGTGTGACCTGACCAGCAGAGCTGAGGTTACATGTGTCTGTGTGTGTGTGTGACCTGACCAGCAGAGCTGAGGTCACGTGTGTGTGTGTGTGTGTGTGTGTGTGTGACCTGACCAGCAGAGCTGAGGTCACGTGTGTGTGTGTGTGTGTGTGTGTGTGACCTGACCAGCAGAGCTGAGGTCACGTGTGTGTGTGTGTGTGTGTGTGTGACCTGACCAGCAGAGCTGAGGTCATGTGTGTGCATGACCAGATCAACAAAGCTGAGGTCCTGTGTGTGTGTGACCTGATCATCAACAGAGCTGAGGTCGTGTGTGTGTGTGTGTGTGTGTGTGTGTGTATGTGTGTGACCTGACCAGCAGAGCTGAGGTCACGTGTGTGTGTGTGTGTGTGTGTGTGTGTGTGACCTGACCACACAGAGCTGAGGTCACGTGTGTGCATGACCAGATCAACAAAGCTGAGGTCACGTGTGTGTGTGACCTGATCATCAACAGAGCTGAGGTCGTGTGTGTGTGTGTGTGTGTGTGTGTGTGACCTGACCAGCAGAGCTGAGGTCACATGTGTGTGTGTGTGTGTGACCTGACCAGCAGAGCTGAGGTCGTGTGTGTGTGTGTGTGTGTGTGAGAGAGACCTGACCAGCAGAGCTGAGGTCGTGTGTGTGTGTGTGTGTGTGTGTGTGTGACCTGACCAGCAGAGCTGAGGTCGTGTGTGTGTGTGTGTGTGTGTGTGTGTGTGACCTGACCAGCAGAGCTGAGGTCGTGTGTGTGTGTGTGTGTGTGTGTGACCTGACCAGCAGAGCTGAGGTCGTGTGTGTGTGTGTGTGTGTGTGTGTGTGTGTGTGTGTGTGTGACCTGACCACACAGAGCTGAGGTCACGTGTGTGCATGACCAGATCAACAAAGCTGAGGTCACGTGTGTGTGTGACCTGATCATCAACAGAGCTGAGGTCGTGTGTGTGTGTGTGTGTGTGTGTGACCTGACCAGCAGAGCTGAGGTCGTGTGTGTGTATGTGTGTGACCTGACCAGCAGAGCTGAGGTCACATGTGTCTGTGTGTGTGTGTGACCTGACCAGCAGAGCTGAGGTCACGTGTGTGTGTGTGTGTGTGTGTGTGTGTGACCTGACCAGCAGAGCTGAGGTCACGTGTGTGTGTGTGTGTGTGTGTGTGTGTGTGTGTGTGAGACCTGGCCCTTCCCTCCAGGCACCGGCCTACACGCTCGTGGTGTGCAAGAACAGCCCCACAATGTTAAGAGCAAATGGCAACCCTTGAAGTGTCTATTGACAGGAGAGCCGATGAATGAAGAGGGATATAACAGCGTAATGGCACCGCTTACAATTGTTTAATGACTCTTCCATAGTGCATGCCTGAGCAAGAATAGGTCTCACAATGGAATGCTGAGTGAAAAAGCAGATCTCAGAATCCCCCTGTAGTACATTACCTTTCTCACCGCGATTAAGATGGAAAACATCTTTGATGGATCGGCGGCGGGAACAGTCTGACTCACGCAGCCCTGAGATATTGAGAGTTCATCATGGTGTTTCGGGAAACGCAGTACGTTAGAAGTTTATTGAATTTGTGCTTGATCTATGGAAGCAGAAAAGCTCTGGGTCAAGGGGCAGAAAGTCTAATCTGAAGAGTACGAATGGAGAGTCTCGAGCCTCAACAAATGCGCAGAACTGAATTATGGAATAGACTCAGAAACCCCTTGAATGAAGGCCTCAGTGCTCTACCCCAAACCTACACGTGTGAATTCCCCCCCCCCGAAGGTCTGTGCCTCTCACCCGGGGAACTGCTAGGGGAGAGAAAATAATCAGATCTGGGGACCGCAGGGTGCAGAGTCTGAACTGCTGCTGACCCCAGAAGACCCGAGGGCCACGGTCGGCTCCAGCCAGGGGCCTGCATGGCTGGCGGAGGTCAAGAATCAACGGTGATCACTCTGAGGTCCGAAGAGCCCAGGAGAGCCGTGGTGAGGTTCCCGTCCAAGCCAAGCCTGGAACCCAGACAGCCAATGTGCACACTCGAGTGTCAGCCTGAAGACTGAGACGCAGGAGCACTGTGGCCAGAGCGCAGGGGAGGACGCAGGGCTCGGATCAAGCACGGGAACCGAATCCCTCACCCCTCCTCCGTCATTTTCTTCTACTCGGATGCTGGCAGATTGCACAGCACGAGCCACCTAGAGAGAGGGGGCTCTGCTCCATCTACAAATTCTAGTGTGCAAACTCCCTCCAGAAGCACCAGGCCAAGGGGCCCTTTCACCGGTGAGGTGGCACCTGTGGCCCAGGCATGAGTTTGACCATCAACATGAGCTTCACCCAACCCAGAGTCAGCCCCAACGGAGCAGAGCGGGGAGGGAGGTTTCTGTAGCTTCGCCTCCCGACCGGGGCCACGGTCTCCTGAGCCTCCACCCTGAGAATCTCCTGGGGTTCCTGGAGACAAGGCCCCTGTAAACACCACGTCCTGGGCTGCGTCTCTCCGCGCAGGGAGGAGAACTCATTTAACGTCCAACACCCACTCCAAGGACCTCACTGCGCTGCCTGTGGCGGCTCAGGGGTTTGGGCCTGAGGCGTCCACTGAGATTTCCTGAGGGCTCGCGGGCATCGTGCCCCGCTGCCAGTGCCCACCTAGAGGAGCAGCCGTGGACTTGCGCCTTGCTTGTCTTTTCCTGGTGTGGGCTTCTGGCCCAGTCACAGGGGAGGTAGAAGTCCAAGCCCATGGGTCACCCTCCTGGTTTTAACTTGAGGTTTCCTGTGGGGAGATACCCTGGGCTCTCCTGAGCCACCTCAGACCTGGCACGCCACACTCCCAGGGGCCCGGCACTCTGCAGACAGCGCTGGCCTTCCTCTCCACCGCCCAGCAGCAAAATGCCCCAACCTGGGCGTCTTCTGCTAGCTGCCCTCATGGCAAAGCTTCCACCCAGGGCAGGCTGTGCTCTGATAGGCACACAGCTGTCTGAACAGAAGCTCTGAGCACACGAGCCCACGATCAGTGCATGGAGGAGCCCTGTGCACACCACTGGGGCAGCGACACACCAGGAGAGCCCAGCAAGGCTCTGGATTCCCACGGGGCTTCCCCACAGGACATTTCTGCAGAGCCCTGGGTGTTTCAGGAATGCCTGCAAGCATGTCCTCTAGATGAACCTCAGTTTCTTTGTCTGTCCTCTCTGCATGAATATTTATGGCACAGGAGCCAGGCCAGCACACCAGCCCCCATTCACAGGACTCATCAACAAGGCCTTTGTGAAGCCTGACCTAGGACTGGTGCACTGGGAAGGAAGGAATGCACGCTGCTTTGTGAAGCACAGGGCCTGTTAGGAGTCGTGTTAAATGGCTTTTATTCTTTTGTTCCTGTATGGCCCAGAGCACTGGGATAGAAGTCACTGGTCAATCTGTGATGAAGCAAAATGCAGATCTAACCACAGGCAGACATGCAGGGGCTCCATGCCTCACACCCAGAGGCCCCAAGTCCTGTTGCAAGCCCACTCCTGGTCCTGTGGGAGAGGCCTACCTGCCAAGGCGTCCTTGCTCCATTTGGATGGGCGGGTGGTCAGTGCTTCTGGCTGAGCCTGGAGAAATGCCGAGCACAAGACGCTCTCTAGGACCAGCCGTGGGTCCAGCCCTCCGTCACCAAACACTCTCCAGGACCAGGCTTTGCAACCAGTCCTCGGTCTGTCCAACGTCAGAGCGGCCATAAATGGAGCCACTTTGAGGAGAGATCTGTTTCAGCCAGCTGTTGGATGCTCTGTGAAACAGCAGCTGGGCCAGCAAACCTGCTCCTTCCGCTGGCCCTGCACTGTCACATGGGCACACGGCACAGCCACGGGGCCAGAGGCAGCCCTCCGTGGAGGGCTGGGGCGGGGAGGGCAGCTCGTGGCCGGCGCCGCCTTGGAGGGACAGCTGGTCCTCCTCCATCTGCGTCTGTAGTTGCCGCATGCAGTCGTCGCTTGGCATCTGCCCCGTGGCACCCGAGCTTCCATACCATTGCCTTGCTGCTCTTGAGAATGAGGCCGTGACCTCTCGTCCAAGATGGAGAGTGTGCGGCCAGATGCGGGGTCCTGGACTCACATCTTCACTAGGTGCTTGCTGCTACTGTACCAAGCTGCAGGCCCTGTGCCCGGGTCCCTGCCACGGACCAAGGACAGAGGAAGGACTGGCGTCCCTGTGGAGGACGGCAGCTGGAGGAAACCCACTGCCATTGTGGCTTGGATTTGCCTGGGAAGACTGACTGGTCCCATGCTTTTCCCTCGTGTTCACTGCTTTGTAGCTGAGCGCATCAGGTAGCGCCGCTGGGGTTCTGTTTAAGGGAACCTTCCAGAAACGCAGCCATCTTGGATGCAGTGTCGGAGATGACCTGCCCATGCCCCGGGTCCTGCACAGCCCTTGACACTGCAGACCTCTCTCCAGGCGGGGTGGACACAGCGCTGGCCTGCTGTCTCAACAGGACCAGGGTGGCACTCAGCTGCCAATCACCATGGTCCAACTCTCCCTACTGCGTGGGGCTGCCCATCCACCCCCAGGCTGCCCATCCATGCCCCCGGCTGCCCATCCAGACCCCCAGCTGACCATCCATGCCCCCGGCTGACCATCCAGACCTCTGGCTGACCATCCAGACCCCCAGCTGACCATCCATGCCCCCGGCTGCCCATCCACCCCCAAGCTGACCATCTATGCCCCCGGCTGACCATCCAGACCCCCAGCTGACCATCCATGCCCCCGGCTGCCCATCCACCCCCAAGCTGCCCATCCATGCCCCCGGCTGACCATCCAGACCTCCGGCTGATCATCCAGACCCCCAGCTGACCATCCACACTCCTGGCTGACCATCCACACCCATGGCTGACCATCTATACCCCTGGCTGTCCATCCAAGTCCACAGCTGACCATCCACACTCCTGGCTGCCCATCTGCCCCCCCCGGCTGCCCATTCAGGTCCCCGCCGCCTTGCGCACTTTGTCTCCACCCCCCCCCCGCACCCACCCCGAAGCAATGTGGCTCATTCAGACCTGGGACTGGGAGTGCAGTGCCCTGCTCGTGGGGGCCGCTCACAGCCTGGTGCCTTCCCCACAGCGTCCCCAGGGGGAGAGAGAGGCAAGAGCCCAGGCAGTGCTGAAAAAGAAGAACGGGTTTCCAGCATGTGCACACCTGTTCTCAGGACTTTAAGGCCTCGGGGAGGCGGGTCGCGGAGGTGGCCTCGCAGTCGGTAAAACTGGGTGGAAACACTGTCAGTGGAGTTCTGACAAAGGCGCTGACATACTCCGATGAGGAAAACCAGCATGCCAGAAAACTTTTGTGAGAAAAGAACTCATATCCACATGTGGAAACAAAGATCCACAATCTGAGCAGTAAAGAGCCGATGCGATGGCAGAGCTAAACGCAGACGTGTAACCGCTGACCTGTGGCAAGCAAACAATTCGGACTGATCGCTCCGTGGTTTTGTGCTAAGCAAGAATTCCTTAGGAAGATACGACATACTTGAACCACAGAATTAAAAAAGCCCCACAAAACTCCTAGATGAGACTTAACCGAACATCTGCTCCCCAAACCACACATGAACATGAAAAGCAAACACAGAAGGGAAGAAAATAATTGAAAAACATATACGGAAGTCTTGTACCCAGGATACGTGTAGAACCCTTATATTCAATAAGAAGATGACAAAGCAAACGTTCAAGAAATTGGCAAAATTTTGACCAGATGCTTCGCTGAAGAAGACAAGCATATGGTTGATAGGCACGAGGAAACATTCATTGTCATTAGCTGCAGAAGAATGCAAATGAAAGCCATAATGAGGCGTCACTTCACATGCAGGGGGATGGTTCAGTGTTAGAAGACGGGGCCCGTCTCCGAGGCCGCAGGCCGCAACAGCGCCGGCTCTGGCCTGCTGCCGACCCCAGGAGGCACCCACACTTTGTAAGATGAGCAGTCGCCTGCAGGATGTGCAGGGCGCGCTCACAGATGACTCCCTTATCCAAACCCCCGCCCTCGTCCGGGAAGGATGAATTATGAATCGTCATAATCGCTGACAATCACTGCGGACCCAATGGCAGTCAGCTGACATGAAGACGCGCTACGGAGAGCTGCCAAGAAATGCCAGTCAGCACAAAGACACAGTCGAACACGGCGCGGCTCCCTCTCCTCCTCAGAGGGAAGGAAGCAAAGCAGACCTCACACACCAGAGCTGCCTGCGGTGTGCACTCAATCCCGGACGCGTCAAAGCCGCAGTGCCCAGGGGCAGACCAAGATCAGCAGTGCCCGGGCAGGAGTGAGGGTCGGGTGCAAGGTGCACGAGTGACGTTCAACGTCGGGCGTGGGTACCTTGGCTGGGTGTGTTGGTGCACGCCTGTAACCCCAGGCCCTCAGTGGGAGAGTTGGGGTCCAAGACTGAACCCAGGGAAAATACGAGATTCCAAATGAAAGCAAATGGATGGGAGGTGTGATTCAGTGGCAGGGTGCTTGCCAGACAAGGCCTTGAGTTCAAGACCCAGCACTGCCTACAAAAGGGGAGAGAAACACAGAAAGGTGGGGAGGGGGCGGGGGGGCAGGGCTGGCCATTGTGGTAACAACAGTCATAGCACTACTCAAAGCTCTACTCACTTTCGATCAGTACAACTTTTTACTGCATATGAAGACTGTCATTGAAATAAAACTCAAAGAAATCAATGGCAGACCCAAAAATCATATTATAATAGGCATGATCAATCCAAATCAGGGAGGAGAGATTGGAAAAGAGCAGTGGGGTAAATAGAACTCTGAAAACTGTCTACTTAACACTACGTGAGTGGAAATCGCTTTACATATGACGTACGAAGCTCTCGACTTCAAAGTAAGAGACAGAGCAGAAAGCAGACGAAGCTCAGCCATGGCAACCACGAGCAGAGGTGCTCATAGATCCCCACAGCCAAGCTGACCCAGGGGGAATGTCAAAACAAGAGGGCACCTACAAGGAGAAAAGGACTAATTCATTCAAAAATAGAAGAATCTTTAATGTGCATGCACAAGAGAGAAAGAGCAGAGAGACAGACAGACAGACAGACAGGCAGGCAGCCTGCTTCAAAGGCTTGAAGAGAAACATCTACAAAATTGAAAGAGAAAATAAATCCACAAGTGCAGGGAAAATGTTAACATCTCTGTCCCTGTGGTTAGTAGATCCTGTACATAAAAGCTGCAATACTCAGGGTGGTAAGGTAGGAGTGGCACGGTGAGCCTTCTAAATGAACTGGAGCCTAGAGGAAGCCCAGAGCAAAGCTCTGGAGCTCTGCAGACCCACACGTTGTGTGCTAGGCCTGGAGACCAGGCTTGGATTGCCAAGGACTCACTGACCCTACACGGACTCACAATTCATGTTTACTGGTTGCAAAGGAATTAAAGTAGAAACCAACAACAAAATGACTATGTAAAATCTCTACAGATTAGACAATTAACAACCAGTTTCTCAATGATTCGTGGCCAGGGAGGGAAAGCACAAGGAGGGTTGTTAAGCTGAATGATCATGAATACAGAATGCATGGAAATTCAGACTGGGATGCAGCAGACACAATGTACCACAGCAAATCAACAGATTCACGTTTGGACTTGAAATTTAAGGGATTCACAAACTCAATATAATTCTGTGACAAGGCAGATCACACAAAAGCTCTAATAATGAGGGTGGTGAGATATAATAATAAAGTAAGAAATAATAATGTCACCAAATATGATAAAGTATGACAACAGAGAAAATGACCAAGGCTGGAAGATGGATGTTTTAAAAGATGCAGTGCCATTGACAGATTACCAGAGTGACCGACGAATAGAAGATCACAAACACACCACTCATGGAGAAGGCACGAAGGGAATTATAAACCAGGCACGGCCTGCTGTGATTTCACAGTCCCACCCAGGAGGAAAACACATGGAAGTCACCATGTACACAACCAGCGTAAGCGATGAAGCAATCTGGGGGAAAAATTTGAACAAACATCTCTGGAAAGTTCTTTTATTAAGGAATTCTACCACACATTGTTAGGAAACGCTCACAAACTAAGGAGGATTAAAAACTTGCTAAAGATATTGGAAAAGATGAATCTAGAATCCAGTGAGCCTAAGGAACAGATCAGAAAATCCTCAGCAAACACGGTAGTAAATAAATCCTTGTGTGTAAAACGTCGGTCAGCACAGGCACAAAGTTCAGACAAAAAAACAAAGCTCCAAAGAAGGCATTTTAAAGTCTATCCCATTGCATCCTTCTATATTAGGAGTCAAAATTTATCAATGAAAATTCAAATCGCTACTCAGATTTTAAATTGCATCAAACTAAGATACCTGAGAATGACCTTGAGAAACCCCCCAAGTGAGGTATGGGCTCTTTAAGATCTGGGTCTGGGGGGTCTTGGCCTTGAGGGGAACAGGCCCTGGCGGCCCCCTCACCCCTTGTTTGCTCCCTGACACGGCAAGGCAAGCAGCGTTAGTCCACCACATAGCTCACACATCTCAGGGCAACTGGTCTACTGGGCGGAGGGCTGAAACCCACATTCTCCACTCACGCTCTCAGGCAGCTTGTGTCAGCGGGGGAATGCTGGCTTGCACCATCTCTGCCGTGAAAGAGGAATGAGCCAGCTCGGGAACGAAGGAAAGGCGTCCTGGGTGTCTCGGAAGCCTCAGTGTGTGTAGGATGCAAATCTCTCCCGACATCAGCAGAAAGAGACCATTCCAGCCCAACTCTAAGCAGGTCGTTTTCTAGAAGTTTCTAAGCCAGGCTCACATTACAACTACAAAGGAAAGAGCTCCCAAGAGCCAACACAAGCTTGTGACACTCCACACACACACACACACGCACGCACGCACACACACACACACGCACGCATGCACGCACGCACACACACACACGCACACACACACACACACCTATGCACAGTACCGCCCCCCCCCCACTGTCTCCCCTGGGTTGCATTCCTGCTGGCAGTGAGTGGCTGGTCACTAACAGGTTCAGACCCAGTGTCTGTGGGACAAGGACTCGAGGCCCGGATGGGGTGAGCACAAAACAATGCTGCCCACCAGTGTAGCCCAGCCAGGGATCTAAGCCTGACGTCCAGTCGTCTGCCCTGGCTGCCCAGTACCCTTGTTGCTATGGCAACCACATCTCCCAGCAAAGCACTGCCTTGTGTGGAGACCTCAGGGGAGCCTCGGCCGTGGTGCCCCTCAGAGGCTCTGGCAGGAGATGGCGGGTGATCAGAGATGACAGCCAGAAGGAGCCCCAGAAGCATCCGGAATGCAACACAGGGTGCTTCCTCCTTCTCTAGGCTGGACTGTGCATCTCAGCCTCCCCAGGTGCCCGGGGCCGTCCCCTCTTCCATCAGGCGTGCATCTCTTACCTACATTTCAAGCCACTGGGAGGCCAAGGAGTGATATGTGCGTATGCACGTGTGTGCCCGTGTATGTGTGTGTCTTTGTGTGCCCGTGTGTGTGTGTGCATCTGTGTGTGTGAGTGTGTGTGTCTGTGTGTGTGTGCATGTGTGTCAGTGTGTGTGCGTGTGTGTGTCTCTGTGTGTGCCCGTGTGTGTGTGTGCCCATGTGTGTCTGTGTGTCTGTGTGTGTGCCTGTGTGTGTGTGTGTGTCTCTGTGTGTGTGTGTGCATGTGTCTGTGTGTGTGTCTGTGTGTGCCCGTGTGTGTGTGTGTGTGTCTGTGTGTGTGTGTGTCTGTGTGTGCCCGTGTGTGTGTGTGTGTGTGTGTGTGCCCGTGTGTGTGTGTCTGTGTGTGCCCGTGTCTTGCTCCCAGCAGGCACCCCAGCACACGCGAAGCGTTCTGCACTCATTGTCTCGCAGGTATGCTGGAGACGCTTAGAAAGTAAGCCTGTCGTGGCACTGAGAGGCCGGGCAGCCGGACGGGTGCTGGGTGCTCAGCCGGGGCCTCCTGCGTCAGGAAACCCAATGCCAGGACAGGAGGGGCATCCACGGAGTCTGGGATGATGCTCACCCCCGCTCAGGGCGCCTCAGTTTCCCTCCACCCTCAGGAGGCTTCCTCTGCGCCTGGTGGTCTCTCATCTTCCAGCTCCCTGTTGGCAGGGGGAGTCCCTCTCTGGCCCCTCCCCCAAGAGGAGGGCCCGCCCGGTATTCAGAGCCCGGCCTCGGCTCGCTCGTCCTCCTCTTCCTCCAGGGCGCCTCTCCCATCGGGCACCCTCTTCTTCCATGCGCCCCTCGGGCCTCTGGGAAGGCTGGGGTCAGGGGGCCCCCAGGAGCTCCTGACTGGACATGGCTTAGCAGGAAGTCCAGCTCCAGGGTTGCAGAGCCTTGTAAAGGTGGCGTCTGCCTGGGCTGCCAGCTGCGGGGTGACCCAGAGCCTGGACACCCAAACACCAAGGCCAAAGGCATCTGAGAGCTCCAGTGCTTGGCATTTGCAGAGGCCTCTGCTTGGCAGGGTTTCAGAGAACAAAATGTTAATTGCAAGGCATGGCGCAGCTCGGGCCTGCGAACAGCGCCACCGGGAGAAGCAATTAGCAGATGAGTGAGCACAGCCTCCAGCAGGCCGCCCGCCGCCCGCCGCCCGCCTGCCGCCCGCCATGATGCTTGCAGGCCTGGCGATGGCTGCGGAAGCGCTGGGCCCGGGGAGGGACCACAGGTGCGCGTCCATTTCCTCAGCATGGCTGGGCCGCTCACTAGCCCAGCACAGAACAAGAACTCAGGCCAGATTTTCCCTGGGATCAGTCTCACGGGGACGTGGTCACAGCCGGCAGTGAGGCCACCGTGCGTGTGTGCAAAGCCCACTGTGACTGGGAGTGGGGCACCAGATACCCGTGAAACACCCTGATCCTGGGAGCAGGGGACGGGGAGGAGCGGAGGGGGAGGGGACGGGACTGAGGGGGGGGAGGGGAGCGGGAGGGGGGCTCCATGAGGGAGCAACCCTGGTCTAGACAAGCAAAGAGACCACCTTCTCAGGTGTTCAAACACTAGGAAGGGCCAGCAGCAACCCAGGGAGCTAACAGACAGGGAGCTAACAGACAGACAGGGAGCTAACAGACAGACAGGGAGCTAACAGACAGGGAGCTAACAGACAGGGAGCTAACAGACAGGGAGCTGGGGCGTCCTTCCCTCCCTTCCCTCCCCTTCCCTCCCCTTCCCTTCCCTTCCCTTCCCTTCCCTTCCCTTCCCTTCCCTCCCTTCCCTCCCCTTCCCTTCCCTTCCCTTCCCTCCCCTCCCCTCCCTTCCCTTCCCTCCCTTCCCTCCCCTCCCTTCCCTTCCCTCCCTTCCCTCCCTTCCTTCCCTTCCCTCCCTTCCCTCCCTTCCCTTCCCTTCCCTTCCCTTCCCTTCCCTTCCCTTCCCTTCCCTTCCCTCCCTTCCCTTCCCTTCCCTTCCCTTCCCTTCCCTTCCCTTCCCTTTCCATTTCCCTTTCCCTTTCTCTGTCCCTTTCCCTTTCCCCTTCCTTTCCCTTCCCCTTCCCCTCCCTTCCCTTCCCTTATCCTTCCCTTCTCCTTCTCCTTCCCTTCTCCTTCTCCTTCCCTTCCCCTCCCCTCCCCTCCCCTCCCTTCCCTTCCCTTATCCTTCCCTTCTCCTTCTCCTTCCCTTCCCTTCCCCTCCCCTCCCCTCCCCTCCCCTCCCCTCCCCTCCCCTCCCTTCCCTTCCCTTCCCTTCCTCTTCCCTTTCTCTCCCCCTTCCCTTCCCCTTCCCCTTCCCCTTCCCCTTCCCTTTCCTGGCAGCTGGAACTGGGAGGGAGGAGGGGCTGGCCTGGGGTGCTGGGGCCCTGCGGGTCCCTGGAGGCAGGTGGCTTCAGTAGTGCGACCCGGGTGGGAGCTCTTGACTCTGCATCCTGTCTGCCTGGTGGTGGAAGCTCCTCTGGCTGGAGGACGAGAGGAGCTGGGCTGTTTCCAGCCTGTGGTACATGGCATGGCCCTGCCATGCGGTCAGCAGGCGGGTGCAAGGGTGGCGGTGCCCTCTCCGCCCACAAAACCCACCCAGGCCTTATCCAGGTGCAAACGCGAGGGGACTGCACACCCCTGGAGTTCCAGGGAGGCCCATTGGCAGGGGCAGGGGCAGGGGCAGGGGCAGGGGCAGGAGCGAGGGCAGGGTGGGCCCCCCACACGACAGGACTCCACCGTGGCCTAGCTCAAGAGTACCTATCATCTGCAGTCCCCACCCCGGCCCTGCCACCCTCTGCCTGCTGGGGACGCGCAGGCCCCGTGGTCAGCACAGCCTCGGAGGAGCTTGTGCTGGGACAGGTGGACTGGAGGTGCTTCAGGGCCTGGGCCCCTGGGAGAGGCAGGTGGCCAGGATCTGCTCTCCTCCCTCCATCCTTCCACCCTCCCTCCATCCTCCCTCCCTCCATCCTTCCCTTTCTCCCTCCATCCCTCCCTCCCTCCATCCTTCCACCCTCCCTCCATCCTTCCCGCCAGCAGCAGATGGGACACGTCTTCCACTGCAGAAGCAGAATGGGGAGGATGCTGCGTCTGTCTCACTGGAGAGCAGATGAGCCACGGGATAACAGGCTTTGAGGACCCTGTGCCTTTGGATGTTAAGGTCACTGAAGCTCCAGCCACAGTGCCCACCCCTGGCACTCCCGTGTCAGAATGGATTCCAGAGCGTGCACCTCTCCCAGCTCCCAGGGGGAGCAAGTGCAGGCTGGACAGGCCCGGGAGAGGGGAGGGCACTCTGGGAAATGGAGGGGGAGGACTGGGTGCTGTGTGGGGGAGACAGTCCTGGGGCTCCCCCTGACTCCTGGCTCAGAGCTCCCAGGATCCTCCCGACTCCTGCAGGGAAGGGCAGTGGGGAAGGGACGGCGGTCTAGAGGAGTGTGGGGCCGGGACCACCACACTCCCTGAGTAGGGGCTGTGCTGTGTCTTCTCCCAAACCAGCAGAGCCTCTTAGGGTCCGCAGAGAGAGCCGAGCCCCAGGAGGCCATTTCTGAACTGGACACTGGCTCTGAGTCAGCCTGGAGGAGGGCTTCTGGGGAAGGCCTCCCAGGTCATCAGCCGAGCCCTCTTCATTTGCCTCGAGCAGGGGACTGCTTAGTGTCTGCCCTGGGCCTTCCTGGACGGGCGGGAGTGAGGCCTGAGCGGGGGCTGCCGAGGAGCGGGCGGCCAGCCGGCCTGCTGAGCTGGATGCACTATTAATGGCACCGTCAGCCCCACCTGCATTTCCATAGCCCCAGGTGTCTGTGCACACGTGTTGACACAGCCCATGGCAGGAAAGCCGTGGGGCTGCTGTGCACAGCACAGTGATGACTCAGTGCTAGGACTCTGTGTGTGTCCTGGGGTACAGGCCGGCGGGGAGGGGAGGCGGACAGGGGGTGCTGGGCAGGGCGGCCTGCGGGTCCTCGGAAGGAAACCCGGCTGGGGGAGGGGGGATTCTTCAAGACACAGCTGAATGGGGCGCAGCTGGTCTAGGAAGCCCAAGCCTGGCCTGTGTCTAGGTGATCACGGAATGGACACAGGTTTAGGACACCAATGGAGCACAGGAGGTCCCTGGCCTCTGGCCTGTGACCACAAAGGAGTTGGGTGGTGCCTCAGTTTACCCGCAGCAGAGGAGGCCATGCAGGCAGCTTCTGCTCCCAGTGGGTCCCAGGCCGGCACCATCGTGCAAGGCCCAGGGAAGGGAGGGATTCTTACAAATAGAGAAACTGAGGCAAGGCCCATAGTGACACACCCCAAGTGCCAAGTGGGGGGTTCGAGTCCAGCTCTGGCCCGGCACCGCCCTCCAGGTCCTCACCATCGCTACGGCCAGGCTGGGAGTGCTCCCCTGAGCTGCCCAGGGCTGCCGCTCCCTGATGGGGTCCCCTGGTCCACACCGGCGGCCCTGGGCCCGCACCTCCCTCCATCCGCTCCATGGTTCTGGAGGTCCCGCCCGGCTCCCCATCTGTCCAGCACAGATCTGGCACTGGCACTGCTGTGTGGCTGACAGAGGACTCTGCAAGAAGAGGTGCCACCACCTCCAGAGGGCCAGCCAGCTCCTGCCCGGGCCCACAGCCTCCACAGGCAGGTCACAGGGTGAGAGAGTGGCCATGCTGTGCAGGCCTCCAAGAGGACTCGGGAGAGGAGTCTGACAGGTTGTGGATGCGCCCTAAGTCAGGGGAGGCGGAGGGCGGAGGGAGAGCTGGCAGAGGGCGGAGGGAGAGCTGGCAGAGGGCGGAGGGAGAGCTGGCAGAGGGCGGGAGGGGCCAGAGGCCAGGCTCCACCCAGGAGGCCAGAAAGGAAGGAAAGCTTGTTCAATGCTCCCAGGGCCCAAGACTCAGCCTGTGTTCCTGGGGGTCTGGGCCCCTGATGAGCAGCCAGCCGCCCCCGACCCCGCCCTCTGAGACACCCACACTCTTGTGCGGTAGCTACTTCACAGGGCACATGGCCCATAGGAAACCAAGATTCAGCACTGCCAAAGGGTAACTTATTTCTATTTTTTATTATAATGTGGTTTTTTTTGAACATGAAGAATTAAAATTCTAATACTGCTTGCGGGGAAATACATGCACACCTAGATGAGAAAATCACATCTCACAATTTTGTTTTCAGGCCGAGGACAGTAGCCTAACTAGGAAATGGTAGAAACAGATTCTGTTTCATTCTCAGTACAAGGACAGGGTTACAAGCTAACACTTTGGACGTGGTCCTGAGGAAGCAAGGCCGGCAGAAGGCAGGGCTCTCAGAGAACTCTCAATCTATGGGCTGTGGGAGGGCTCAGGGCTGGAGGAATGAGGCAGGGTCAGCAAGTGGGTAACAAAGCCCGGGCTCACTGCACATGGAGGCAAAGTGGGTGCCCAGCCTGGAACCCCTTCCCTAGGGTTCCACAGGGGACCAATGCAGGCTGCTGGGGGAGCCTCCTCCATGTAGCCTCCATGGGGTCCTACCCAGACACACCGGACACTGTCACCTCGCCACCTAATCCACCGAGAAGAGGTGCCCCTCCAGATGTGATCCAGGTCCTCTCCAGATCCAGATGTGCTCCAGGTCTCCAGATGTGCTACAGGCCCTCTCCAGATGTGCTCCAGGTCCTCTCCAGATGTGCTCCAGGTCCCCTCCAGATGTATTCCAGGTCCTCTCCAGATGTGCTTCAGGTCTTCTCCAGATGTGCTCCAGGTCCCCTTTAGATGTGCTCCAGGTCCTCTCTAATGTGCTCCAGCTCCCCTCCAGATGTGCTTCAGGTCCTCTCCAGATGTGATCCAGGTCCCCTCCAGATGTATTCCAGGTCCTCTCCAGATGTGCTCCAGGTCCTCTCCACTCGTATTCCAGGTCCTCTCCAGATGTGCTCCAGGTCCTCTCCACTTGTATTCCAGGTCCTCTCCAGATGTGCTCCAGGTCCCCTTTAGATGTGCTCCAGGTCCTCTCTAATGTGCTCCAGCTCCCCTCCAGATGTGCTTCAGGTCCTCTCCAGATGTGATCCAGGTCCCCTCCAGATGTATTCCAGGTCCCCTCCAGATGTGCTCCAGGTCCTCTCCACTTGTATTCCAGGTCCTCTCCAGATGTGCTCCAGGTCCTCTCCACTTGTATTCCAGGTCCTCTCCAGATGTGCTCCAGGTCCCCTCCAGATGTGCTCCAGGTCCTCTCCAGATGTGCTCCAGGTCTTCTCCAGATGTGGTCCAGGCCCTCTCCAGATGTAGTCCAGGTCCTCTCCAGATGTGATCCAGGTCCCCCCCAGATGTGCTCCAGGTCCTCTCCAGATGTTCTCCAGGTCCTCTCCAGATCCAGATGTGCTCCAGGTCTCCAGATGTGCTACAGGCCCTGTCCAGATGTGCTCCAGGTCCTCTCCAGATGTGCTCCAGGTCTTCTCCAGATGTGCTCCAGGTTTTCTCTAGATGGGCTCCAGGTGCTCTCCAGATGTGATCCAGGTCTTCTCCAGATGTGCTCCAGGCCCTCTCCAGATGTATTCCAGGCCCTCTATAGATGTGCTCCAGGTCCTCTCCAGATGTGATCCAGGTTTTCTCTAGATGGGCTCCAGGTGCTCTCCAGATGTGATCCAGGTCTTCTCCAGATGTGCTCCAGGTCCTCTCCAGATGTGATCCAGGTCCTCTGCAGATGTACTCCAGGTCTTCTCCAGATGTATTCCAGGCCCTCTCTAGATGTGCTCCAGGTCCTCTCCAGATATGATCCAGGTTTTCTCCAGGTGGGCTCCAGGTGCTCTCCAGATGTGATCCAGGTCTTCTCCAGATGTGATCCAGGTCCCCTCCAGATGTGCTCCAGACCCTCTCCAGATGTATTCCAGGCCCTCTATAGATGTGCTCCAGGTCCTCTCCAGATGTGATCCAGGTTTTCTCCAGATGTGCTCCAAGTGCTCTCCAGATGTGCTCCAGGTCTTCTCCAGATGTGCTCCAGGTCCTCTCCAGATGTACTCCAGGTCTTCTCCAGATGTATTACAGGTCCTCTCCAGATGTGCTCCAGGTCCCCTCCAGATGTGCTCCAGGTCGTCTCCAGATGTGCTCTAGGTCCCCCCATATGTATTCCAGGTCCTCTGCAGATGTGCTCCACATCTCTAGATGTGCTCCAGGTCCTCTCTAGATGTGCTCCAGGCCCTCTCCAGATGTGATCCAGGTCCTCTCCAGATGTGGTCCAGGTCCCCTCCAGATGTATTCCAGGTCCTCTCCAGATGTGCTTCAGGTCTTCTCCAGATGTGCTCCAGGTCCCCTTTAGATGTGCTCCAGGTCCTCTCTAATGTGCTCCAGCTCCCCTCCAGATGTGCTTCAGGTCCTCTTCAGATGTGATCCAGGTCCCCTCCAGATGTATTCCAGGTCCTCTCCAGATGTGCTCCAGGTCCTCTCCACTTGTATTCCAGGTCCTCTCCAGATGTGCTCCAGGTCCCCTCCAGATGTGCTCCAGGTCCTCTCCAGATGTGCTCCAGGTCTTCTCCAGATGTGGTCCAGGCCCTCTCCAGATGTAGTCCAGGTCCTCTCCAGATGTGATCCAGGTCCCCTCCAGATGTGATCCAGGTCCCCCCCAGATGTGCTCCAGGTCCTCTCCAGATGTTCTCCAGGTCCTCTCCAGATCCAGATGTGCTCCAGGTCTCCAGATGTGCTACAGGCCCTGTCCAGATGTGCTCCAGGTCCTCTCCAGATGTGCTCCAGGTCTTCTCCAGATGTGCTCCAGGCCCTCTCCAGATGTATTCCAGGCCCTCTATAGATGTGCTCCAGGTCCTCTCCAGATGTGATCCAGGTTTTCTCTAGATGGGCTCCAGGTGCTCTCCAGATGTGATCCAGGTCTTCTCCAGATGTGCTCCAGGTCCTCTCCAGATGTGATCCAGGTCCTCTGCAGATGTACTCCAGGTCTTCTCCAGATGTATTACAGGTCCTCTCCAGATGTGATCCAGGTCTCCTCCAGATGTGCTCCAGGTCTCCAGATGTGTTCCAGGTCCTCTCCAGATGTGATCCAAGTCCCCTCCAGATGTGCTCCAGACCCTCTCCAGATGTATTCCAGGCCCTCTCTAGATGTGCTCCAGGTCCTCTCCAGATGTGATCCAGGTTTTCTCCAGGTGGGCTCCAGGTGCTCTCCAGATGTGATCCAGGTCTTCTCCAGATGTGATCCAGGTCCCCTCCAGATGTGCTCCAGACCCTCTCCAGATGTATTCCAGGCCCTCTATAGATGTGCTCCAGGTCCTCTCCAGATGTGATCCAGGTTTTCTCCAGATGTGCTCCAAGTGCTCTCCAGATGTGCTCCAGGTCTTCTCCAGATGTGCTCCAGGTCCTCTCCAGATGTGATCCAGGTCCTCTGCAGATGTACTCCAGGTCTTCTCCAGATGTATTCCAGGTCCTCTCCAGATGTGCTCCAGGTATTCTTCAGATGTGCTCCAAGTCCTCTCCAGATGTGATCCAGGTCCTCTCCAGATGTATTCCAGGTCCCCTCCAGATGTGCTCCAGGTCTCCAGATGTGCTTCAGGTCCCCTCCAGATGTGTTCCAGGTCCCCTCCAGATGTGCTCCAAGTCCTTTCCAGATGTGCTCCAAGTCCTCTCCAGATGTGCTCCAGGTCCTCTCCATATGTGCTCCAGGTCTTCTCCAGATGTATGCCAGGTCCCCTCCCTATGTGCTCCAGGTCCCCTCCAGATGTGCTCCAGGTCCCCTCCAGATGTGCTCCAGGTCTCCTCCACATGTGCTCCAGGTCTTCTCC
Source organism: Megascapheus bottae (assembly GCF_031878675.1). Taxonomy (NCBI): domain Eukaryota; kingdom Metazoa; phylum Chordata; class Mammalia; order Rodentia; family Geomyidae; genus Megascapheus; species Megascapheus bottae. The sequence continues at coordinate 96,075,370 of NC_143510.1, read as the reverse complement.
AGATGTATTCCAGGTCCCCTCCCTATGTGCTCCACGTCCCCTCCAGATGTGCTCCAGGTCCTCTCCAGATGCGATCCAAGTCCTCTCCAGACATATTCCAGGTCCCCTCCAGATGTGCTCCAGGTCCTCTCCAGATATGCTCCAGGTCCCCTCCAGATGTGTTCCAGGTCCCCTCCAGATTGCTCCAGGTCTTCTCCAGATGTATTCCAGGTCCTCTCCAGATGTGCTCCAGATATTCTTCAGATGTGCTCCAGGTCCCCTCCAGATGTGCTCCAGGTCTCCAGATGTGCTCCAGGTCCCGTCTAGATCTGCTCCAGGTCTCAAGATGTGCTCCAGGTCCCCTCCAGATGTGTTCCAGGTCCCCTCCAGATGTGCTCCAGGTGTCCTCCACATGTGCTCCAGGTCTTCTCCAGATGTATTCCAGGTCCCCTCCAGATGTGCTCCAGGTCCCCTTCAGATGAGCTCCAGGTCCCCTCCAGATGTGCTCCAGGTCCCCTCCAGATGTGCTCCAGGCCCCTCAGACAGCAGTCAGGTGGGGATTTGCAAGCAAGGCCCAGGTGAAATCAGGTGCGGGAATGCACTAGATGCAGACAGCAGGGAAGAGGGATTCCGGCTGAACTAACATCACAGACTTCATGGTAAAGGTCACCAGACATGGCCTAGGAGGAGGAGAATGAGGGCTCCCTTCAGATATGAAGGAGGCTGAGAATTCTGGCTAAAACGACGTAATTGGGCTCTGGCTAGAACCAGGTTTTACAGGATAGACCAGAGCCTGACAGCAGCCTGACCAGAGCCTGGGGACAGTGTTGCCCAGAGCAGAGCCTTGGGCTGGAGGCCGGACTGTGCCCCACCCCTTCCCAGGGCCCCCAGCACAGCCTGCACCCTCCTTGGTGCATGCTCATGAACTCTGGTGATTGCACTTGTTTTCAGCATTGTGTGTGGAGGAGGGGTGAGTGTGAGCCTGGCCATCTCTGCAGCCCCTCTGCTGTTCCACAGATGCCGGCTGCTCAGGACTGGGGCCATGTCCACTACTGGACCACTGTGTCTGGCCGTGGTCATGGGAGATGTTGCTGGGCGCCAACAGAGGCAGTGTCACCCCCTCCCTGTGGACGGCACGTGAGCTCCTTGGGGGCGGAGGGATTTCCACACAGCCGCCTCTGCACAATCTGGGGGTGGTCATGGGATCCCCACGCTCACAAGGAGCCTGCTCCCTCACAGCCCCCAGCCACGCTGCCCACTGAAGCCTCCCGCAGGCCTGGTGTCCACTGTGAGAGGGGCCTGGTCCAGTGCTTCGAAAGCAAATGCAAACGCAGCGGCAGCGCCGGTGGGACGGGAAGGCGGGGCTGGCACGGCCAGCCCCGAGTCTGCACTTGCCATGACTTACACAGACGTGGACGTCTTTCCTTTGAAGTGGGAGACGCGTGAATGAGGCCCTGCTTGACCAGGGCACTCACTGCTCTCAACACCACTTGCCTTCTGACTTGAAGCCCTCGAAGGCCAGTGCACACTGCCATTCACAGGCACCTCGTCGTCAGACAGCGTTAGACCCACAGCCCCACGCTGGGGACCGCTGGGCTCAGCAGTCCCAGAACCAAGCTGGAGGTGGCTCTCCCCTCATGGTGATGGAGCCAGGGCTGGCTCTCCCCTCACAGCGATGGAGCCAGGGCTGGCTCTCCTCTCATGGTGATGGAGCCAGGGCTTCGCCCCCTCCCATGGTGACCGAGCCAGGGCTGGCTCTCCTCTCACAGTGACCGAGCCAGGGCTGGCTCTGGCATCGTGGGAACTTGGTTCTCCTGCCTTGGACAATGGTGGAGAAGACGCCTGTGGGCCCCGTGAGCTGCTTGGTGGTTTTGAGTCCCCTTGCAAGGACCATCGAGGGCCTGGATGCTCAGAGGACAGCTGCACCTGGTGCCAGCCTGGCTGGCATCTCAGACGAGGCCGTCTTGAGGAAGCAGCACTGGGAAGGATGGTGGGGTGGGAGGAGTGGACAGGAGGGGCACGCTGCCCCTCCTGCCACCTGGCTCCTTCCTCTGCAGCATCCACATCCTTATCCAGGCCCCCGACGTCACGCAGGCTTCCTGGCGTGTTCCAGACCGGCACACAGATGACTGGACAGGGGGCCCACCCTGGAGAGCAGAGCCGGCTTCCGTCTGAGGCATTCAGAGCTCTCGCCATGCTGGGCCTCCCTGCGGCGTCTGCCAGTGCCCGGCGGCCCAGACCTGGACCACCCACTCCGTCACAATGACCAGCTCTGTGGTGGTGGTCCTCCATTCCAGCCCGGGGTTCTGCTCCCTGTCACACCCTGACCGTGCACCCATGGCCCGCTGCCCCCCACAGCCTCCTCCAGCACCTGAGCCCCACAGACAGGGGCAGCCCCGGAGCTCAGCAAGCAGCAGCTCCGGTTGATTTAGAGCCTTGGGCATGGAGCAGAAAGACCTCCCTCGCACACGCCCTCCTGTGCCCACGGCCCTGTGACCCTGGCGTGGGCTCCACCGCTTGCACAAGTGCTAAAGCTCATGCCCAGACAAATGGCCTGCAGATGATTCTGAGGTCTGCACAGGGTCCTCTGCTGGGGTGAAGGGACCTGGGGAGGTGGCCCACCAGGCCGCTCTGAGAAGTTCCGAGCCCTGTGCAGGCCCCACACTCAGCCCACCCACCTCGCCTGGGACCCCAGCACCCTGCCCACCACACCCTCTGTCCTCCTGGCCTTGGAGAGGTCTCGGAGCCTGTGTGTCTGGGGCCTGCGTGGGCGCAGCCGGGCGGGCGCTGGGCCTGCTGCTGCTGCAGGGTCCTGAAGAGAACTTCCAGCTTACAAGCCTGAGGGGGACCGAGCAGAACGGGACCCATGTGGGATCCAAGAATGGAGTTCCAGCGGCCTCTGCCCTGGCCAGGTGTGGGTGCTCAGGGCCTGCACGCCCCGCCCTGTGTGGCTGGCTCTTCAAGCCAGGCCTAAGAAACTGAGCCACGAGGGTTAGGAAAGATTGAGTAGACGAGAGGAGAGGAAGAAGGCGGCGCCTCCACAGGCGGGACAGGGCTTTCATCAGGGCTGCAGAGGGGCTCCATGGAGCCCGGTGGGGGAGACAAGGAGCCAGGAGTGTGGGGTTCTAGGTTTCTATACACTCCTTTGTTCTGCCCTGTCCTTCTGAGGCGGGAATCCTGGATTTCAAACAAGGCCAGGGGTGAGGTTTTGCTGAGATCGGGGTGGGGGAAAGTGGTCAGGGGACATGGATGCACCCTGAAGTTCTGAGAGAGGCCCAGGGCTGCAGGACCAGAAGCGCCCTGGGGACAGGTGCCAGGGCCCTCAAGGCCACATTCCCTGGGCATGCAGGCCTTCCCCTGGGACTTGAGACACTGAGTGATGCCCCGGGAAGAGCCCCTTTGTTAGCAAAGCAATGCGAATGGATTAGTGAGCCGCTGCTGCTCTACCTGCAGCGGAGGTTTAATGCTGCAGAGTAGGAAAGACAGGCCACAAAGCTTCCTTTCTTTCCTCAGCTTGTGTGGAGGCCCACAGGGGCTCGTCTTTCTTGTCCAGCTGGACTTTCCAGAGGACAATCAGCCCTCAAGGGCTCCGGTCCCCAGCACGCTGCCTCAGAACCCCCCACAGGTCACTGTGGGAAAGGGACATCACGTGGTCCCCTCCCTGTGGTCCACTCCACGCCTGTTCCCTCCCTCCTAATCCTGGAGGGGCCAGTCCAGAGAAAGGGGACTTGCCTGCAGAGGGAGCTGTCAGAGGCAGTGCAAGCAGGAATCAGGGAAAATGTCTCAGACTGGCCCGGAGCCGGCACGAGGAATGTGTGAGGCACAACACAGTCCGCGCCACGGGCCAGGTCAGCTGACACCCAAGCAGCAGGCCTCCGTGGTCCCGGCTCCCTTGGCAGACCTGGGCTGAGGCTCAGAGCGGGATTGCTGGAGTGGTGACATAGAAGCCCAGGACAACAGCTGGGGCTTCTCAGGCACAGCCGCAGGCCCAGGCCAGCACCTGCCGCAGGACGGAGCCCCAGCCCTCTGAGCTCGGCTCCCCTCTCTCCTGTGCTCATGGAGGCGCCTCCTCCTGAGGGCTGGTCACAGACATGGAGCGCTGCAGCTCCCCCAGAGCCGCACAGCAGCGGTGAGATGGACGAGAGGATCACTCTCCCCAGATGCCTGGAGCGGGAGGGAGGATGTCCTCTGCAGCTCACCCGGGGAACTGAGCCAGGGTGCTCGAAGCTCTTTCCTGGGCCTTGCTGAGAGCTCCCAATCTCCTTCTGTGACGCCTGATCTCAAGGGCAAAGTGAGTCTGCTTGGTCCTGGGTGGGAGTCTTCACTTTGACCTTGACCTTGGAAGTACCCCCTCCTCTGCAGGGCTCTGCCCAGGCCCCGATACAGGCGGGGGCATGTGACCTTTGGGAAGGCCAGGCCCCATAGGAAGCTAATTGCCCTGAATGCCAACCTCACGCATCCCAGAAGACCTCCGACTGGGGGGCCCCTGGACTGGGGGCAGGAGTGGACTGTGTCTTCTGGGGACTGAGCTGGGCCGCCTGTCCTCTTACAGTGCTGCACAGAGCTCTCCTGAAGGGCTGAGTGTGGAGCCCTTGCCATGGAGAAACGGAGGCACAGTCCCAGCTGCACCTCAGGGCCCAGGCAAAGCCACTTGATCCACGTCCCCTAATTCACAGCGCAGGTCCAGCTCCCACCTGGTGTGGAAGGGGAGGACGGAAGACAGGCATCTAGCCGTCCATCCATAGCTGGCCTGCGCCTCCCCTGCCTGCTGTGCTTTCTGTGACCCATGGGCAGCTGCTGTCCAAGAATACGAAACGGAAAATTCCAGAGAGGGAGGAGGGAGGGAGGGAGGAGGGAGGGCACACTCACATAATTTTTTATGATAGCGTGTTGTTCTAATAGTTCTATTTTATTACTGGCTATTGTTCCTCTCTCACTGTACCTTACTCATAAATTCAGCTTCCTCGAGGGTCTGTTTGTACTGAGCAGAACGATGCTGCTGGCCGCAGAGTCGGCCTCCATGAGCATCTTGGAATGTGTCCCCCAAGACGCGTTTGGCTGCACACGTGGTTTTAAATCCCTGACTTTGAATAAAAAGTGAGGACCTACACAATGTGTGTTCTCCAGTCTGTGGTTGTTCCAGCTCACAATCAGTAAACTTGACGTCCTGTTCACGGCGCTGTCCACTTGAAGGCCCCCGGCCCCGCGGTGCTGCCCGCCAGCTCTTCCCAGCTAGACCTGAACTTGAACATGACCAACCCCAGACCCTGCCATCCCCACCTGATGCTGATGAACCTTTTCTGGAGACACAGGCTCAAGTCTACACACGGGAGCCGACTGCTGCCTGGCCCCCACCCATCCTCAGTCCCCCCACCCCCTCCAAGGCCACTGCCTGGAAGAGCCAAACTGCACCCTTGCTAACTCTCTTCCTGCCCACCGCCCTGCTCCCATCAAAGCCCCACGCTGCCTATGTCAGGGCTGTTCTGGAGGCTCCCTCTGACCCTACGAAACTGTCCAGATGTCCGTCTCATCCCCAGCCCAGTGGACAAAACCCCACAGAAATGAGGACGGGGCTGGGCTACCTGGTGAGTTCCTTCTGGGCCAGGAAGCATGGCCAGATCATAGCTCCAAGACAGAAAGGTGACGATTGCAGAATGACAGGGCCGTGGGGCAGGTCCAGACGCTGCATGCTAAGTCCTGAGTGCAGTCTGGTCAGGAGGAGGGGAGGCATGACTTTTCAAGGATGGCTCCAACGGAGGACAACTCACTGAGTGTGGGCAGGACTCCCTCCAAAGGCCCCAGGAGAGGCCCTCCTGACCCCTCCTGACCCCTCCGGCCTCTGGGGACTCCGGGGGTCCTCAGCTTGTGGCCAGTCTTCCGATCTCTGCCTCTGTCTCCACAGGGCCTCTTCCCGCCCATGTGGCTATCTCTCAGATCTGTCATTAGATCCACAGCATGAGTGCATCCAAAATCCCCAGATTCACTGGACCTGCCAAGATGCTGTTCCAGTGAGAATGCAGACACGTGTCCTGAGGGACGAGGTGGCCCTGCTCACGCTGACGGGAGGTCTGTGCTGGGCCTCTTCCTTCCTCCCCTCCCCTCTGCATCCAGACTTTCAAAACGGCCCCTTGCTAGAGCAGCCTTCTCTCCAGGTCCACGCTCCCCTTGGGCTACGGGCCTGCATATGTGGGCCACCCCTGGACTTGACAGAAACATGTGTGGAGTGAGACCCCCACTAGAGAAGAGGGCAGCCGGTGGGTAAGACAGACCCAGGGAGGAGCCCCTGCAGCACAAGGGGCCAGGAGGCCCTGTGGGGGTGGGGGCGGGTGGAGGACAGGTGAGCAAGTCCACCGAGGGGAGTTGGAGGAGAGGAAGACGGGCTGACGGGCCATTAGCACGCTCTGCGCCGAGGGTTTGATTGAATGAGATTTGGGGTTTGGCTTCACTGGCTACTGCAGTTCTCCATTATGTTATTGTGCAAATTCCTAGTAGAGTCAGCAGAATCTGGAGGCAAACTGAGCAGCTACTGTGAAGTGTGAAAAATTACCCTCAACTAATACAATCAAACTATTTGCTTATGGGATTATGGCATGGAAATGAGGGCCTCGGGGCGGCCACGAGGCTGTGGACTGCGGTCACCGTCCCGGACCACTGCGGCCTGGAGCAGGAGTCGGGGCTCTCCCGACACCAGGGCAGGCAGGACGCCCGCTTCCCCTGGGGAAGGCGCAGAGGTGGAGGTGGCGGCCTCAGCCGCTCCCATCCCACTCCAGCTTGGCCTTTCACAGAGAACTCTCCACAGGTCTCACCCTCTGGCCGGCACACAGGCCTCCAGAGGGCCAGCCCGCCTTGGAAGGCCTGGCCCTGCCCAGTCCTCCCATTTTGGACGGAGCTTCCTCATGACTGGACCTGAGCCACTAGGCATTGAAAGGACAAGGATGAAGAGGGCAGAGCCCAGAGACCTGTGCGGTGAAGCAGACCAGGAGGGGAGCTGGGGCGGGGCGGGGTCAGGAGTGGGACCCCAGCTCCCAGAAGCCATAGCAGCAGTAGCCGAGCTGTCCAAATGCACCCACTCTCAGCGGTGTGCATGGAAATCTCCGCATGGAGACCCCAATGCAGGTCTGATCCTGTGTGTGTGGTTTCCATGCCAGTTGGAATGACTCCATAAATCTATGAAGCATGCATCTTTAATCTTCCATAATTGAAGAGTGACTTCTCTCCAAATGAAATGTTTACCACAGGAAAAGCAGCTGTCATTGTTGAAGGCGGGCACCGGGCCTGTTCTCCGGGCACCTCCTTCCCAGGAGCTGCATGCAGCATCGCTGGCAGAGGGGCAGGAGTGGACAGGAGGCACAAGTCCCCTCCTGGGGTATGGTACCCAAGCCTGTGCTGCTCAGGGAGCGATCTCATGGCTGTGAGGGCTGGCGGTGGGCGCCACGGCTGCTGTCCCTGGGCGGGGAGGGGCAGGTGCTGTGAGCGCGCAAAATCCAGCAGAGAGGAAGCTGATACTACAAAACCTTGCAACGCCTTTCCAGAGTGACTTTTTCCCTGCCTGATACCCAGAGTTTCCAGCCATCAGAGCTCCTAGAATGGTGCCTGTGCACATGTATCTGTGTGCAAGGCACAAGGTGTGGGGGGTTGTGCACACCTGGTCGGTGGCTCCCGCTGGGTGTGGGGTCAGTGTCGGCCCCAGCAGTGAATGGCTCCCTCCCTGGCAGGAAGACCAGCCAGAGTTCTGAAGACGCCATCTAGAAGCCGTCCATCCACACGCTGCCCAAATCAGGCGACGGCACAGCAACACCACGCCCGTAAGCCAGGTCCAGCTGGAACTGCAGACGTGAGAATTCTGAAGAGCATCGATGAAACGCCAGTGCACACCGCGTTTCTACAGCATAATAACCATAATTCCTCTCCAAGGCACCTGTGTCTCAGAATTAGGAGACCTGTCCATTCCATCTCCCAAATCACAGAACTCAGGATGGCCTTGGACTTTCTGTATGTCGAACTCTGAGAAGTATAGTTTGAACTGATAGGTGATAATCTATTAAATTCTGAATTTCTGTCATATAGACACATATTATTTATTACTAAAATAGTCTAAAATGTAAACTCAAAGGGTAGTTTTATCAGGAACTTACAACAAGCATACAGAGAGAACAATTCTATATGTACTGAAAAATACTAGGAGGTAACCCCTCTATGTACACTACACCAGGCCAGCTTGACCAACACACCAAAAGCTGCACAAAAACAGCACAAGAGGGCCAGGAATTTGGCCTAGTGGTAGAGTGCTTGCCTAGCATTCACAAAGCCCTGGGTTTGATTCCTTGGTACCACATACATAGAAAAAGCCAGAAATGGTGCTGTGGCTCAAGTGGCAGAGCTCTAGCCTTGAGAAAGTTCAAGAACAGTGCTCAGGCCCTGAGTTCAAGCCTCAGGACTGCAAAAAAAAGAAAAGAAAAAAAGAGACAATATAAGAATAAAGCAAAATCTATAGCCTGATATGCCTTGTGGATGGAGAGGGGGGGAAAATAAACAGAATTTGAGCAAATCAAGCAATTTATACAAAATGAGTAATGTACTATGACCAAGAGGGTTTTATGCTAGGAGTGGAAATCTATTGAAATATTTGAGCATAAATCAATGTAATCCACCATACCAGTAGGCTAAAGAAGAAAAACAAACAAAAGTCATATCAATAGATGCAGAAAAGTAGTTTGATGAAATTCAATATCTACTCATAATAAGGATCACTCAACATAGCGGGGATATGGAAAGGAGCCTGCACGGTGCAGTCAGGAGAATCTACAGTCCCACAGCAATGCTTCGCTGTTTGGGAGACAATGCTGTGCACCGTGACAGGGTCCAGAGTGCATGTCTGCAGGTCACAGCACCTGTGCAGCAGCAGGTGGGAGAGCCTTCCTGTCCCTGGGGGGCAAAATGCATACAGCCTACAGAATCTCGGGATCTCCAAAGGCCCTTTAGAGCCAGCACACCAGATTCGCAACCACCATTCCAGGTTACTGTGTTATCAGAAGCGACTGCTTTTTCTGTGCCCATCCCAGGGCTTGACTTCAGGGCTTGAGTGCTGGCCCTGAGCTGTTTTGCTTAAGGTTCTTGCACTATCACTTGAGCCGCCGCTCCACTTCTGACTTTTTGTTGTTTAACTGGAGATAAGAGTCTCAAGTACTTTCTTGCCTATGCTGACTTCTAACTGAAATCCTCAGATTTCAGTCTCCTTAATAGCTAGGATTACAGGCAGGAGCTACTGGCACTGTGTGTGTGTGTGTGTGTGTGTGTGCGCGCACGCACGTGTAGACTGAGAATTTGGGGCCAGACAGCATAGGCTACACTACCACCACTAACAACAAACAAACTCCAAAACAGAAGAGAAATGAAGAGAGAGGGAAAGGGAGTGGGAGAGAGAAAGACATAAGTAAGAGGAAGGAGAGGAGAAAAAGGAGGAAGAGGAGGAGGAGGGGCGGGGGGGGGAGGAATGAGGAAGATCAGGAAGGAGGGGCCAGGAAGGGAGATTGGCAGACATGTCCTGTGGTAACATTGATGAGCCAGATGTAATCTATATTCTAAGAAGCACAACCGACTGAAAAAAAAACAGCAAAGAAAATGAAGTATACAATTTAGATGGGGGGTAGGGGGAGTCGAAAGGGGAAAAACTGGAGAGAAGGAGGGAGGGTGACCTGTTTGAAAGGAAGTGAACTCAATACCTGACTTACGTAACTGTAACAACCCCTCTGTACATCACCTTTACAATAACTAGACGCAAAAAGCCACAAAAGGAGAAACACAGCGTGTCTATGGATGGCAAGAGTCACTATGTTGAAGATGAAAAGTTCTGCCTGGGTTGACTCAGATGAGGTAAAGCTCCTAGCAAGGCTTTCTGGAGTGTGGTGGGAGGTGGAGCACACAGATGTGTGCTCTGTACCCTCCCTGGAGGGGGGGGGTGGGCAGACGTACAACCACACCACAAAACGAACCTTAACCTAAACCTCAGCCGCATCTAAGCCTTAGTGTGAGCCAGGTACGGCGGTGCACTGCCTTAGTCTCAGCACTCAGAAGGACGAGGCAAGGTCACAGGAGCTAGGGATTTGAGGTCAGCCCAAACCACAAATAAACAAGACTTAGTTCATTTAAAGGAATAACAGATACACACTGAAGGAGAATCATTGTGTTGCAAAATCTGAACCAGCTTAGATATGAAGAGTCATAAAATAAATTCAGTAAATATAAAAAAACCCCAAACTATATAGTTAGTCCATTTCCCGAATAAAACAAAACTAGTTGATTGCAAACCAGCTGGAAAGGAGATTTGCACAATCTTCCTAATATTTTGAATTCTAGAATTGCTTTTCTAAATAATAAATCAAAGAGATAAATGAACTAAACATGATAAAGTATTAAACACTGGTTGGAAATAAAACATGATTTAGCCAAATTTACGGAATTCAGTCAAACAGTGCCGAGAATGAATTTTGCAGTTTAACTGTACACATTAAAAGCTACGCACTTTCAAGTCAACGGCCTAACGTGCAGCAAAAGAGGGGGCAAAGGAAGCAAATGAGACGAACCAAGGTAAGAGTGGAAGCTAATAAAGACACGAGCAGAGGTCAATGAGACAGACTGCGTGTCCGGGCGGTGCTCGAATGAGCCCAGGGGCGCTTGGCACACGTCCCCATCCCCAGAGCCTACATCAAAATGGCAGGCCCGCCTACTCCGGGGGCCGCACCGGGGACTTTACCTCCTGTTGGTGGTGAGGCCCTGGGGAATCTCCTTGGGGAAGAACGCATGTGCCCTTGAACTGTGACGCGTGTGACAGGACGGCCATCCCCGGGGACGTGAGTGTGACGCGTGTGACAGGACATCCAACCCTGGGACTATGAGTGTGACACGTGTGACAGGACGTCCACCCCGAGGACCGTGAGTGTGACGTGTGTGACAGGACGTCCACCCCCAGGACCATGAGTGTGACGCGTGTGCCAGGACGTCCACCCCGGGGCCGTGAGTGTGACGCGTGTGCCAGGACGTCCACCCCGGGGGCCGTGAGTGTGATGTGTGTGACAGGACGTCCACCCCGAGGACTGTGAGTGTGACACGTGTGACAGGACGTCCACCCCGAGGACTGTGAGTGTGACGTGTGTGACAGGACGTCCACCCCGGGGCCGTGAGTGTGACACGTGTGACAGGACGTCCACCCCGAGGACTGTGAGTGTGACGCGTGTGACAGGACGTCCACCCCGAGGACTGTGAGTGTGACGCGTGTGCCAGGACGTCCACCCCGGGGCCGTAAGTGTGACACGTGTGACAGGACGTCCACCCCGAGGACTGTGAGTGTGATGTGTGTGACAGGACGTCCACCCCGAGGACTGTGAGTGTGACGCGTGTGCCAGGACGTCCACCCCGGGGCCGTGAGTGTGACACGTGTGACAGGACGTCCACCCCGAGGACTGTGAGTGTGATGCGTGTGCCCGGACGTCCACTCCAGGGCCGTGAGTGTGATGTGTGTGACAGGACGTCCACCCCGAGGACCGTGAGTGTGACGTGTGTGACAGGACGTCCACCCCGAGGACTGTGAGTGTGACACGTGTGACAGGACGTCCACCCCGAGGACTGTGAGTGTGATGCGTGTGCCAGGACGTCCACCCCGAGGACTGTGAGTGTGACGCGTGTGACAGGACGTCCACCCCAAGGACTGTGAGTGTGACACGTGTGACAGGACGTCCACCCCGAGGACTGTGAGTGTGATGTGTGTGACAGGACATCCACCCCGAGGACTGTGAGTGTGACGCGTGTGCCAGGACGTCCACCCCGGGGGCCGTGAGTGTGACGTGTGTGACAGGACGTCCACCCCGAGGACTGTGAGTGTGACGCGTGTGACAGGACGTCCACCCCGAGGACTGTGAGTGTGACGCGTGTGATAGGACGTCCACCCCGAGGACTGTGAGTGTGGCACGTGTGCCAGGACGTCCACCCCAAGGACTGTGAGTGTGACGCGTGTGACAGGACGTCCACCCCGAGGACTGTGAGTGTGATGTGTGTGACAGGACGACCACCCCGAGGACTGTGAGTGTGACACGTGTGACAGGACGTCCACCCCGAGGACTGTGAGTGTGACATGTGTGACAGGAAGTCCACCCCGAGGACTGTGAGTGTGACACGTGTGACAGGACGTCCACCCCCAGGAACCGCCTGTGGGTTGCAATGTGAGTAGAAAATTAAATCTATGACTTGCAGTCTTTGGCCAGTGACAGCTACAGACCTCGTTGGCTTCCCCAGTGAATTCTGGCAAATATTCCAGGCAGGAAGGAGGCCACCCAGAGCAGCGCCTTCAGAAACAGTGGAGTGGGGAGGGAATCCCGGCATCCTCAGAACCGTGAGAGCCACGACAAGTGCCGACGCTGGAAACGTCATGAGTGCCCGGCAAAAATATTCACCAATTATCAGCCACACGAGTCTATCCTTGGGTGTTTGCACAGATACACAAGCATGGACATGGTGGGGGGTGCACACGTATGTGCGGGTACATGTGTGTGCATGGGTGAGTGTGGGAGTTCGTGTGTGCATGTGTGCCTGCATGTGTATTTGCTCGCTCACCGGTGTGTGTGCGTGTGTGTGCAGTGGACGTGGCATTTGCAGAACCAATTAGCCACCCTGGGTTGACTTTACCGAAGCTGTTGTATCTCTGCTGACCATGTACTGTGTGGCATAACAACCTCTTACACAGCACTTGTGCTGTGTTAGGCACGGTGGGCAATCTGGAGAAAGCTTAGGGCGTGCAGCAGGAGGTGCACAGGTTATATGCAAATTCTGCAATATTTCATTTAAGAGAGTTGAGCATCCACAGATTTTGCTGTCCTCAGGGAATCCGAGGAATGTAAACTGGATTTGAAAAATTGATTCTGTTACTTTCCTATATTAGCAGAATAAAGAAGGAAGTGCTCCATAAATTCTAAAGAGGCTTTTGACAAAATTCAATATTCATTGATGGAAAAAACTCTGAGCATAAAGAATGGAAAGTTATCTGCTCTGGTTCAAGGGTGAAAGGAGCGTGTATGGAGTACATTCTAAGGAATTTACCAACACATCGCACAAATGGCATTAGCAAAAACCAAAAGTTAACTCTGTTTTATATCATTCAACATTTGTTGAACTTAATCATAAGCCTTTACAATAGCAAGATTTAAAAAAAATAAAATTCTTGGGGCAGATCTTTTAAAATGAATTTTAAAAATCATATTTTAAATCACAAACTATGACTCAAAAGTATCAAATAGAAGTTGTAAATATGTAATATTCAAGACTGTGAATTAGTGTAATATTATTGCTCATGTGACTTTCTCCAAATATAATTTATACAATATCACACTTCCACCCAAACCCCAGCACACTATATTGTGTTCAGAAAATGCTCACAGTGGAAGCCGGGCGTTACTTAGTTACTCAGGGGCAACAGTCGGAGGGTCCAAGCAGGTTCAAATCCAGCCCAGAAAAATGTTTCAGCGACGCTACCTCAAGAGAAAACTAAAGACAAAAGCACTTTCCTTGCACCCAACCCCGAATGCCACAATGACAGAGAGAAAAGAAATCAGCAAGCTGGCTCTTGTATATCTAGGGCAATGCAGAAGATCTAGATCAGTCAACAACTCGGAAAGCTGACGATTTACATGGGTGTGAATCCACTGTGTTTTCTTGCTATCCCACCTCAGTTTAGAGGGTTCTAAGCAGGACAGAGTGCCCCTCGTGGGACTCAGACTGTGCTTGGGAGCTTTCGGGGAGACAGGAAGGAACAGATGGTTTCAGAGCAACTTTTGTACAAGGTTCTGCCATTTGTACTGGACATGGTCTTTGGAGCCCTGCCTAAGGGAGTGGAGGATGTCACATGGCTGACACTCCCTCTGTCGGTGTCCAAGGTGCAGTGATGGACCTTACACCGGGGGTAGAAGGCCCTGCAGGACGAGCAGCGTCAGGCATGTCTGTGCCCAGTTGGGGAGGGTGCCCGGAGGCTGGCCGGGCTCCCTGGGGTGGACACCAGCTCCCTGTCAGGCAGGTGACCCAGGGGGCCTGGCCCGGACATCCCCCCTCCTCTTCCCGGGGACGTCCCTGCCATGTGATCCCAGAACCCTGTGGCTTTATACCATGGTCAGAGCTCTTCCACCAGGGGGCTGGAATCTCCCTGAGAAGGACCCCAAATCCAGTGCAACTTGAAATACACAAGCTCAGCCCCTCCTTCTTTTTTATTTGTTTATTTGTTTATTCTTTTATTTTTGCCCGTCCTGGGCTTGAGCTCAGGGCCTGAGCACTGTCCTTGGACTTTCTCAAGGCCAGAGCTCTACCACTTGAGCCTCAGCACCACTTCCTTGTTTTTTCTATGTATGTGGTACCGAGGAATTGAACCCGGGTCTTTGTGCGTGCTAGGTAGGCACTCTACCACTAGGCCAAGCCCCCGGCCCATCCTCTCTCCTGGGGACTGCCAGGCAGAAGCGCTGGGGCGCTCTTGTGGAGGATGCCTGACAACGCCAAGTGCCATTTGCCTTCTCCTTCTTAAGGCAGAGGTGATTGGAAATTCCGTGAAGTCATTTCCCCCAGCTCTGCACATGTCGACTGCCTCCAACGCCCATTCGCCGCCAGCGTGTCGCATAGACTTCATTTTGTTGTCTTACTTGTGATGTATGGCTTTCTTTGTCTTGGGATTCCAACCCTAATGCTGTTGGACTCTGGGTAAACGGGGTCACAGGGGAAGGCCTTGCCTCCGCCCTTCCTGGTGGGGCGCTCCATCAGCCCCTGCCCCCACACAGTCCAGAGGGCGCCCGGGTCCCCACGCGGAGAGGAGCGGTGGCCCTGCCCAGGTTAGAGGGCCAGGTCCAGTCCCGTGTCCTCGAGAAACTGCCTTCCGCTGTGTGGACACTGACGCCGCCTGACGTGCGCCTGGTGATGGCGCCCGGTGGGTGTGTGTTTCTTGGCTGCACCAGATGGACGGCGGGACTCCAGCATATGGCCTCCATTGCTTTTAGAGGTGCACCCAGGAGAATCGGATAACGCGACCCCACGCTGGATTGCTTGAAGAACCACCGTCCTGTCTCCACAGCAGCTGTGCGAGGCGCAGGGCCCGGCTTCCAGAAGGACTCCCTATCCGCTGCATGCACCGCTTGCCAATCTCCAGGTGGTGGTCCTCCCGGTGGTGGACGTCCAGGCAGCGGTCCTGGGGGCTGGGCTGTCCTGGTGGTGGACGTCCAGGCAGTGGTCCTGGGGGCTGGGCTGTCCTGGTGGTGGACGTCCAGGCAGTGTTCTTGGGGGGGCTGGGGTGTCCTGGTGGTGGACGTCCAGGCAGTGGTCCTGGGGGCTGGGGTGTCCTGGTGGTGGACGTCCAGGCAGTGGTCCTGGGGGCTGGGCTGTCCTGGTGGTGGACGTCCAGGCAGTGGTCCTGGGGGGCTGGGTGTCCTGGTGGTGGACGTCCAGGCAGCGGTCCTGGGGGCTGGGTGTCCTGGTGGTGGACATCCAGGCAGTGGTCCTGGGGGGGGCTGGGGTGTCCTGGTGGTGGACGTCCAGGCAGTGGTCCTGGGGGGCTGGGTGTCCTGGTGGTGGACGTCCAGGCAGTGGTCCTGGGGGCTGGGCTGTCCTGGTGGTGGACGTCCAGGCAGTCATCCTGGGGGGGGCTGGGTGTCCTGGTGGTGGACGTCCAGGCAGTGGTCCTGGGGGCTGGGTGTCCTGGTGGTGGACATCCAGGCAGTGGTCCTGGGGGGCTGGGGTGTCCTGGTGGTGGACGCCCAGGCAGCTGTCCTCTTCCGGGTCCTGGATGGGTTGTCTTGATGGGTGGACGCCCAGCGTTGAGTTTCCACCATGACTGCTGAGCTCCTGTCCCACATTTTAAGTGTATTAGTGGACGATTCCTTCGTTTGTTTTCCCCGTGGACGGCGTCTCGCGCCGCAGATCTGGCCATTCTGAGTCTCACTGCGTGGAGAGCAGGCCCACACCTGGGCCCCCCGCCTCAGCCTCCCCTAGGTGAGTGCAGCCCCCCTGTCTTCAGAGCCCCTTCTACATCTGGGCCATTAAGGCTCACCACCTGGGGAGCTGTTCTTCCACTCCACTACAAAGAGGCTTCTCTGTTTGAAGCTGTCCTGTCAGCCATTTTATTTTTGCTCTTGCTTGCTGAGTCTTTGAGGACGTGCAGAAAAAAAGTCCACCATTGTGAATCTTTTCCTATGAAGCCCAACGTGGCTTCTTCAAGGCTTCGGCTCAGCTCTTTCATCCACTTGGAGTTGCCTTTTGGAACTTCAATGCCTAAGGGTCTTCCTTCTCGGTTCTGCATATGGCCCCAAGACTTCCGGGCTCTCTCTGTGGGGAGATGTCCCTTCTCCAGTGTTCTCGCTACTTTCAGAAGAAGAAGAAGAAAAAAAACTGGTTGGACGAGAGGGGAGAGACGGGAGGACATGAAAGAAGCCATGTCTCAGAAGACTAGCACGCTGCGTTCGTGTGGCACGCCGTGTGGCTGGAGAGCCCGGCGGATCTTAACCTCCACCACTTTGCAGAGGCGTGTCTACTCTCTGCTTCTGAAGTTGGAAGCCCTTGTTTGGTTGAAACTGTGTCTAGTCAAACCGTTGGCTAACTCAGAAAAAGGTTCCTGGGATGTGTTTTCCTTGTGTGTTTAGCTGTTTCTCCTCTTCTCCCCTGCCGGCGTGCCTGTGGGCAGGCCGTCTTCTCTGACTGGTCTCAGGAGCTGCTCTCTGGGCTCCCTTTCCTCCCACACCGTGTGAGCCATTTTCCTCCCCTGCCGCTGAGCTTGGGGTGTGGTGACAGCCCAGCGCTGCACGGATGTGACATCAGCAGCCCGTCTCTTTTGACGAAGGAGTCAGAATCCAGCCTGCCTCTGCAAGCTGTCTACTGGCTACTCTGCGTCTCCTCCTCCACTAGCCAGAACGTCCTTCTGTTTGGATTGGCACTCATTGGACTCAGCATAGAGACTTGGCCAGCAGCTTGTGGTCTCCCTGGCCTCTGCCTGGCTCTTCCCCAGCCGTCCATGCGTGTCCTGGCCTCTGCTCCCACGTGGTGAAGTCTTTCCTGGACCCACTTTCCCAGGAGCAGGGGACTGGTCTGCTGTTACTTATCTGCTTGCTTATCTATTTAGGCAAGTGATAGGCAGTGCTTTTTTGGGGTGCATGCCATGGCCTCGTGGGTTCCTTTTGTGCAGAGTAAAACAGACACAGCCACACACCACCTAATACCGGTGCCTTGGTCAACGTGACCACATGTGCGACCACAGAAGATAAAGGGACCGGAAACTTCCCCTCGCCCAGGACACCACAGCCACCACAATGCCTCCTGCAAATGGGGCTGTGGTGATGCTGGTGAAAACAAACTACTGTGCCACCAGCCTGACACGATTCCAGCACCTTTACTGCACACACTCGGCACGCATGGGGTGGCAGCACACGTCGGCACACTCTGGCGTCTACTTAATGACCACATCGTGATGACTCACTCCTCCGAGAGCCAGCCACCAGGAAGCCACCTTGAGGAGAGACCAGAATGACACCCGTGAGGCCTTCTCGAGGGCTCCCAGGGCCCTGGGAATGAGTTTGCCACTTCCTGGGAGCCTCTTGGACGTCCCTTGAGCTCATCTCTGTGAAGCCTTCAGGCTAGCACACGGAGCTCCATCACCGCTTGTGGACAGAGGAGCACGCACAGCCGTGAGAGACGGGGAGCTCAGAGGGGAGCCAAGACCACTGGGGTAGATGGCAAAGGGGTGAATGATGGACGACTAGACTGGAACATGAAGTGTGGTGTGTGTGTGTGTGTGTGTGTGTCTGATGTTTTACAGCCAAGCTCCATGTCAAACTATGAAAGAACACTAATTGATCTAAACTCACACACTTGAGGATGAATATGATTCACCCCCCCACACACACACCCCTGTACCCTAGCCGTTCAAACTCAGGAGGCAGAGTTAGGGGAGTCACTGCCTGAGGCCAATCCAGGCAAAACTGGGAATTCATCTGGAAAAGGAACCCTACAGCTAAAAGGGCTCCTTGCCCTTGAATGTGGCTCAAGTAATAAGAGCTCTGGCCTAGCAAGCCCAAGACACTGAGCTCAAACACGTGCTGCCAAAATGACAACCGCAGAAGACCTCGAGGCTCCCCATGTCGGGCGTGGGAGGTGGGCAGGGCAGGGAACTGGCCGAGGGTGAGTCCAGGCTTCTCAGAGCGGACTGGACCTGGGACTTGGGAGCGGAAGGGTATTGAGCGGCTTTGGGACCCAGGTTGCAGGGGTGGCAGCACTGGGGTTCAGTGGGTTAGGAGGGGCCGTGGGCTGTGTTAGACCCATGAGCTGAGCTTCCCACAGGATGACGGGCTGGGGAGCACAGGTAGAAGGCAGAGCTGGGACGGGGGAGCATCTCGTGGCCCTCACCTGAAGCTGCAGGGAGGACTGGTCACCTGGGAAGAGTGTAAGGAACGAGTAAATAAAAAGGGCCCCATGTCTCCACTTGAGCAGCGTGGGCAGAGTCCGGCCTCACAGGAGAGAAGACACAGCAGGAGAGGAGGAGGAGGAGGAGGAGGAGGAGGAGGAGGAGGAGGAGGAGGAGGAGGAGGAGGAGCGATTGTCAGGCGACTCCAGTCCCTGGAGGCAGGGAGAGCTGGCTGCGCCCTCCGCCCCGCTGCCCCCAGCCCCGCTCTCAGCCAAGCCTCCTTCCTAACCAGGGGCGGGGAAACCTGGGCTCTGCTGTGCACGGCTCGGGGCTTGGGGACATGGCAGCCAGGTGGAAGTCGGCGCGACCCCCGTGCTTTCCCGCTTGATGGGCCTTGAACGCGATGGCTCTAGGGGAGGTTTTGAGGCCCCAACACCTGTGCCCTGCCCACTAGCAGGCATCTCCCTCCAGGGCTCGGGTCACTGGTCGGCCTCACCGAGTCCTAGGTCCATTTTACTTCATTGATCGTTGTCCAGGCTTAGGATGAAGAATGCTCATGACGCTCCCACAGTGCAGGGCAGGGTGTCCTTTCCCTGGGCCCTGCACACCCGCACTCACGCACACCCACACACTCACACCCACACACTCACGCACTCACACCCACACACTCACACACTCACACTCATATACACACACTTTGTTGTGTAGCTCCACGGAGTCCTGCACTTGAAAATCTATATTTCAATTTCCCTCAAATTGATCTATTGCCAAAAATCCTCCAACTTGCTATTACAAAAATAATCATTACAGCCTCCATAAATCACGAGCTTATAACTATTATGGTAATCGCTGATATAATGGCTGTTACCCCGAGATGGATGGCGTTCTAATCACTCGGCCTTCATTAGTGTCACAGCCCTGATCCTCCGCAAACCTCCCTCACGCAGTCTGGGCACTGACAGCCACACCGACACCCAAAGCCTCTCTCCAGCCTGTGCCGTGGACAAATGAGGCCCGTGGGCAGGGCCGTGGGTTCGTCTTGGCTTCTGTGCAGCCTCACCTGGCCACACGAGGCCACCTCACTGCCTCCTCTCCTGAGCCATGTCACCCCCCCGGGCTGAGAGCCGAGAGAGCCGGGAAGTGAACCGTCTCCAGTCACGGGCAAAGCAAGGAGGCGGTGACTCCACCAGCTCAGCTTGGTGCTCCCGTGCCACCGGTGGGCCTCCGGGGAGGAGAGGCTGCCCGCTCAGGACAGCCACTGCCCTGGAGGGAGGTCATGGCGGGGCCCTTGAGGAGAAGCTGTGTGCACACACAGGCCTTGAGCCACGCCAGCCACAGAGGGGCTCACGCAGAGACACTTGTGACACAGTTTGAAGGCAGCTGGCCCTCCACCTCTGTGGTTCCGCATTTCATGTCCAGCCAGCCTCAGGTGGGAAGTACTTGAAAGATGGAGACAATGTTGTGTGTGCCACGCAGCTACGCCCCACATGGCTGCGAGGGCACT
Source organism: Megascapheus bottae (assembly GCF_031878675.1). Lineage (NCBI taxonomy): Eukaryota > Metazoa > Chordata > Mammalia > Rodentia > Geomyidae > Megascapheus > Megascapheus bottae. Next base: position 96,055,475 of record NC_143510.1, on the reverse strand, counting down.
AAACCGCCCCTGCAGTTAGGCCATAAATAGTACAAAAACGGTGTATGCATTCCCACCTTTGTAGGAACTGGGCAGCATCAGAGGTGGCCTGAAGTGTGCTGGAGAAGGTGTGAGTGATTTACAGGCAAATCTTACACAATTCAAACAAGGGAATGGACCACCTTCCATCTGACACCATGGGGGATCTGGAGCCAGTCACCCAGGGACCTGGAGGACTGCCCCGAGGAGATGCATATTGTCTGTGCACTTACACACCGTGGATGGAGGGGTCCTCGGGGTGGACGTGAGGCCCCATGCTCCACTTATCCCCACGTGGGAGTGAACGGGGCTTTCCCCGCTAGGACCAGCGCTTCACCGAGGGTGGCCACCAGAGCTGTGTCCAGAGCCTGGAACCAGGGCAGAGCTGGCCTGGAGCGGCCCCTCCCGCCGGCTCTGCCAGGCAGTGTCCAGCCCACAGACTCCTCCGTGTAGGACCCACCCTGCCTCCAGCCCAGGCTGGTGTTGCCTGGCTCTCAAGCCAGACCCCCAGGGGTCCACCTAGCTGCCCACGCCACCCAGAGAAGCAGCTGGCTGCCCTTGTGAGTAGAGAGGGCAGCTATGAGTCCATAGAAACCTGGCAGAGCCAGAAGCCACTGGGAAAGCATGGTGACACAGCTGACAGGGCCTTGTGAGCAGGGCCTGGGGACTTTTCCCCCTCCTCCTCCTCCTCCTCCTCTTCCTCCTCCTCCTCCTCCTCCTCCCCCCTCCTTCTCCTCCTCCTCCTCCTCCTTCTCCCTGCTCCCAGTCTGCTCTCCCTGCTGGGTTGGGTCTAAGGAGAACAGCATCAGTCTCCCCCTTGCAGTTTGTCTTTTCTTCCCATGCACAGCAGTGTTCAGAGCCCAAGGAAATCCCTCCATGCCTAGTTCGCCTGGAGCCTCATCCCAGCCTTCCTCCCCACCGCCCCTGGTTGTTCTGGCTGGTCCTGGCCAGGGCGAGCTCTGCTGGCCGTGATGGGGGGATACCTGCCCAGCATGGGTGAGCTCTGCTAGCCTCCTGTCCAGGCTGCCTGACTCCTTGGCCGCGGAGGACAGGGAGGTGTGGAACACAGGTGGGTCCTTCCTTCTTCCCCCATTCTGCCCCGCAGCAGACACAGGGCGGCCTGGGGCCACCATGCAGGCACCGTGGTCATCCTGGAGGGGTCTTTGTCTTCCTGGTCAGGAGACGCCAGTGAGGGAGGACTGGTGATGGCCCTAAGTGCCCTGGCGGCTGACAACAATGGAGGCAGGCATTGATTCCCGTTGAAGGGCGCATTAGGATGCATTGAGTGGAGGAGTTTCTTCCAATGCACGTGCAGAGGCGGCCGGCACACCTGGCCAGACTCTGTCTTCTCCTCGGGAGCGGGGTCGATATTTGTTCTTCTCATGCTGTCACTCAGCATCCGCTCTCAAGGTTAATCCAGTCAACAGCTCAGGGGAAATGCAAATGACAAAGGAGGCAGCTGAGCTCTGGGTCTCCAGTCCCCTGCCACCAAGACAGCTCAGAGGGAGCCTCGGGGAGCCCGGAGCAGGTCAGGGGCATGAGTCTCCCACCCAGTCCTGGAAAGTCCAGATTCCAAGATGGAAGACAACATGAGTCCAGCTTCAAGATGAGGACAGCATGCCCGAGCGATCCAGGCAGACCGGCATGTTCCCTCGGAGTGAATGTCGCAGGATGAGAGCAAATTCTCCCCAGCTCTCAGCTGTGATGCAGCTGGGTTCCAGGGCCCACACTCTGGTCAGATCGTATCTGCCTTAATACAGAGCTCAGTGGAAAAACAAATAGATCAGTGCCCCACTGTACAGCATCCCCAGAGGTAGCTGAGCGCTGCCCTCCGTGCCAGCGGGACTGTGGCCGGAGGTGGTAGGACTCTGCCCTGTGTCCAGCCAAGCTATGACGGGGCTTCTCTACCACTTCCCAGGACTAGGCATTGAATAAAGGTGCGGTGACCAGATACGTTGCTCAGAGCCCTGTTTTATTTTGTTTAGTCTTCTATTTTTTAATAAGTAATTTAGATTCACACCAAAATTGTCAGGTGGGTACAGAGATTTCTCACATATGCCAAGCCCCTCCACTCACCCACCTCCTTTCTGTACCAACTCATTTGTTTTCATGGACTGGCTCATACCATTGTCACTGGAGCCCCCAACCAGCGCTGCTAATTTTTTTTTTGCTTCCTCTCTATTTGCCCTATCCAGAGTGTCAGAAGACGGAATCACGTGCTCTGTGATCTTTTCAGAGTGGTGCCTTCTCACACAGCACCATGCATTCCAGACTCTTTGTGGGCTAGGCCGCTAGGGTACACCTCTTTAGGTGGATGCTTTCAGCTGCTTTGTACGAACGCCCAGTGTCATTGCTAGATGGTTTGGGAGGGTCGGGTCTCACTCACCTATTTTCAAGGTGGCTGTGCACTTTTTGCATCCCTGTTACATGGGAATTCGTTCCTGAGATACAGAGAAGCCACATTTTGAGCAGTAGAATGGGGAGTCTTTATTAGAAAGCTGGCCACTGCAGGACGACTCCTGTCTGAAGACCTGCGGCCCTGAGTGCGGCTAACACAAAGCTTATACAGGCCAAAAACCACATGAGGGGGTGAGAGGCCAAACCTATCGGAGGACGTCTATGCATAAGCAAAGCAAACCATGGAGGGGAGCAATCAGAGGCAGAGGGAGCAGAGCTTTTCTTGGGGCTGCACAGCACGACACACCTGCAATTCAAAGAGTGGCCTCTGTCACCTCTCGGCTTCTCAGAACTGGGTGTAAAGCCCTTTCTGCCCATCAAGGTGCCAGGGTGGCTGTGAGGACAGGTGGTATTTCATTCCCCACTGGTTTTCATGCATTGATTTTCAGTGAGAGGGCTGTATTGGGCCCTCTAGGCCCATGAGCTTCTCTGAGTTATTACATCACATGCTAGCTCATACACCCATTGAGGTCTTGGTTTGTGGGGATTAACATTTCTGACCAGAGGACACAAACACAGAGGGCGGAGGATCGGGGGAAAGCAAAAGTCTTCAGCAGATCGGGAGCGCTGTGTGCGTCCCATCCAGTGTCAGCAGGTTTCATCCTCACGTGAGGGAACCAGGTGGGGGGGGTCCCATCTCTCCTCACCGTGGTGAGTGACAACGTAGGGCCCCTCCAGGGCTGTGAGCCCCTCCTTGATGGACTTCTTAAGCCAAATGGGCTCTCTGGGCTGGAAGGGAAGAGCGAGCTGAATCCAAGCTGGAGAGGGGCAGTGTCTCCTACACCTGCTCATTGCCTGGAAGGTCTGCAGAGACTGGAGCAAGGAGGCTCATTAACTTATCCTAAGACGAGGGGCCTGGTCTCAGTGAGATTTGCTCTCCTGATCACTTCTTCCGACTGTGCTGCCTTGGGTAGCAGGCTGGGGCAAGGAGCGTTGAGTCAAATATCCAGGGTCACAATGGCAGCTTCTCTAGCAGTGGCAGCAGCTGCATGGTATCCTTGAACTACTACAGAACTCCCTTTCTGATGCCTGGGGCAATGTACTAAGGCAACATCTCCTGGGCAGCCAACAGGGCTTGGGTTTTCTGGGCAGACATAGGAGGCCAGGCCAGTAACCAGCTATCACCAAGTGCAGTCTCCACACTCAGCCGGTCTATACTTGTGCCACTACTTTCCCGTGCCCCTTCCTTTGATCTACCCTGCCTCATTTTTCCGAAAGTGGCTTGGGTCCCTTGATCTCAAGGGCAATTGGTGGGTGAAGATTCATCTTCTGTAACTTCTCCAAGTGGAATCAGGACTCTGGCACGGCCTAGCCAGACACCTGAAGCCTTCGCCTATTTTACCAAGGAGTTACCAGGATCAGATGCCATTTGGAGCAGTTTTTTCCCCTCCAAACTAGAAACTGAAAGGAAGTCATATGAGAAACTAGGGAGGATGACAAGCCACAGAAACAACACAAGAACCCCGAATCAATACCACCCACATATGAATACCCCAAATCCCCACGTGAGGGAAGCAGCCCATCAAGCTAAGCGTACATACACCATGTAACTCTTACAACGGCACCGATGTTTCCTTAGGCGACAGTAGTGTGGCCTGCTCAGCATTTTCCAGTCTGACTAGGGAACCTAATTGTTGGTGACCCTCACAATGCCTGATGGTAGATTCCTGTGAGGGCTTCCAGGCGGCCCCCAACAGGGACACGACCCAGGCCCAGGCCTTACTGAGCACAAACCTCCTTTTCTGCACGGATGAAGTCATGTGATGGTGCCAGACCAAAAAACGGGGGTCTTGAGCAGATACTGGGGGCTGTAATTTTTGTTCATTTTAAACTAATCTCCATGACTCGGGTGCCAGTAACATGTGACTTCATGCGATCACGTTACTTTGTGATCTTGTTGGGGTGTGGTAGTGTCTGTGCCCTGTGTGTGGCTAATGTAACAGTTACTGCCCTGACTCTGGACAAGCTGGAATCAACAGTACAGAAAGTGCCTGTGAAATTCAAACTCAAGACCAAGAGCTGGTGATAGGAGCACTGTCTCCCACTTTACCCATGCAGCTCAAAAGTCACTTGAAAACACTTTCTTCACAAAACTTATCGGGAGAACAAAAATAAAATTAAAACCATTGAAGATACAGAACGAGTACTGAATAAGATAAGGGAAGAGTGTTGCACTTGTAAGACTGGGAATTCAAAACAATGTTAATATATATGCTAAGGGCCCAGAGGGTCGAGCAGAGCTGAACACAGAGTCAGAAAACTAGAGACAGAAATCCCAAGGAAAAAAACAGAGAACTAAACACCAGAAACCAAAGCAGCTCATGAAAATGGGGGAAAAAAAGGCTTTGATAACCTCATCAGTAACTGCACACAGCAGGAAAAACCATCTCTGAGCTTGAGAGTATCTGAAAATAAAAGGAGAAGAACAGAACAAGCAAAACAGAATGTCCAGGTCTGAAGGATAACTACAGATGTCATGTTGTAAGGGCTCTGCCTGAAGGAGAAAGGACAGAAGAGGAACAAAGAAAATACCTGAAGTAACAAGTGGAATTTTGTCTTAATTGTTATCAAGCAGGGAACAATAGATCCTGGTGTCTCAAAAAAACACCAAGGAGAATAGATACCACATAAAATAAATTTCTATACGTGAAGAAATGCCTTAAGAGAAGCTGGAGAAGAAAAGACCAGTAGAATACATAGAAACAATATCTGTCTTGACCCTCAAACTTGTGAAAGCAAGAGGAGATGAGAGCAAACTATATCAAATAGAAAAAAAAATTATCACCAAATCTTAATTCTGTTCTCTGAAGAAGTGAAGAAAGAGCCAGGTGCAGTGGTTCATGTCTGTCCCCTTATCTAGTCAGTAGGCAGAAATCAGGCAGATCAGGATCCCGGGCCATCTAGTGCAAACAGTTCACAAAATCTGATTTCAACAGAAAAAGTAGCTGGGTCTGGTGGCAATTTCATAAATAGACAGACCACAAAAGGCTGGCGATGTGCTCAGGAGATAAAATGTTTGTCAAGAATCTATGAAGCATTAAAGTTCAAATCCCAGTATGACAGAAAAACCAACTATAGAAATACATCCGAAGACTTGACGTGAAGCCTTCTACGTGCCTCCCCACAAAAGTGGACGAGCAGGGGCGATTTCCCCGGTCATTGTGTGAGAGCCACATTACTCTGAAACTGAATCCAGACAAAGACACTGAAAGAGAAGGAAATCACAGAGCCTGTCCCAGCGCTCTGAAACACCCACAGATCCATGTGCACGACACGTGGACCGGGGACACGGGAAGAGGGGAAGACGCCCAATGCGCCCTCACCACCGCGCTCTCCTCACAGGCCCACCACGGCTCCGACTTATCTCCAATCCCTTGTAAAAGTAGGTGCTAACACAAGCATTCTCCTCTCCTGATCAGACTCAGGCAGCAGGGCAGGCAGCCAGCCCCGAGCCAGGCACGTTAGGTGCTCAGTGAACCCTGGACAAATGAACCTTGTCAAACCTGTCCACTCCAGAGATGGCTAACCTTGGATGAGCGGCCCTTGGAAATAGAGGACACATTCCTGTGTATCACTATTGTAACCAATCTCATGGCTCCATCTGTCTTGGCTCCCGTTTTACTTGCCAGCCAAAGCAGCCAGCTGTCCACTGAGCTGTCCACCAGGCTGTGCACTGAGCCCTCCTGCTTCACTTGGGAAATTGGGTGAGGAGGGCAGCAAGAAGGAAAGCCAACCAGTCTGTCCACCAGCTGAGGCCCACAGGTGACCTCTGGGCTGGTCAGCCGGGCTGAGGGCAGCTGCAGCGAGGACTGCCTGAGGCAAGTCGTGCAGGTGGCTTATGGGTAAGATGAGGAAAGGTGGAGGGATGGAGGTGTCACAGGCCGCTGTCCAGCTCTGGGCCCTCACAGGTTTACGTCCAGCTCTGGTCACTTTTCCTACCTCTGACTTAGCTACACTGCTGTGTGACACGTAGGTCTCCTGTCTGAAATGAGGCAAGAGGAGAGGAAGACAGGGGTCAGAGACCCGCGAGGAGTGGGGCGTGGGCCCCAGAACAGGAGGGTGAGCTGGCCTCTGCCTCCTCGGGCACCTGGGCTGGGCACTGGTTTGTCATACTCTGCAGGAACAGGGACCCTGGGAGCCTGGCCTGAGAGCTAACCACACATGGAGAGCTCAAGTTCATGCATTTCCCGGGCACTGGCCCCCTGCACGAGCCCATCCAGGTACCACAGACGCGGGCCTGTCGGGGAGAGGACCTTCCGCTCCAGGGACGGACACGGTGGCCAGGCAGGGCTGCGGGGACCTGGCTGGAACTGACTCCTCTGGCTATGGTGAGTGCTGAGCACAGAAACACACTGTGGAGGAGAGACGGCAGGACAGACTGGGCAAGAAGCAGGTGGGGTCGGCCATGGCAGGAAATGGAATAAACAACTCCTGTTACCTCACCACCCTCCAGCTGCAGGTGGAAGGCAGCAGACGGGGACAGCTGATTGGGCCCTGTGAACGCAGGTCCACAAGCCTGGTAGCTGGAGGAAGGCTTGTGCCGTGCTGGCTGTGGCTTGAAGGGCCCTCGGACCCGGAGACTGTCCCCATCCTAAGAAGCACGGCTGTGAGGCCCTCAGCTCCTCTCCCAGCTGGCCACACCCTGGGCATGGATGGCTGGCAGCAGAGATCTTTGGAGGCCAGGAGGAAAGACTCCTGGGACATTGCCTGGTCGGCAGGGACAGCCCCGGGGTTGGCCCCACAGAGGCCACAGAAGAGAGCTGACAGAGTTGATTGTCACTCCCCGGGGCAGTCCTGAAGTAGGACTACTTAATAAATGGCTGGCACCCTCCGTCTGCACGGCCCACTCCCTTCCCCGACTTCTGTGGGCCTCCCGGGCTCTGGAGACCTGCTTCCTCGATGTGCTCACCTGACACAGCAGGTGGAGGAGGGCAGTGGCATCGCAGGGGAGGACTGGGGGGGACAAGGGACAGCCACCCTCCCATGGGTGAGGTGAGACCCTCCCACCCACACACAGGAGCAGGCATACAGTGCACATCCATGAGCACACACAGACACGTGCACGTAGGCGGAACGTGAATGTGACTCGTGGCTACGTCCACACACTTATACCTGCACGTGCATGCATGTGGACACGCCAGGGCTGGCTGACACCAGGGTGAGATGCCCTGGGGTGATGTCTGTGCAGGGTGCTGGTGCCAAGGCCCCAGGGACTCCTGCCTCTCCACTGTGAGCTTAGGAAGACCCACTTGTTCTGTGTCGGCCAGAGTGGGGGCCAGAACCGTGAAGCAGACACACAGGTGCCATAGCTGCTGCTTTTGCTGTCATTGTCTTCCAGCATGCTCCTCCCTGGGCTGTGAGATCCGAGCAAAAGTTCACGAAGGTGCTACAGACAGCCAAGAACAAGACTGCATCCAGCAGCATCCCTGAGGCTCCTCCCAGCCCTCCTCCCTCCTCATCACCTTGCCCTGGTTCAGAGGCCCCTCCCAGCCCTCCTCCCTCCTCATCACCTTGCCCTGGTTCAGAGGCCCCTCCCAGCCCTCCTCCCTCCTCATCACCTTGCCCTGGTTCAGGGGCCCCTCCCAGCCCTCCTCCCTCCTCATCACCCTGCCCTCCTCTGGCTCAGCGATGGGAGCCTCCAATGTCTAAAGCAAATTGTCACACTCTTTAGGGGAAGAGACAGGCATCTGACAAAGGCCACGGCTTTTGTCTCAACCGAGGCATCATTTGTTCAAATCTGAGAATGGACGGTGGTCCCTGGTGCTCTAGGCAGGCCGTGCCTGGCTCGGGCCCTGGAGCTGACTACATGTGGGATCCCAGCTGCACCCTGGTCTCCGCCCTGGGACACGGCCTCTCGGCCTGCCCCTCCCCGGGCCATTCTCTCAGGCGCCCCACAAGGAGAGAGCACAGTTCCTCACCCACGGGTGTGCTGTGCACACAGGTACCTTAACCATGGCTTGGGGATTATGAGCCAGGAGCCATCAGGTACCAGCCTGCTGTCCAAGCCCCACACTCACAATTCCTAATCCACTTCCCAAGCAATTTCCCTCTATTAAGAGCAAGATTCCAGTCAGACGCCAGGAGGATTTGAAGAGGAAGAAGCCATGGTCTTGGCTTTTTACAGAAATCTAATCTTGAAGCCTGAATGAGGCATATGCTGAAAGCCCACTCGAGGAGACAAAATGAGATAATGTACAACAACCCGTTAGAAGACACAATGGGAGGCAAGATCCCATTTACACAGCAACAAAAGAGATAAAACATCCATGAATAAATTTGACAAGAAATGTGCAAGACCTGCATGAAGACAACTTTAAGACATTCATGAGGAAAACCAATGGCAAATTCGAGCAAACAGAGATTCTCATGGTTAGGAAGAGCGTGTATATTCTAAGTTGATTTGTAAATGGGTTGAGCTAATGGGTTGCTCTCTGAGAAGAGTATAGGCAAGGCTTGCTGGGACAGAGAAGAATGGAGGGAGGGAGGGAGTGCCTGGGGCTAGCAGACCAGGGTCTGTGTTTTCACTAAGCTATTGTCCTCGGCCCTGGAAGACCGACAGGCCACAGGATAGCATGCGGGACCCAGTGGACTGGTCATCACAGCTAACCCATGGAGATAAGGTGGCCCCTGGGGAGAGGCTGGCCCTTGGGGAGAAGCTGACACAAGAGGAGAGGCTGGCCCGTGGGGAGAAGCTGGCCCATGGGGAGAAGCTGACACATGAGGAGAGGCTGACCCGTGGGGAGAGGCTGGCCCGTGGGGAGAAGCTGACACATGAGGAGAGGCTGGCCCGTGGGGAGAGGCTGGCCCATGGGGAGAAGCTGACACATGAGGAGAGGCTGACCCGTGGGGAGAGGCTGGCCCGTGGGGAGAAGCTGACACATGAGGAGAGGCTGACCCATGGGGAGAAGCTGACACATGAGGAGAGGCTGACCCATGAGGAGAGGCTGACCCATGGGGAGAAGGTGGCCCATGGGAAGAAGGTGACACATGAGGAGAGGCTGACCCATGGGGAGAAGCTGACACATGAGGAGAGGCTGACCCATGAGGAGAGGCTGACACATGAGGAGAGGCTGGCCCATGGGGAGAGGCTGACACATGAGGAGGGGCTGACACATGAGGAGAAGCTGACACATGAGGAGAAGCTGACACATGAGGAGAGGCTGACACATGAGGAGAGGCTGGCCCATGGGGAGAGGCTGACACATGAAGAGAAGCTGACACATGAGGAGAAGCTGACACATGAGGAGAAGCTGACACATGAGGAGAGGCTGACACATGAGGAGAGGCTGACCCATGGGGAGAGGCTGACCCATGAGGAGAAGCTGGCTCATGGGGAGAAGCTGACACATGAGGAGAGGCTGACACATGAGGAGAAGCTGACACATGAGGAGAGGCTGACACATGGGGAGAGGCTGACCCATGAGGAGAAGCTGACCCATGGGGAGAAGCTGACCCATGAGGAGAAGCTGACCCATGAGGAGAAGCTGACCCATGAGGAGAAGCTGGCCCATGGGGAGAGGCTGACACATGAGGAGATGCTGACACATGAGGAGAAGCTGACACATGAGGAGAGGCTGACCCATGGGGAGAAGGTGACACATGAGGAGAGGCTGACCCATGGGGAGAGGCTGACCCATGAGGAGAAGCTGGCTCATGGGGAGAAGCTGACACATGAGGAGAGGCTGACACATGAGGAGAAGCTGACACATGGAGAGGCTGACACATGAGGAGAGGCTGACACATGAGGAGAGGCTGGCCCATGGGGAGAGGCTGACACATGGGGAGAAGCTGACCCATGAGGAGAAGCTGGCCCATGGGGAGAAGCTGACCCATGAGGAGAAGCTGACCCATGAGGAGAAGCTGGCCCATGGGGAGAGGCTGACACATGAGGAGAGGCTGACACATGAGGAGAAGCTGACACATGAGGAGAGGCTGACCCATGGGGAGAAGGTGACACATGAGGAGAGGCTGACCCATGGGGAGAGGCTGACCCATGAGGAGAAGCTGGCTCATGGGGAGAAGCTGACACATGAGGAGAGGCTGACACATGAGGAGAAGCTGACACATGGAGAGGCTGACACATGAGGAGAGGCTGGCCCATGGGGAGAGGCTGACACATGAGGAGAAGCTGACACATGAGGAGAAGCTGACACATGAGGAGAGGCTGACCCGTGGGGAGAAGGTGACACATGAGGAGAGGCTGACCCATGGGGAGAAGCTGGCCCATTGGGAGAAGCTGACACATGAGGAGAGGCTGACACATGAGGAGAGGCTGACCCATGGGGAGAGGCTGACCCATGGGGAGAAGGTGGCCCATGGGGAGAAGCTGACATATGAGGAGAGGCTGACACATGGGGAGAGGCTGACCCATGGGGAAAAGGTGGCCCGTGGGGAGAAGCTGACACATGAGGAGAGGCTGACCCATGGGGAGAAGCTGACACATGAGGAGAGGCTGGCACATGAGGAGAGGCTGACACATGAGGAGAAGCTGACACATGAGGAGAGGCTGGCCCATGGGGAGAGGCTGACACATGAGGAGAGGCTGGCCCATGGGGAGAGGCTGACACATGAGGAGAGGCTGACACATGAGGAGAAGCTGACACATGAGGAGAGGCTGACCCATGGGGAGAAGGTGACACATGAGGAGAGGCTGACCCATGGGGAGAGGCTGACCCATGAGGAGAAGCTGGCTCATGAGGAGAGGCTGACCCATGGGGAGAGGCTGACACATGAGGAGAGGCTGGCCCATGGGGAGAGGCTGACACATGAGGAGAGGCTGACACATGAGGAGAAGCTGACACATGAGGAGAGGCTGACCCATGAGGAGAAGCTGACACATGAGGAGAGGCTGACCCATGGGGAGAGGCTGACCCATGGGGAGAAGCTGACACATGAGGAGAGGCTGACACATGAGGAGAGGCTGACACATGGGGAGAAGCTGACACATGAGGAGAGGCTGACACATGAGGAGAGGCTGGCCCATAGTAGTGATCTCTGCCCTAAACGTCAGACCATTAGGGTGGCCATGGTGACAGTCCTGGATCTGCCTCACTGGTGGCTTCCATTCCTGGCTTCCCTGCCTCCCACATGAACGCTGGACTTGGACCGCAGGGTTCCCGCTTCGCTGCCCAGGTCCAGAGCCAGGTCTGACGTGGGGAGGCAGGCCCTCCGGCCAGGGTAGACACTCTGACCTGTTTCCTCCACAGACGCCTCAGTGTGGTGGTGGCCCCACTGGGCAAAGGCCATGCTGCCCTCACACACTCTCGGGGCCTGCAGAGCCGCAAGGAGGGCCAGGACCATTGTTCAGCATCGTCCCCAAAGGCAGCTGCATCCAAATGGGCCTCCAGAGATGACCGCCCCCGCTCTACCCTGCGCCTGCTCAGCCAGCCACTGGGCCACTGAAACCAAGGATGTGGGCTCTCTGGCCTGCGGTAGCAGGGAGGCCCTGCCACCATGGCGTCACACGGTGGCCACAGCTCAGGAGATGCAGCGGGTCCCAGTCCCTCTCCCATCCCCTCCCTGCCGCCCCGACACCCAGCGAGGTGACGGCCGGGTCACATTTTGAGCAGTCCCCGTGAGAAGTTCTTTCGATGGGCGCTCACGCTCCCGATAATCCGCCCCATGTCCCGTCCTTCAGGTGTGCGTAAACACTGGGGAGCGGTGGTTCAAAACCGCCTTCAAATTGTCTGGGAGTCGGGGGGCACAGAGGGATTAATATCTCATTGATGGCATTTGCTGTTGTGTATCTGTCCCTCTCAATCGAGCTGCAGGAGGTGACCTCCAAATAAAGTTAATTTAATCTGCAGAAATAGCCCCACAATTGACTTTCCCGAAACTGATACTATATGAAATCCCCATTCCACAGAGCCTGCCTGTCATTAGCCATTCCCTGCGAAGGGCCGGCACACGGGGGCTCCCCACGGCTGTCAGATTTCATAAGCACACCCCTTTATTAAGGAATTAGCACATGGTGGGCCTGGGCGTGGTGAATGGGGCAGATTTCCGGCACCCTGCCTGAGGCAGCTGGCACCTGTCCACAGGCACAGCCAGATGTGGCCAACCTCTGTCTACGGGGAAGGCCAGCGCTCCCGGACCAGAGGGGCCGTGGCTGAGCCAGGCTTGTGGGACACCGCTTCCCGGGGAGCACGGGACGCTCACCGCCCTCCCCACCCCAGAACCACTGGACTTGCACCCCTCCTCCAGGAGGCGGGACGCGCACGGCTCCCTGGGCAGCGCTGGGCACTGCCGCCTTGGTCCACCTCCTGCATCCACGTTCCTCGCATCAATGTTTCAGGAAAATTAACCTGCCACCCATTCTGGGCCTTAGCTTTTCACCTCCCTCCTATCCGGGAGCATTTGCTGCCCTCTAGCTCCTCCTCCTCCTCCTCCTCCTCCTCCTCCTCCTCCTCCTCCTCCTCCTCCTCCTTTTCCTGTTGCTGCTGCTCTCCACCTAGAAATCATTTCACTTCTGAAGCTTCTCTCTCTGGGGTGTTGCTTTGGGTCTGTACCTATGCTTTTGAGCCCTCTTTTATTTTACAAAGCAGCCAGAGCAAATACTTGGTGTTCAGCACCACACACACACATCATCATCATCATCATCATCATCATCATCATCATCATGTCCTCGGGGGACTGTGCCTGCTGTCTCTTATGTCCCAGAACTCTGGCAGCGGGCGTCCTCGTGGGCCTCATGTTGGGACTTGCGCTCCCTGGTGGCTGAGAGCCTGCAGGAGTGGCTCTGGGCTGGGCTAGCAGGGCCTCAGCCTCAGCAGGTGACCGGGAGGTGGAGAGCCAGCACGCCAGGCTCTCCTCTCACTGTTTTTCCATCTCACATGTGAGCCCCAGCCTGTGGCAAGCTGGCCTGTAGTTCGTATTCCCCCCTTGCTGTCAAGCAAGCCTTGCTCAGTTTCCCCGCTGCGGGTCCGTCACCCCTGACGTCTTCACCCAGGCATCCGTGAGCAGCCATGGGAGCGCATGGCCCAGGCACAGATCCTCCAAGCCTCTGGAAGCCAGGCCTCCCCGCTGGGGACACAGAACCCTCCCAGGCTCGGGGGAGCTCGGCACCTGTGTCCATCGGGGCTCTGGAAACGGCCTTTTCTTTCTGTAGAGGTTGTCCTTGCATTTCAACTACTATTGAATCGTTATTGAAGGAGAATACCATGACATAATGACTCGATTGTGCATGCTTATGGGAGGGGAGGGTGGTGATGCCTCGGTCACGCTCAGAAGCAGCCGCCCTGTGGCCCCTTCCTGGAGGCCCAGTACCACCACAGCTCCCAGGGAAGGGTGTGGATGGACTGGACGGGCCCTGAGGCCTGCAGGACGGCAGGCCCGTGTCCCTGCTCCTGGATGCTGCAGAGGAAGAGAGCTCGCCTGTCAGAGGGGTGAGCATTAACTCTGCTTCAGTCCCTGCTCCCACTGCTGACCTGCCGCTGCCCTGGACACTGTGAGGCCATCCCACTGTGACTCGTATCTGGGGGCTCCCACTCAGGTCAGTATCTGGCATAAAGAAAGAGCTTAATCTCAGGGGGTGGGCGGTGAGGACTCGAGTTTGGCACGCTGAGAAGTGGGTGGTAGCTGGGGTAACCTGAGATGGACCGCTGTGGCCCCAAGACCTATCACTGCCCTGCTCCTGAGAGCTGTCAGCTGCCCAAGAATGAAACGTGGCCTCCAGTCCACTCGTGTGGCCTGGACTCTGCCACACAGCCCGCGTGCAACGCAGCGTGGGATCTGTGCCCAGACACCAAACGCCACACTCTCATCCCCACCCAGCCAGCTGGGGGGAGCCGGGCAGAATTCCTGCTGTGCCCCCAGTGTCTAGAGCCTTGGAGTGACAGAAAGAAAGGTGGGCCTCTGGCCACTGTCCTGGAGCCTGGCACTGGCCTTTGCCCTGGCGAGCCTGAGTTCTGCTCCTCCCTGCCGGCCTTCCCTGGCCATCTTAGGAAGTCCCGGTTTGGTCTAGGAGTGCAGGGACTAAGATCATGTTGGGCGAGGATGGTACATAGCGGGGCGGGCTCCTGCGGGGGTGCCTGTCCTGGAGCTGCCTGTCCCAAGCCAGTGGGCATTGCCCCTGCGCCCCAGCTTCTGGCCTCAGCCCCACTCCTCGTTACTCTGTGTCTGCATGTCACCTGTGCCCTGGAACCTTTGGTGGCAGAAAAAGGTGGCACGGACAGTGTTCACTCCCCGACTGGGCAGGGCTCCTGCACAGCTCAGTGGCCAGGCTGTGGTACTGATGGTGCTGGGCAGAGCGGAGGCACAGGTGGAAGGGAGCTGCTGTGTCTGTCTCTGAGGACAGTGCAGGGGGACGAGATGAGACCTCAAGAGTGGGGGCAGGCACCAGGCCACAGCATGACCACTGTGCATGGAGTAAGGGGCCCTGAGTCTCACAGCCCCCACCCAAGAGCCATCTGGCTGGAGCAGGGTGGGCGGGAGCAAGGCAGACCCCAGCCAACCCTTCTAGCCAGCTGTGTTAGACCGAGATCCAGGTCTCCCAGGAAGAACAAAGATAGATATTAAGCAAAACAAACCCACCCTCTAATTCCACCCTGTTCTGAAACGCACTCCGAGGGCAGACTCCCAGTCCCCACTAAATAATTTACTCAGTCATCAGAAAGCAACAGTGTTCTTCAAACAGCCAAAAAGACCTGGCAAAATCACAGTGCAGAAAGCAAGGGCCAGGGCCTCTTTGTTTCCCCTCAGGATCCCCCTGCCTGCAGCCAGCCCCACCCGTGCCAGCCCCTCTCTGTGACCCACAGGCTCGCAGCGGGGGCCACGCACAGGAGAAATCTCTGAGGTCTCAGAGGGGTTAATAAAACCGCCCGCGCACACCGTCCTCCCACGACCCCTTCCTCATCCTTTGCTTTGACTCCAAGACCCAATTCTAAGGAATATGATTGCTTTATCCATTAATCTCCAGGAGTTTAGGCCCAGAGCCAACTCAGCTCTCACTGGGCTGAAACCACAGGTGCAGACAATGTAGAAAAATGGGCTGGAGCAGCTGAGGCCCTGGGCACGCTCCTGCAGCCAGCCTCGGAAGACAATCCCGAGATGCTCGGCACTCCACGGCTCGTTCACTGGCTCCTAAGCCCATGAAGCCTTGAGCCCGAAAGCCCTGCCATCTCACGGCCTGCCTGCTTTCTTGGGCGGGCAAGGAGACGGATGCCCGGACAAAAAGACTGGGGTGGCTCCACAATCCCTGCTTCCTGGCAGCTCCCGTGTCCCCTCTCCCCTTCCTCCCCCCATAAGGAGCTCGCAGAACGCTGACCCAAACTGCTGGACACCACACGGCGGGCTGTGACCCGACCAGCCTTGGCAGGAGACTCCCTGCACACTTGGCACCCAGTGACCCCGACAGTTGGAATACAGGCGATCTGGGCCTCGAGGCGGCCACGGGAGACCCAGAGGGCTCAGAGGAGGCAGCCTGGGTCCTCACCTTGGGGGAGGATCGTAGGCAGGGGAGATGGCAGGGACGCTGCGAGCCCTTCAGTAGAGCAGGGACCTCGGCCTGGGGCCAGGCGTGTTGGGGGTGGGGAGGAGGCAGCTGCAGCACAGAAGAAGGGGAATTTCTGGACAGGGTGGTGGAGGCAGGTGTGCCCTTCCTGAGGAGGCCGGAAGATGGAGCCTGTGGTGAAAGGGGAGATGTGGGGCAGTGGGGTGGGCAGGGACCGGCGGGAGCAGAATCTCCTCCGCCAGACCCCTGGGCGTATCCGAGCTCTCCCCACCCCGCGGACCCCACAGGGGCCAGGACCGGGTGCCAGGGGAAGCTGAGCATCTTATAGGAGCTGGTTTCCCATGGAAACCTGCCACCAAGCCCAGAAGCCTCTGCTTCTACCCATCCCAATGAATCAGATCCCTGTCCCCCTCCCCCATCCCGCCCTGCCCTCTGTCTTTCTATCACTTGCCACTGGCAGCAGCCCCGATGCCAGGACATAAACAGAATGCAAACACGGCGAGTGTCGCTTGTAATTGCCGTGTAGAGCCCTGTCCTCTCTCGGCTAATCACGCACTGACCATTGGCTGTGTGGAGATAATATTCCTAATATGTAATGCAATTTGCAGAGTATAGGAAGTGCTTACGTACAGAGCTGTTATTCCAGGTCGTTGACCCGTATGGAAATTGATGGAGAATCTGCCTCTCTGAGCCGGAGAGCAGGGCCAGGCGCAAGGGTGTCGAAGGGCGGTGTTTATCTATGCATGAGGTGTATTTGTAAATCAAGGAGAAAGGAAAATCAATGCATTTGCATCTTTTCTCTCTCAAAAGCCCATTAGACAGACTTTATTTAATGGGCGGCTCATTTGTCGTCCATCATTTAGGGGGATGTGCAGGGGTCAGAGCCTCCCGATAATTTTAATCTCCTAAAAGCACATTTCTATGCTAATTTTTAATTACAATTAGTGCCAGTGTCAGCTGTTAGCTTAGCTGGTGACTTCATGATGGGCTTGTGTTGTACCTCTGATGTGAGGCTCGGAGGGAGAGGTCGGCGGGCAAATGGTGATTCGGATGTTCCGTGAATTAATTTTAAACTTGCATGTCGTACCTCACACACCTCGTGTGAGCGCTTTCGTGGAAAGCTCTGCGTGGCTCGGCTTGTGACACTCTCTGCATGGAGACAAATCATGGTCCTGGCCTGGCTCACCTCACAGCCTCCTTCCCCGCTCCTCCCGGGTGCCAGGCTGGACTGGAATGCTTTCCAGGCCTGCCTGCTCTACCAGGCTGCAGCTCTGGGTTTGGCACTGGAGACCACCTCTGTTCCAGGCCCCCAGGGCTGGACCTGGGCCCTGAGCTGCCCCTTTCACCCTGGGCGGCAAAGCTGATCACCAAGGGGCTTCTGCTGCCCAGGGGTAGAGCCAGAGGACTTGCGCCTGCCCCAGCAATCGCAAAGAAAACCCCAGCATTGTGTTCCCGTGTGTATAGACCTCAGAAGGTGGCTAGCGGCCCCAGACCTTTCAAACTCTGCAGCTGTGCAGTGTCTCCTTCCCACTACTTCTTGCTAGGCATGTGGGAAGAGCTAGGCCTTATAATCCACAGGAGATAAAGCGGGGATGGGGGTATCTTTCTACAGCAGAAAGCTAGTCTCCTGATCCTCCTGCCTCAGTCTCTCCAGTGCAGAGAATTTAGGTCTACCCCACGGTGCCTGGACAAGACTCACCTTTCTCAAGGCTCCATTTTGACAAGCGTGTTTGGAGGAAAATGTCACTGCCTTATGCCAGAAGGAAAAGAAGCCATGAAGATCAGTGGGCAAAGGCCTCGGAGCCTGTGAGCAAAACATCAGTGAGGAAGGGGTTCTATGTAAGTACACCCCTGTGACATGAGAAGGGTGTGTTCTGGGGAGGAGTCTCCTGGGTGACACATAGAAGTCAGGTCCCTGAGGCCAGAGCAGCCAGGGAAGGGCCCAGTCCATGCAGGCGGGAAGGAAAGGCCAGACTCCTGTCTAATGGCACAGCATCAGGGAATGACTTTTCTCCAGCCGTAGCTAACAGACCATGAGTACAGACCCTGGGCAAAGGCTTCGTTCTTCTGCTCAGAGCCCCAGGGATAGGCAGGGAACCTGCATGAGGAGAAAAGCCTAGACAGCAGGGAAGGGGAGCAGGAAGGCAGGCAGCACCCCGATCTCATCAGGGGCTCTAGAGGATGGGGAGCGGTGCTGGCTTCTGAGGCAGAGGAGGAGGACAGAGAGTGGGGGAGGGCTCAGCTCAAGCTCTGCAAAGAGCTCACCCCCCCCAGGCTCCACCCAGGCCCACCGGGAGGCCAAGGCCTCCCTCCCCACCCACCCTTCCCAGTCTGCAAAACCCTTCATAATGGAAGCTGACAGAATGCAAATGAGTCTCTAAAGGAACCAGCAGAAGCGGCATTTTTTCTCATTTAACGTTCAGATGGGCTGTCTGTCTCCTGGGTGCAGAGCCGCATTAGAATTCAGACATTAATTTTGTCCATCAACATAAGATTACTGGGTTGAGTAAGGTTTGGGGAGCATCCTCAAAGAGACTGAGCCCCACAACAGAGGCCCAGACTCAGCAGACAAATCCTGTGGCTGCCTGAGTAGCCACTGAGCATGACGGGGAGACGCAGAAGCCCCTGCCTCGCTGGGAAATGAGGGTCCTGGCGGCAGCTGGACTTGTGCTGTCAGTGGAGCCCTCGAGCCAGCACTTTCTCTGGTGTGGACTGCAGAGCATCCCTGGAAAGCCCCCAGCCCCACCGTCCAGGGCGGATCTCTGGAGGAGGGCAGCCCTAGGTCCTGCCCAAGAAGATAGCACACTGGGATCCCACCTCATCCTCAGAGCTCCCAGAAGCAGAGCTCAAACGTCACTGCAGATGGCGACCTCTCCGCTTAGAAAGAGGCGATCAAAAGATGGCTGTGTCTGAGCCTGATTGGAACCCAGATCTGTTCGGGCCAAAGTTCCACATCTTCTGTCTCTGTAGCCACAACCACCCCAGCCACTGACCACCTCCCTATCCCAGCCACTGGCCACCTCTCTATCCCAGCCACTGACCACCTCCCCCCCACAGCCACGAATTACCTCCCCACACTGCAGCTCGTCCCTGTAGTGGTACACCCATGCCCTTTGCCTCCCCACACTCCAGGCCCACTGTACATCCATGGTACTGACAGTGGTCTCCTCCTCCGCTTCGATATGTATTCCAGCCATAGCCATCGGCAGAGCTCCCTGCTGGTTAACGGTCTCCCCATGTGAATCAACATGGGCTGATGCAAAATGACAAAGACCCAAGAAAAAGCTGCACCAACCACCACGCTCAGAAACATACACCAGAGCTCAAGCATGAAATCTAGCAGGTTCCTGATACACAGCAGCCCAGTTACTGAGCATTCACCACGTGCACAAAGTGCCTCACGGCCACCGAAGATCTCATCCCTCCCTTTCAGTCCCTCCAGGGAAAAGGCATCACACTTGGGCTAGTTTTACCCCCTGGGAGCAAAGTCACGAAGTTTCCACATGCTGCCCTAAGCCACGCTGACCTTCATTGCATCATCTAGGGTGGATAGAGTCATGGAAGGAACATAGCTTAGCTGCTGGCTCCTGCAGTGGGTCATCAGCAGATGGCATGTAATTACCACGTCGTATTCACTCCCATAATTATGGGAGAAATAAGTCTGATCCACCTGGGATGTCCCCTGCTATGGGCCCTAAAGGTTCCATGCAGAATGCAGGGGTGACAAGAGTAAATTATCAACCACAGTGGCAGTGAGGTTGCTACAGACTCTCCAAAATGCCTTACAGAAGGGAGCAAGCAGCAATCAAGCCAGGAGAGTTAGCTATGAAATCTCCCTGAGACATCTGTATCAAAACAATGGGTGCAGTTTCGTCAGAATGTGGGGTGGTGGGTAGCAGGGCCACATGGGATGTGCAGCCCCTCAGTGTCTACCAAGACACACAACCAAAGCCACCAGTCCTGAGCAGCATGCATGCATACACACACACACACACACACACACACACAGAATTTATGCAGGAGCCAGGACTTGGGAAGAACTATCAAACCCAGAAGGGCTCCACGATGCCAGTCTTCAGGTGCTCAAAGACTGGGGACCGGGGGAGAGGAAAGGACTGGGGCAGCTAAAGCTTCCAGCATGTGGCATGGCCCCAACAAGATGGCATTCTACAGAACAGAAAGTCCAAATGCCTCCTGGGAGAAACTCCAGACTGGAGGTGTTCAGTGGAAAGGAGAGAAAAGGGTCAGGGACTCACCAGGTACTGAGTGCCAGGGCTGACATCACAGAAACAACAGGTGTCTACACAGTTCTGAAAGCAGGAAAGAAGGAGCCTTCACATTACATGTCTAGGAAACAACCCTTGTCTACCCATCTCTACACAGATACCTCCTCTAAATCACACGAATACAAATCTCATTGAAAAGTAAATAAGAAAAGGATTGTAGAAACCCCAAACAAAGGTACTCTTATAAAAATAAAATGCCAACTAGAGTTACCAATCACAAGAAAGGACAGTGCCTGAGCACAAGCTCATGGAACTTATTGCAGGGGCAGGGCTAAAGGAAACCAGAGAGGTGACAGATCAAGAACTCGGGAGGCAAATATAGAGCAGAAAAGATATGAGCCAGCCAAATGAGTACAGGTGGATAAAAGGAATGAAATATCTCAGAAAACATATTCAGAAAGAAAGAAAACAGCATAATTTAGAGGCAAGTGTTTGACCAACATCTACACAAATACAAAACACAAAAGCTTTGATAAAGATGAGCTGAAAAAGTAAGGTCCTACCTAGAAGGAGAGTAGGTAGACCAGTTGGCCAAAAGAGTTGCAGCAAGAGGATCTTAATAACATGAAGATACTGTCTGATTTTGATCTGAGATCTATTTGAATGCACACAGTACAATCATATATTCTAAACATATTAACAACTCACAGTGAAACTGTTATGGGGTCTGAGAAGAGCCTCAAAACTATTCAGGGGTCTGAGAAGGGGCCCACCATAGCAATGTTGGAACTGAAGAAGTTTATTAAAGTGTTGCAGGAACTGGCTGGCCAGGGGCACAGTGCAGACTTGGGAGTTAACACTGTGACCGGGAGCAGGGGTGTAAATTGGGTTCATAAAGGCAAAAGCCACAAACAGATGTGAGTTGAAAATTCCAGAAACAGGGCATCATTTTCAGGCAGAAAAAAATCCCAGATGTATGATAACATCATACATGATAACGTCAAATTCTTTTGAAGCAGGAAACTTTTTACAATGGTAGTTATACATTATTCAATGGGATATCAAAGTACATTCCCCTCCCTCTCTCTCTCTCTCTCTCTCTCTCTCTCTCTCTCTCTCTCTCTCTCTCTCTCTCCTCTCTCCCTCTCTCCCTCTCTCCCTGTCTCTCTCTCTGGAGTAGGGTAAAAGAAAAACTACAGTTTCCTGTTATCACATTCTTTAGTTCTTAGTAAGAGGTCAGATCCCTGGCTCCATTGACTCAACTCATTCTAGGTGCTTTCTTTATTTTAGGGGAACCATTACAAAACCACACTGACAATGTTATTATGGCTCAGAGAGATTAAAATGTAGTCTCAGCGCCTGGTATAACAAGAGGAACAAGAGGCATCCAGATGTTTAAGGTACAGCCAAAGATGCACTCTGAGGCAAATTCACAATAGTAAGAAATCATCTTAAATGAATATAGACTCAATTAAAAGTGGGAAAAGATCTATAAAGTACTCTTTAAAAAGAATGCAATTAACAGAGACAATAATGACATAATATGGAATATCTCCAAAATGACTACATTAATTATTACAATCTTTTAAAAGACTGTGACCAACTTGCTTTGTCCATTTAAAATATACATCTTTCAGGGGCCGGGAGTTTGGCCTAGTGGTGGAGTGCTTGCCTAGCAGCACGAAGACCCCGGTTCAACTCCTCGATACATAGAAAAAAAGCCAGGAGTGGTGTTGTGGCTCAAGTGGTAGAGCTCTAACCTTCAGGAAGCCCAAGGACAGTGCTCAGGCCTTGAGCTCAAGCCCAGGACTGGCAAAAACAAAAATAAAAAAATATACATCTTTCCCAATTCTTTTTCCCTACAGTACTTCCTTCCCACCCCACCCCCCGTCTTTTCCTTTTAACTCATCTGACAACAAATGTTGGGTTATCGTCTTTCTCAAGACTTGAAGTGGGAACTGGATCTCAATGATCCACTAATTTTTTTAAGAGGAAAAGGCACAGGTATATTAGGTAGCAAATAGGGTGGAGATAATGCTGATTGAAAGGAAAATGCTTTTAAGTTAAAAAAATTAACACACTTCTATGAAAACAAAATTTTAGGTCTGAATAAAATGGAATTTTTTTAAGGAAAACATTCACCAATAATTCTTCCAAAACAGGAAAGACCCATTTCTATGAGAAATAAAGTTATAAGTTTTTGCCATAAAATCAACCAAAATTAGTGCATATGATGTTGTAAGTCCAACAATTTTTTTCAGCTTCTAAAATCCCATTATAATCAGGCACTGGTTCCCTCATGCCTGTGGCTACTCAGGAAGTTTTGATCCAAAGAATCACACTTCAAAGCAAGCCTAATCAGAAAAGCCCTGGTGACCTCCTCTCCAAAATAACTAGTAGAAAAAGAAGGAGCTGGGTGCATGGATCAAGCGGTAAAGCTCGAGTGAGTACAAGGCCTGAAGTTCAATCGAATGCAAAGGTTATTCAAAGTTAAGTAAAATATTGATCTAATTGATTTACCATACTAGCTATCCAATAGGAAAAGACAATATGGCCATCACCACAAAGCCCCTAAAATCATGTCACAAAATTGAACATTCATATCTTACTTAAAATAATATTTGAAGACCATGAATGTGGCCTAGGGGTAGAGTGCTTTCCTAGCTTGCATGAAGCCCTAGGTTCGATTCCTTGGTACCACATACCCAGAAAAAGCTGGAAGCAGTGCTGTGGCCCAAGTTGTAAAGCTTTAAGAAAGCCCAAGGACAGTGCCCAGGCCCTGAGTTCAAGCTGTGGGACGAGCAAAAAATAATAATAATATTCAGTAGCACTGAATTCAGAATTGATAGAGTTAAAAAAGCATTTTATTAGCATCTATTAGTTGTACAAGGAGGTTTTGTTGTGATATTTCCAAACATGCACAATATACCCAGATCAAATTTATGCCAGGCGTCTTTCAATCATCCTTCCCCTGTCCTTTATGTTGTTGTTACTGTTGTTGCTGTGCTGGTCCCGGGGCTTGAACATAGGGTTTGGTCCTATCCTTAAGCTTTTTGCTTCAAGACTAGAGCTCTACCACTTGAGCCTAGATCCACTTCTGTCCTTTTGGTGATTAATTGCAGATAAGAATCTCACAGAGGCTCCTGCACAGGCTGGCTTTGAACTGTGATCCTCCTGAGTAGCTAGGATCACAGATATGAGCCATTGGCACTCAGCTCCCCCTGGCTTCTGTATACATAATATAACATTTATTAATATACATGTGTGTGTATGTGTGTGTTTCAGTCCCAAAGGCAGCATTTCCTTTATTTGCTAGTTCTGAGGTTTTACATCATTGGAGGTCACTTGTAAATACTGACAAAAGAAAGAGCCCACATACCAGAGAGGGACTCATCAAAGAAAGAGAACTCTAGACCCATCTCTCTTATGAACATTGATGTGAAACTTCTCAATAAAATTCTAGCTAACCAAATTCAACAACTAACCAAAAAAAAAATCATACGCTATGATCAAATGGGATTCATTCCAAGGTTGCAAAGCTGGTTCAATATAGGCAAGTCAGTTAATGTAATTCAACACATCAACAGGAGCAAGTACAAGAACCATAGAATCACCTCAATAGATGCAGAAAAAGCATTTGACAAGATCCAACACCCCATTATGATCAAAGTTCTGGAGAAGCTAGGAATCCATGGAACATTCCTCAACATAATGAAGACTGTGTATGACATATCAAATGCCAGCATTATACTTGATGGTAAAAGTTAAACCATTTCTTCTAAAATCATGAAGGAGACAAGGATGTCCACTGTCTCTACTCCTCTTCAATATAGCACTGGGGTTCCTAGCAAGAGCAAAAGGTAAGAGAAAAACCAGAAAGGGGATACACACAGGGAAAGAAGAAGTAAAGCTCTCCCACTTTGCAGATGACACGATTCTGTATTTGAAGAACGCCATAGATTGCTCTCCTAAGTTACTTGAGCTGTTCCACTGGCAAAGTAGCATGGTATAAAATTAACCCCCCAAAATCAGTAGCTTTTCTCTTTGCCCAAAATTAGAAGAGTGAAATTGAAATCAGGAAAGCAACACCATTTGTAATAACCACACACACACACACACACACACACACACACACACACACACACACACACACAAAATCCCAGGAATTAGCTTAGCCAAAGATTCAAAGGGCCTCTATAATAAAAACTTAAAAATCTGAAAAAATAAATTAAAGAAGATTAAAGGAAATGGAAAAACCTTTCATGCCCCAGGATTGGAAGACTTAACATCATGAAATTGGCAATATGGCCCAAAGCTATCTATAAATTCAATGGCAATACTGCCCAAGGCAGTGCTGGAAGAATATCCATACCAGACTTCAAAATTTATTGCAAAGCCATAGCAATAAAAACAAAAAACAGCTTGGTACTGGCACAAGAACAGGCCTGGGGTCAATGGACTGGAAGCCTCAAAAATGAACCCACAGATCTATAGCCACCTAGTATTTGATAAGGACGCTAAAAACACAAACAGAGGAAAGATAGCCTCTTCAACAAACAGTGCAGGCAGAGCTGGCTATCCTTGTGCAGAAAAATGAAGTTAGATCCCTATATCTCACACTGCACAGAATCAATTCCAAATGGATTAAAGGCCTCAGTGCAAGACCAAACACCCTGAAAATATTGCAGGAAGGGTTTGGGAAACACTAGGGCTCCTTGGCATTGGTCAACACTTCCTAAGTAAAGATCCAGAATGGCGATAAATCAAAGAAAGACTGCATGAACGAGATTGCCTCAAACAGAAGCAAGGCGCACAGCTACCGTGATCAATGGAAAGCCACCAGAATGGCGGAAGAGCTTTATGATCTATGCATCAGACAAGGGCCTCTTCTCTAAAATATGCCTAGAGCTCAGAAAGGTAACCTCTCCCAACAAATCCGCAAAGAAACAGCAACCCAGTTAGTGAATGGACTGAAGACTTAAAGAGAGGCTTCTCACACAAAGAGGTAAGAATGGCCGCTACACACACGAAGAGATGCGCAATAACTCTGCCCGTAAAAGAAATTTAAATTAAAAAACACTGAGAGTCTACCTCACCCTAGTTAGAATGGCCATCATCATGAAACTGGCAATGCAGATGCCAGCGGGGTGTTATCAAAGGGACACGAAAGTGTTCAGCCACTCTGGAAAGCAGTGCGGCGGCTCCTCAAAAGGTGAACCATAGGAGGCCCCCTATCCCAGCAGTTCCACTCGTGGGCATTTATCCAATTAACCACAAACCAGGCCACACTAAATCCACCAGAGCAGCCATGTTTACTGAAGCATTGCTTACTGTAACTAAAATACGGGATCAACCCAGATGCCCCTCAGTGGACAAATGGATCAGGAAAATGAGATATGTATATACAACAGAATCCTATGCTTCCACCAGAAAGAATGATATTGCCTCATTTGTAAGGAGATGGAGAGGCTTGGAAAAAGCTCTATTAAGCCAAGTAAGCCAGTCACAAAGAAACACAGAATGCACCTGTAAATCTCCAAGTAAACACAATGGCTAGGAAAAGGCAAAACAATTACACTTGGACGTAAGTTAAACAGGACTCTAAGCTTTGTCACAGTCAGGCACAGGAGGACATTCTTAGGAGAGGATCACAAAGTTCATATGAGCATATAAGATGATAATTATTCAAATGAACTCCAGGAAACGAAGGCAAGAGGTTTGTTATTTTACTTTTTGTTTTCTTTTTCTTCTTCTGTTTTCAGAGGTTTTTTATTTACTTTTTGTTTTCTTTTTCTTCTTCTGTTTTCAGAGGTTTGTTATTTTACTTTTTGTTTTCCTTTTCTTCTTCTGTTTTCAGAGGTTTTTTATTTTACTTTTTGTTTTCTTTTTCTTCTTCTGTTTTCAGAGGTTTTTTTATTTTACTTTTTGTTTTCTTTTTCATCTTCTCTTTTTCCCCATTGGTCTTAATTTTCACCTTTTGTTGCTGTTTTTTTTAATCTCTGTACTTTTTTTGTCTTGTAAGTTTACCTGATTTGGCGGGGTGGGGGACCGGTAAGGTGAAGCACAGAAATGGAGGGACGAAAGATGAAGTAATTCAGCAGTGATCCTGACTGGACACTCTGTTGAAAATGAACTGTACAGCTTGGCGGGGGAAGGAGGCTGGGAGGGAAAAACTGGGAGAAAAATGAAGGAAGATGTGACACTGTTCAAAAAGAAATGTGCTCATTCCCCGATCCATGTAGGGCCTCCCCACTGAACATTCCCTTTGCAGTTAACAGTAAGTGTATTTTTTAAAGAGAGAGCCCACACAGCATGGCAGATGACTGCAGGGCCCGGAGGACGCTGGCTGAGCCTCCCTCCCGGCCGGCCATGGCTCTCACGCATTCTGAGTTTCCACTTCTCCAGAGCTCCCACAGCCACGCTCACCATCCTCCCTGTGCTCTAGCCCACAGCCCTGAAGGCCAAGGCTACAACCAAGTTGCCTTTCCCCTTGCCTGCCCTCCAGCTCCTCCGTCACCTCTCAGGCTACAGCGACCCACCTTGGCCTGTGACTCCGTGGAACACACCTGGCCCCGTGCACCGTGAAGCCAGTGGAGGCTCCGGCCCTGGGCGGGTGACTCCATGGCGCCCGAAGCCCTCTAGCCATCTGCACTTCAGTCCCTGCCACACAGCCTGGTGACTGCTCTCCATGTGCTTAGGTGCTCTCTGGGCTGGGGTATCATGCGAGGCTGCAGAGTGGACCCTAACCTTGCTAGGGGAAGGGGAGGCCTGGGGGTGGGGCTCTGTCAGCAACAGCAGCCTTGCCCTGGCTTCCTGACCCCTGCCTTAACCCAAAGTGCACAAACCTAACCTTGTCCCCAAGGATAGTGCCTGGAAAGATGCCTGACCGCCTCCCTCCCACGTCCCCATCACGTCCAGGAAAGCTTGAACATCAGCACGAGAGGATTCAGCCAGGCTCAACTGGGGAGGAGCCAGGAGGCACTGGGGACAACGGTGGACAATGGTGGACTCTGCTGGGAACTTCCTCACCCCTCACTGCCAACCAGGCCCCACAGCCACAGCCAGCCAGGGAGAGCCGTCCTGAGGGGGCGTGCCAGGCTCCACAGCCACAGCCAGCCAGGGAGAGCCGTCCTGCGCGGGCATGCCCTGGACACGGAGCCACAGCCAGAGAGAGCTGTCCTGAGCGGGCGTGCCCAGGACACAGAGCCACAGCCAGGGAGAGCCGTCCTGAGTGGGAGCCACACCAGGGAGAGCCGTCCTGAGCAGGTGTGCCCAGGCCCCACAGCCACAGCCAGCCAGGGAGAGCCGTCCTGAGCGGGCATGCCCTGGACACGGAGCCAGAGCCAGGGAGAGCCGTCCTGAGTGGGAGCCACACCAGGGAGAGCCGTCCTGAGCGGGCGTGCCCCTGGCCCCAGTCTGCTCTTCAGAGTTGCCCGGGTCTTGTTGACAGGTTGCAGCGCCCTGACCTCACCTTCTACTTCAGATTCAGCAGGGCCAGGCCGTGGCAGCCCGAGGCTGTGGCTGAGTGTGAGCGTGGATGTTAATGGGCATTTTGAGTAGAAAATAATCTTTGTATGCTTTCCAGGAACCCCTGTGGAAGGGGCTCTTTGCGAGCACAGCTGAGGAGACAAATCTCTGCTTTTCCTCCACTTAGAAGGGGCTTGATTAGACCCCAGCAGGTCCTGCGGGGCTCTGGGAGGGGAGGGTGGCCTGACCTGGGGCGCACACAGTCCTCTGGTTCTGGCAGCCGCCGAAGCCCTGCTCGAGTGGGGGGCAGCAATTCTGGCTCCTGGGCAGGAGAGCCAGCAAACCAGGCCTGCTAGAGAGCACAGTGAGTAGCAGAGGCCACCGCCTTCCTGGCAGCCCTGGCCCAGCGCTGGGCGCTTTCCCCCTCAGCCTGTGGAGTGAGGCACGGAGCTTCAGCAGCCTGCTGCCCACCTGGCCCTCCCCGAGCCTGGCAGGGAGCAGCCGTGCCGCCCGCCTTACTGGCAGGTGAATCCCTATGAGCACTCTTCTCCGAAAGCCCCCATCTCCAGGGGTTGAAGGCCACTGAAGCACCTCTCCCGCCAGCAAGGCCACCCATATCGCACTGGACACGGGCGCAGGGCAGGGCCTTGTCTGGACCTCATACGTCTCTGTGCTACCCAAACAAGGACAGGAGGCTCTATCTGTCCCCCTAATGCCTCAGTCACAGGCCACGCCTGGTCCGGCTACTGGCTCCAGGCTGGTGGGGACTTGCAGTCTCTCAGAGCCAGGCAGAAGTGCTCAATGAAAGGAGGCGGGAGGAGCCATGTCTCCAGATGCAACACCCAGGCTGTCCACTCTGCACCTGCGCGGCCTCCCTTCCCGCTGGCCTGTTTCCTCACTCGGGAGTCACCTTGACCATCCCATCTGCTCTGTGCACCAGCTGCCCCCGGGGGCCAGGGCAGGGGCTCACAGACCTGGGATACAGGCCGCCCTCCTCCGGAGTCTGCACCTACTTGGCTCTCGACTGAGAGGCGCCTGGAGCCCCCGCCCCCACCCCACTCAGGAAGCGTGCCAACGCGGCGGGCCCAGCCATCCATCTCCTTAACCAGCCCATTTGTCACACAGGGTGGCACTGTTGGCCTGTCCGACTGAACGGGCTTGTTCTGGTCCAGACGAGGGCCAGCTGGACTCGGCTGGCTAGGGGTCACTTTGCAGGCGTCTCAAGGTGGCTCAGAAGAGGCCACGCTGCAGCGCGGGAGCTCTGTTCAGGCGTCCTGAGAGCTCTGGACGGTGGACCCTGCCGGGGTTCTGGGAACTCCAGGTTCCTTGTCTCTAAGCACTGCGCTCTGTCATCTGTCACTCATCATTTCTTGTACCCAGCTGTGTGGCCTTGCCCATGCCCTCTGCCTGTGTCTATGTTTGGCTGCTGTCACCCAGGGTCTTGGGCCTCCCAGCCAAGCCTCAGGTACGCGGGCTCAGAGACCATAGCACCCAGGCCACTGCTGTGTCCCAGGTGGGGACGCCCAGGGCCAGGGCAGGGTGCAGGGAGGTCCAGGCATCGAGACGCCCACCGTGGACACTGGCCTTGGCTCTCCTCCATCACAGGGTGACGCCTGCAGTTCACTGTGGCCCGCAGGGAGGCGGAGTGGACGAGGAGGCCGGGCTCTGTGTGGCCCTGGCAGCCCCTGCTCCACATGGAGGGCAATGACACTGGGCCTGCAGCCTTGGGCTCCAGCAAGCCTGACACAAGCTCGCTTATGAAGGTGGCTCCCCACCAGGCTCCAGATCCCAGCTGAAGCTGGGCTCCGCCCACCTCCCTGGGCTTGGTCTGGGCAGGGACCTCCCTCCGCCACCACCCCACCCTGTGGAGACTTACTTGCTTCCTCTGCTCTCACAGCCTTCCATTTTGCCTTCCCCGCACATTCCGTGGTGCACAGAGCCCCGGCTGGCCCACACTGCCTTTGTCACCCGGCCCAAGAGGTGGCCAGGAAACGCCCAAGCATCCAGGGGTCACCACGGCTGTGTCAGCCTGACTCCGGGGGTCCCAGGCCACTTAAATCCAGCATGAGGTGAGTGTGCCTCCATGTGTCCTCTGTCCCTCTGGAACCACCTCCCTCCTGCAGCCCCTCCCTCCCCTCCTGCAGCCCCTCTCTCGCTCTGGAACTCCCCCTCCCCTGCATGCAGCCCCTCCCTCACTCTGGAACCCTCACCCCTCCTGCAGCCCCTCCCTCGCTCTGGAACCACCTCCCTCCTTCAGCCCCTCCCTCGCTCTGGAACCACCTCCCTCCTGCATGCAGCCCCTCCCTCACTCTGGAACTCCCCCTCCCTCCCCTGCATGCAGCCCCTCCCTCGCTCTGGAACCACCTCCCCTGCATGCAGCCCCTCCCTCGCTCTGGAACCCTCACCCCTCCTGCAGCCCCTCCCTCGCTCTGGAACTCCCCCTCCCTCCCCTGCATGCAGCCCCTCCCTCACTCTGGAACTCCCCCTCCCCTGCATGCAGCCCCTCCCTCAACTTGGAACCGTCCTGGAGCCTGCGTGCCAAGGCTGAGATGCCTGTCCCCCTCCCTCCCCACAGTGCACCTCACCCCCGCCAGGCGCAGGCTCTGACACACAGCCCAAGAAGCAGCTCCCCCTTCTCTTCCCACGGCCGGCCTCTGCCCTCCCGCGCAGATCCACGTTGTTTCCCCCTCCGCCGCCTTGACCCAGAACCTCGCCTTATCCAATCCCCTGAATCCCAAAGAGGCTGCGGGCCAGACAGACACACAGCCCTCTGTGAGCGCTGGCAACTGTGGAGGAGCCATTACCATGAAAGGCTGGGAAGAAAGCAAGCCCAGCCGCAAGCCCAGCCGCGTGCTCTCCAGTGGCGTGGCAGAGGCGGGAGGAGGCCGTTTCCCACGCCGAGTGGCCTGGGGAGGGTGGACCTCATTCTGTTGGCTCTGAGAGCGTCATGGGTTGTACTGGCCAGGCCCCAACAGATCCAGCCACCCAGTCCTCCCCTTCTTTGGCCCAGCTCAGGCCTGTGCGTGGCTCCTGTCCCCCTCCCCCAAGTCTCCCCTCCCCCACTCCCGGACCCACCAGACCCTGGCTGAGGAGCACAGCACAGGGTGGAGGGGAGCAGGGCAGGGTGGGGTGAGGACGGCCCTGCACAGGCCTCTGGAGCCAGGGGAGGACGGCCTCAAATCCCATCCATGTCTGCTCTTCCTGCTCAGGCTTCTTTCCTGTAGTCTTGGGGCAGCTCTCGGAGTAAAGTGGCCAGCTTCTGTCACATCTGGACTGGCCCATGCAGAACTCCAGAGCCCAATGCATCCAACAGCAGGCAGCGTCTCTCCCCCACGGAGCCACCAGGGAATGGCCATGGTGGCTTCCATCCCTGAAGGTCTGCGCTGTCCTCGAGCTGAATGTGAGGGAGGCCGCTGTGTGGGGGTGAGAAGGAATGAGGCCAGCCTGGTGGGACGCCCTGCCTGTGACCTGACCACTGCCCTTCTGACCACTGCCCAGGGCCAGCAGTGACTGCTCTGGGCCCCAGGAGGGAATGGAGTGGGCCTACCTCAGCTCAGGGCCCCGGGGAGAGGCCAGAGGCCCCAGTGCCTGGGTCCCAGGAGCAGCCCTATCTGCGAGAATCGGAAACCATGCAGATCAGCAAGTGCACCACAGCTCACCCAGAGGGGTGAGAGCGGCCCACGGCCGGGGACCTCCAGGAGAGCTGTACACGGCTGGTGACCTCCAGGAGAGCTGTACACGGCCGGGGACCTCCAGGAGAGCTGTACACGGCTCAGTGACCTCCAGGAGAGCTGTCCATGGTCTGGTGGCCTCCAGGAGAGCTGCCCGCAGCCTGGTGGCCTCCAGCTGGGCCCCAAAGCCCCGTGGACCTTCCTGGATTTCAGATGTGAACTCTGAGAGGCCTAGTGTTCTCCCTACACACAGTGGCTGGTAGACTTGGGTGGTCATGGCTTGGGGACATGGCTGGAGCCATCAGAGGGGGCTGGGGTGGTGAAGGCCGCCCAGGACAGGGGGTCTTTGGGGATACCTGAACTACGGGGTCTTTGAGGAGCTCTGGAGCCCATGGCCCAGCCAACCCAGACTGGGATGGGCTCCCAGGAAGGCCCCATGAGCTCCTTTCTGGACAGGAACGTGTACTGGTGGGCCCTGAGCACCAGGACCAAGTGTTCTGATTTTCAGTGGACCGTGGGCTCGTGACAGGGCTTCCTTCTGCAGGAGCCATACACCGAGAAGAGTCTTTGTCTGCAGATCATCACCGGATTACATGCTGCCCATAAGTGACTGTGCCCAGGCCTTCGTCCAGACACTGCCTGAGCAGCTGTTTCATCCTTAATCTGGATGTTGTGTGAGGAGCTGTGTTCGGCCTGGCCAGGGAATAATGGTCAGGGGTCTACGTGACCGTGGGCCCCACGCAGTCCCCAGCAGGGCCCGGCCCCCAGGCTTGGCACTGATGGCCCTGGCCCCGGCGTGGTCGCAGGCAGTGATGGACAGCCAGAGCGCCAATGCAGGGCACGGATGGGGCCGGAGCCTCCTGGAGCCATGGAATTCCATCCTGGAGCAGCAGAGCTCTGCTCGGCCCAGAGCCTCCCTTCCCACTGAACAGGGCACGGCCTGCCTGTGGGGCAGATGGACTAAGATGGCCAAGGCAGGGCTGGCGGCAGCTTGAGTGTGTCCCTCCGCCCAGCAGCCTGGCCCGAGTTAATTACTTGTCCCCTACATCTCCTTAATGCAGCGCCATGTTTCCTGAAGAGAAAAATAAACATTTGCCCTACTTCATCGCGCACATCTGAGGCAACAATAACAGATTACAGGCTCCGCACCATAACACCCTTCAGTGCATGTATCCATGAATATTCAGTTTAATCATCTCTGGTGGGCACGGGAGGCACAGAAAGTTCCCCTCACAGCCAACGTTCAGCTGCTCTCGGCAAGCGCCAAACGCCAGGCAGCAACCAGGCTTGCCACAGAGGCCAGCCTCGCGGAGGCCACGAAGCCGCTCTGCCCCGGCCCTGCCTTCTCCGCCCAGTCCCGCCAGTCTCCTCTGCACGGACTCACAATCCTTCCCCGCACTGTCCGCCCTCCCTCGACTCTTGGAGTGAAACCGGCATCCGGCACCGTGGAATCAGGCCACGCGTGGCCTTTGTTGCCTCTCCATGCTGTCCTGGGCTGGGGCGCCTCTGCGGACCCTCTCCCTTTCATTTCATCTTGGGTTGTGTCACCCCATCTCCTCCACACGCCCGTCAGACCCCTGAGTGGGAGCTGACTTGAAACAGGCTATGTGGATACCATGAGTCACATCCCTCCAGGGAGAAGGGCGGGAGGAGAATCTAGCAGGACCGGCATCTTCACAGAGGGAGACGTGGACCCGGACACACGTGCACGGAGGACGAACGGTGCCTTCCGAGCCCGCGGAAGCCAGATGCCAAGGGGGCCCCTCAGGGCAAAGCCCTGGGAAGCCTCAAAGACCTCTCCCCGTGGCCCAGTGGAACCCAAGCCTCAGCACGGGAGGTGGTGTCTCACCGCACAGTGGCGGTGGTAGCTGGGCGCTTCCCTTGGGACTCGCGAGCATCAGGTTTGTTTTCGCGGCAGCCACCCTGCTGTACAGGGCTGGGGATCCAAGATGGAATATCCGAGAAAGCATATGTAAAAGTAAAGAATAAGATAGGAGGAGACAGCTAGATACAAGATGAGAAAAATTTAGAAGGGAGAGAGAGAGAGAGAATAGATGAAGAGATACTACAGGAAAGAATTAATATGATGCAACAAAGTAAGGCTCTCAAAGTCTGCAGGCTCCAGCAGCAGACTCTGGGGACCGCAGTGGCTGTGGGAAGGTGGACCTGCCCTGCCCTGTCCACCTCTGAGGTTCTGACTCTGAACTTGGGGTGGGCACCAAGGGTTTTAACTGGACAGAGAGGCCTGCCCCCGCTGCCAGCTGTTCTGTATGCAGGCAGAGGACACGGTGACAAGTGTCAGGCCGTCATGAGAGCCTCGTTTCTCCATCCAGAGTGTGCTTCTGTGAGAGGCAAGGCAGGAAAGTGAGAGAGTGGCAGATTCGTTTTCTGGGTATAGCACCGGGGCAAACTTGCCAGGGGCGTGGGCATGCAGAGGCCTGGGTGAGGAAGCCAGGTCTCACCCCCCTGAACCCACAGAGGCTTGTTCTCCCACGCTCCCGGGCCTGCCTGGACAAAAGAGAAAGGGAAAGGGCATGGCCGTTTCTCCCCGGCGCTTCTGGAAGAAGGTCCCAGGTGTGGACTGCCACTTTTTGCACAGGCTCATCCCTTCTCTCAGTGTCCCGACCTCCCGACCGAGGCCTAGGGCGTTTTAAATGGAACAATAAGATGACACTGTGCTCACGTGGCTGGTGGGCGAAGGGTAGGGTCAGCCTTGACTGCTTGGAGATGGCCTCACATGGCGGGCTTTCCTTTTTAGAAAGGGTACTGTGGAGGCGGGATGATGGCGATGTAACCATCTGGACGACATGAAAAGGTCCCTTTGAAAACATCAGATTCGTCACAGCTGGGTACAGCAGAGAAAATCTGAGTTTGGGGAGGACCTGTAGAAGGATCAAGCAACTCTTCCAGAGAACAGGAGACACGGAGTGAGTCCCAGGCCTTGTAGAGAGCCAGGAGAGAGAGAGAGAGAGAGAGAGAGAGAGAGAGAGAGAGAGAGAGAGAGAGAGAGAGAGAGAGAGAGAGAGAGAGAGAGAGAGTGATGTGTGTGTATGTGTGTGTTGTGCATGGTGTGTGTGCATGTGTGTATGTGTTGTGCGTGGTGTGTGTGAGTGTGTGTGTGTTGTCTGTATGTGTTGTGTGTGCATGTGTGTGTTGTGCGTGTGTGGTGTATATGGTATGTGTGTGTATGTGTGTGTTGTGTGCATGTGTGTGTTGTGTGTGCATGTGTGTGTTGTGTGTGAGTGTACGTGTGTGGTGTGTGTATGTGTGTGAGTGTATGTGTGTGTTGTGTGTGTGGTGTGTGTATGTGTGTGAGTGTATGTGTGTGTTGTGTGTGTGGTGTGTGTATGTGTGTGAGTGTATGTGTGTGTTGTGTGTGTGGTGTGTGGTGTGTGTGGTGTGTGTGGTGTGTGTGGCGTGTGTGTTGTGTGTGCACGTGTGTGTGTGTTGTGCGTGTGTACTCACTGAACACACAGCCTGTGTCTTGTTTACCCTAACGCTTGCCACTCCGGCCATGAAAACGCTGGAAGAAAGCTGGGTAGGACACCGGGCCCGCGCTGTGACTGTTGACTGTTGAGATGGTGGAGCACCCAGGAAGCCAGCGTGGCTGAAAGTACGGATCAGACTGCGGTCATAACAGGAGATGGGCTCTTCAGGACGCACGGGACCACGACGGGCACACGGCCCACCATGCCCGCCCTGTGAAGCCCTTCTGCTATGCCACCTCTCAGCTGGCCTCTCGCCTTCTCCCTGCCCCCTCAGCTGGGAGGCCTCTCCACACCCCGGAGGCTGGCGGCAGCCTCCGCCTCCACTCGAGCTCTCAGAGCACCGTGGCAGGAAGGATTTTGGAGCTCATTGCTCCGGCCAGTACCTGGTCCACCTTCCCGGAGCCACGCGAGGCAGGGCGTCGCTCTCTGGCCTGGTGTCAACCTCCTGTTCTGACCCAATCTGATGCTTCCTGCTCCATCTCCCCAGCTGCGTCCTGAGCCCTCTGCACCCTCACCTGAGGCCTCAGGACCTTTGCATGGAGCTGTCTCTCTGAAGCACTTGCACTGGGTCCCTGCAGAGCTCTCTGTCAGATGGTTAATGGCAGTCCTGGATTTGTGGCCTGGCCTGGCCCCGGGAGACTGGCCACTGTATCACCAGAAGCAGCTCAGAGCCCACGCAGCAGCAGGGGCTTCCCAGAGACCGAAGCATGCCGGTGTCCAGAGGTCAAGGCACATGGCCTCTTCTCCCAAGGCCAGGCCTGGGTGAGGTGTGGGCACGCTCAGAACTCAGGATTGATCTGTCTTTTCACTGGCTCTCCACGGAAGGACTGGGCCAGCCCCAGGGGCAGCGAGTGAACAGGAAGGGCTGGCCTCACACCTTACCACCACAGCCACCAGCCCCTGCACACTAGCAGGGCGGGGAGGGGAGGACGGGGCGGGGGGTTGATCCTCTCTCAGCCCCAGGGCCCCTGTCAGGAAGGGACCACAGCTGTGTATGTTCGAAGTGCATCTTACAGAAAGGACAGCGCCATATCACCTCGTCACCCCCCCCCACCCCCATTCCCAGGGTCAGGAGAGGAAAGAGGGTCAAAGAGGGAAGCCTCGACCTCCTTCGTCTGGGCCTGCATCTTCCAGCACCTTCGGCTGGGCATCACCATGCCTCAGGACGCTTCAGAAGTCACCGGCCCGCAGGACAGAGAGCAGCTGGGGCGCTCCCGTCCTGTGGGCCTTGCCCCACCAGCAGAGCTTGGCTTGCTCACATCTCCCATAGTCTAAGCTTTGAAGACACAGCACTTCTTCCGGCTGGAGCAGCCACCATTTCCATCGTCTTCATCTCCCCGCCGCCTCTGCCATCTCCATGCCAGTTCATTAGCTCCCTGCCTCCACCCATCGTCTCCCCGCTGCCTCCATCGTCTCCCTGCCCCTTCCATCTCCCACCACTACAGGTCAAGGCTCCCACGGTAGGTAGCTACAAAGCTGTTAAGCTCTGCTAATTCACACTGGCCACTTAGGCTGTTAAGGGAACTCCGGAGGCAGGGTGACGGAGAAGACAGCTCTTCCTTGGCCTCACCCTGGAGTGGGAACGCATACGAGCCCAGCTGCCAGCCTATAAAAGGCCCACCGTTCGCTCTGGGCGGGCAGAAGGCCTGCCCACATGCAATTACAGAAAATCCATACCTAGCACTTTCATTCTGGAAGACATTGCTGTCCAGTGCTTGTAAATAATTAGCTAGACCAGGTCTTGACCATAATTAATCAGACTAGGTGTCCACACCAGGTACTGGCCCAGAGCCTCCAGGCTTCTCCAAAGCTCTGAGACAAGCCATTTTCTGGAGAGAGCTTCCTAGAGCGGCCTGCTCGCCGAGGACTACTTTGTGCTGCAGAAGCTCTGAGTCTGCAGCCACTGTGTCTCCTTCCTCCAGGCACATGTGACTGTGCTCTGCCCTTGTCCTGAAGGACAGGCCCAGAACACAATGGCAAAGTGGTCCTTCCAGCCCTGTCCCATCAGCCCTGCAATAAGGAGAGAGGACGGGGTGCCACCAGCTCCCCTTATTCAACACGAAGGCTAAAAATGCAACCAGTGGTAGACAAGAAGGCTTGGGAGGAGGCTAGAGCTCCAGTAGTCAGATTGGACAATGGAGCTGGAGCTGTGAAAGGGAGATGGGGCATCAGGAACAACTCCCTTCCAAGCAGGACTCTGAAGCACTGCCTCCAGGCAGGGAGAGGGAGATGGGCTCCCCGAGGGAAGTCATGGGGTCCCCTCTGACAGGTCTCCCCGGCTCCCAGCAGCACAAGCAGCAGCACAAGCTGAGTCATCGGCCCTTTCTGGTCACCACCAAGGAGTGAACTTGGTCTTGGGAGGCAGAGGACAACGGCCGGCCCTGCTGCTGGCTGGGTAGCAGCTCAGGCGTCCGCATGCAGGCCGTGCCCCGCTCTGTCCGCAGAGGGGCCTCTGCGGTGGGCTCAGGGCAGGCTGGCTCAGTCTTGGGAGACAGAGCCGTGCCCAGGGCCACTCGAGAGTCTGCTCGCAGGCACTTGATGAGCTCGATGAACAGCCAGTGCACTTCATAACTAGGATTATTTTTTAATTTTGAAATTAATAATCCAATGTTCCTCTGCATGTTTAATGACAAATTCTATCTTCCACTTAATGAGTTCCACGTGACTAATCAAAAATGAAGACGCATAAAATGGAGTGACGTAGCTTGGAGAGCTAGGGGGGAGGCGAGCGGGATCCGGGTCCAGACGACTGCTTTCCATGAGGTGACCTTGGGCAGGCGACCTTGGAGGTGGCTGAAGTCCTTGGAGGGAAGGAGAGTTTGGAAAGCAGGAGAGAGCACGTGTGGGGCTGTGGCTGTGCGGCTGTGTCCAGAGGCAGACACCTGGGAGGTGAGGTCTGTCCCCCCAGAGCTGGCCTAGGCCGGACCACAGCTCCACCCATGGGAACGGGCGGGGTCTGCCTGGTGCAGGATTCTCCAGGACGGGACATGCGTCTCCCCTTCCCGCTCCCCAGGTGGGAGTGGAAATGAGTGAAAACCGTGAAAGCACACTCAGCTGGTCTAACAGGCCTCTTGGCACTTGGTGTAGCTTTCAGGGCTCCCAAGCTAAGGCCCTCTTCTTTAGGAAGCCCCCAAAGCAGAACTCCAGGCTCCCTTTTGAAATGCAAATTTCCTAGAGGGAGGCCTAGGAAATTGCCCTCCTGCACCCCAAGAGGAAGGGCGGGCAGGTTCTCTAACACATAGGACACCCCAGGACTGGATCACCCGACTGGCTCCCTAACACAGAGGAGAGGAGCAGGAAACCAGAGGCCTCAAGGGGAGACTGCCACACGTCATGGCGGCTTCGTCGGAAGGTCTCTTGGAACCAGGGTCGTTCCCCCTCCTCCAGCCTTGTCTCCAGAGCCCAGTCCTCTGACTTTGACTGCAAGAGGCAGCTGGGCATTTAAAATGGCTTCATAAATGCCCAGGAATTGTTTACATAAGTAACCAATAAACCTCCTCAAAGATGTTGAACCTCACAAATAATCAAAGGCATGCAAATGAAAACCGCAAAGGGGGTGATACCTTTATCTGTTTAGGAAGTTGGCACAGCTTGGAAAGAACTGCACTCCCTGGTGGGCCTCGGTGGGAGAGCTGGGCTCCCTGCCGGGCTCCCCGCCGGGCTGGTGGGCGGGTCGGAGCGCCTTACAGGGGACTTTTGGCCCTGTGCAGAGAGGTTGAAATTCACCCTCTTTCAGGTCGACTCACCTAATAATGCACTGCCCAGGGCCTGTCATTGTCATGTTATTACGTAAGATGCAAGGAGTTAGGCGCTAATATTTTCACCACGGCATTATCCTCCTCAGCAACAAAGAAGGGAGAGCCTGAACTGCCGTAGAAGAGGGCCAGCCACGTCAAGACACCCGGGGGTGGACTCGCGGCCTCTCCAATCGGTGTCCTCATCTCCATTTCCTGACATCTCCAAAAACAGCTCCCAAACCAGGTCGCAGTCATGGGCCCCACGGTTTGGGGGAGACACAGTTCAGGACCCGGAGAACCACTCCAGCCAGCCTCTCCCTGTCACGGCTCTCTAGGCAGAGATGGGAGGCCACAGGGGGCCAGAGAACAAGACAGGCAAAGCAAGTGGCCACGGGAGCCACTCTTCCACTCTTCCACTCTCGGGTGGGCCTCAGAGCAGAGCTTTGAGCAGCATGAAGATGCTGCCGCCTGCTGCACAGGGGACGAGGGGCAGGACAGCCCATCGCCTCCCCCTTCTGTGTGCCCACCTAGTGAAAACCTTGGTCCCCTGCTCTGTGTGTGGGGGGGGGGCGCTGGAAATGGGGCGTAAGCTCAGGGCCTTCACGTTTCCCTTGGCTTCTACGCTCAAGGCTAGCACTCTACCACTGGAGCTACAGAGCGTTTTGCTGGTCATTCGGAGACAAGAGTATGATGGACTTTCATACCAGGCTGGCTTCCTGGCGCCGTGATCCTCAGATATCAGA
The DNA here is from genome assembly GCF_031878675.1 of Megascapheus bottae. NCBI lineage: Eukaryota > Metazoa > Chordata > Mammalia > Rodentia > Geomyidae > Megascapheus > Megascapheus bottae. The sequence goes on along the minus strand of NC_143510.1, from coordinate 96,016,218 downwards.
CTCCTCAGTGGCTAGGACGTCAGATCTGAGCCGTCGGCGTCGGCGTTCCCTGAGCATTCCACTGCCAGGGCGCGTTCAGATCCACATTCAGGAAGGTGTATTTTGTCCCATGAATCTGAAAAAGTCAAAGTGAGTTGTATGGCTCCTCTAGACACCTTGCAACTTCTAGTCATCACAGTAGCTTTCGAGTGAATTTTTGCTTGCCCCGATCTGTGCTTAATTCCCTCCTGAATCAAACACACCACAAGCCACTGGCACACTTAGCTATGGACCTGGCTCTGGCTGGAGCTTGCTGGGGCTGTAACAGTGAAGAGACAAGGAGATGCTCTGTCCAGCTGTCAGGGGGACAGGAGCGGGTGACCCACCTCAGGGGACAGGCCCCAATTCCAGAAGAGCTGGCTGGGTAGGGCTGCCTGAGGGGGCCCTGTCTCCCAGATGCACACAACCATGCCCCCACCCACAGTTCTCTCTGCCTGGGTTCTGGGGAGCGGTGACCAACCTTCACGTGAAAAATTTAGGAGCTAAATTGCAGAAATAAGCAAGGTGCGCCTTTAAATGACCATTTTTGGAGTATGTTATTGGAATGGTTTTGTTTCATTGTTGCTCTTGATCAACTAAACTGGAGAACAGGTAAGGGGGGTTTGGGGGCGCAGCGTGTGTGCTCAGCGCAGTCTGGGATCTCCACAGACTCTGTGGATAGGTCTATTGCAGCATCTTGGGCTGTGCCTCTCAGGGCAGCAAGAATGTCTTCAGGTCCCTGGCACCTCAGGCCCAGAACACAGAGCAGCCCCCCTGCCCCCCCGACCGCTCACGTTACCTGATCCCCGCTGCGACGACACAAACACACCGCCAGAGCCACACAGTCACAGCGAAAGGCCAGCAGCCTAGGGCTCTGCACACAGAGCAGGGGTCAGACCTGCCTCCGCCCTGGGCTCAGGTTGTGCCTCTGGCTCTGCCCCCTCCCAGCAGGAATCTGCCCTCTCGAGGCCTCCTGGCCTTCCCAGGAGAGTCAGCAGGTCACCTCTGAGACCCCAGGGCCTGCCCAGGTGTCAGTGAGGACGAGATCCGTGTCTGACTCCAGCCTGTGGCTAAGGGGTGCAGGACACCTTGTCCCTGCCAAGTCCTCTGTGCACGTCCCTGCCCTGGGACTCTTTGGAGACAGGGTCTTCACAGAGGTGTTTAAGGCAACAGAGGTCCTTAGCGTGAACCCCTGAGCAACAGCACAGGTGGCTTTCTGAGATCAGGACACAGCTGTCCAGGGGAATGAGCACTTGAAGGTGTGGGGAGCCAGGGCAGATTTGAGCCAGAGAAAGAAGGCCCGAGGGAGGCCAGCTCCGCATGACGGTGACCAGAATGCCTGGGTGTCCAGCCTCTGCTGAACAAACGGTGTCTGCACTGAATCCACTGTCTGTGCTGACCCCGGGATGTGTGCACAGCTGCACCGTCTACTCTGGCTCTAACTGGCCTCCATGGATGGCTGTTGTTCTGGTCAAAACGTGCTGACTGCTTTCCTTTGTTGTGGACATGAGGTGTCACTGCGATACCTAGGCTGGCCTTGAAGTCCTGGGTTCCACTGCTCTTCCCACTTCAGCCCCCCACGAGACCCCAGCAGACTTCCCATTTCTCCTGTCCTTTTGCTTCCTCCTTGGTCACCGGGACCCATAGGGAGTTTTCCCCAAGCCCCTTCGGTGGTGCAGGGCCCAGGCTGCACCTCTGCAGAGAGGTCGGCTGGCAGGGGGGCGCCCCTGACTGACCTGCACCTGCGGCGTGGAGGGCCTGCGAGGCAGAGCTCCCGGCTGACCTGCACCAGCGCTGCGGCCTGGGAGGACGGCTCTCCTCTGAAGGGGACAGTATGGCGCCTGTTCAGTGAGCCCAGGCCCAGCCTCACATGTGCCCTGGTGGGACCGGCAGGACAGGAAAGAGGAAGCCCTCCAGGCACCCGCCCCACACCACAGCGGAGCTGGTCAGAGCCTCGGCCAGACTCCCAGCTCAGCCGCTGTGCCCGGCCACACTGCTGACACTCAGCTAAATTCCAGCAAGTGCGCAGAGTTTTGCCACGTCCAAGGTTACAGGAAAATAAAGCCAAATGGTGCATTTTATGATTTTACATTAGACGCCATCCACAGGTAAAGGAGCACTCACCGTGGAGATGCGGGTTCTCAACCCCTCCTGGACACGTGAACAGTTTCCTGAGAACTCACTGACACCCTAGACGGCACGGACACCCAGACAGCACTGACCTCCAGACGGCACTGACCTCCAGACAACACTGACCCCCAGACGGCACTGACCCCCAGACGACACTGACCCCCAGACGGCACTGACCCCCAGACGGCACTGACCCCCAGACGGCACTGACCCCCAGACAACACTGACCTCCAGACAACACTGACCTCCAGATAACACTGACCTCCAGACGGCACTGACCTCCAGATGGCACTGACCTCCAGATGGCACTGACCTCCAGATAACACTGACCTCCAGACGGCACTGACCTCCAGATAACACTGACCCCCAGAGAGTACTGACCTCCAGACGGCACTGACCTCCAGACAACACTGACCTCCAGACACCATAAGCCTTACTGACACCCTGACCGTGGTGCAAGCAGTGCCACTGAGGCTGGGCCCCTACGTCTGAGACAGCACTCCCCAGAACTGCAGGGCCTGGCATGGGCAGGAGCACAAGTTCTCCCTCCCTCCCTGCCTCCGTCCCTCCCTCCCTCCCTGCCTCCCTCTCTTTGCCAGTCCTGGGGCTTGGACTCAGGGCCTGGGCACTGTCCTTGGCCTTTCTCAAGGCTGGCACTCTACCACTTGAGCCACAGCATCACTGTTGCTGCTGAGAGGAAGGAAAGAAGGGGAGAGGAAGGGAAGAGGGGATGGAAAGGAAAAGGAGGAAGGGAAGGAGGAGGGAGAGGACGGAAGATGAAGGGGAGATGGAGACATGGCAAGGAAGAAGGGCATAGAGGAGGGAAGGAAAAAAGGCCTGAGCTAAACCGAGGTTCAGAGAAGCCAAGGACCTGGCAGTCCTGGCTACCGCTGTCCTTTCCCCCCTCCCTCCCTTCTCTCACCCTCCTTTCTCCCCCCTCCCTCTCCTTCGCTCTAAGATTGCTCACCTCACAGCTTCTCGCCTACCACTGCTGGAGCCTGGATGGACCACCTCTGTTGTGTGGTGTTTAGCTGTGTGGCGTAAGCACGATACTGCCAGGCCCGGCTTCCCTGGAAAGGGGAGCATTTTCTGTAGCTTCTGCAGAACCCAGAGGAAAGGCTTCAAGACGGGACACGGGGTGACTGAGTGGTGGCAGGGAAAGCGGTGGGTTTTCTCCACGTGCGAAGGGCTCCCCGGCACCCATGCGTCCCTGCTCTCCGGAAGCCCGTCCTCCACCATGCCACGCGCGGGGCAGCTCCAGCCCGTGGGGCAGCTCCAGCCCGCCGCAACCAGAGGAGGCAATGGCACAGACAAGAGACTTCCCCCAAAGTGACCTCATCCTCAGGAGACAGGAGCACGATGGCAATAATAAAACGAGCGCAAGAAGTAATCTAGAAAAGAAGAGCAACTTCCGGAGAACAATCAAAGAAATCGTTTTTGGAAATGAAAACTGTGGCACCCCAAATGGAGAATTCCACAGAGACCTCGACAGGAAACAAGCTCACAGTGAGACACCCTGCAGAAGACGGTGAGAGAGAAGCGCAAAGGACGGCAGATGAAGACAGACAAGAAGAGTGGCCAGGAAGGTGTCACACCCCAGTACCAGAGGCCACGGGAGGTCGTGCTGCCGGAGATGATAGAGACCCACAATCTGCAGGCGGGTGAGCAGGGGGACGCGCTGAATGTAGGGAGGAGGTCAGAGAGGAGGACTGAAGTCCTGGGGGGCCCCCGGCGGGAACCTGGGAATTCGGCCTGTGACACCGCCATGGCTCGCAGCGTTTGTGAGCTCATGGTGTGCAGGCAAAACACATGCCAATTGCTGCCTCACCTCCATGGCTGGAAAGAAAATGGCTTCCAACGGGAAGTTCTTTACCCAAACTCACCTGTGAACACCCTTGATTGAGCCTCCCCTGGGTGAGACGGAATCCCGAAATCTCTTCTTCCAGAGAGTGTGCTCTGATATGTGCCTACAATTCTGAATGCATGATAAATTTCATAGGAAAGGCATTAAAGATAGGAGAACTTTACAAACAGATTTGTTCTGGTAAATGAGAAAACTTAAACTGGAGGTACTCTTTGAAAATTATAACTTTGACTCCAAAAGGAAATAGCAAGCCTAAATAGACCCTATCATCACTAAAGAAATGGGATCAGTATTTTAAAGGCCCTCCGTGATAAATTTTCAATTTTTCAAAAAGAGGCATGGATGGTTTTATGGGTGACTTTTACCAAGCAATCCATGAGTAGACCATTCCAATTCATAAAGAATGTTCTAGACAATAAAAATGCAAGCACTCATTTTATGTCATGGTTCTAATCTTGACTCTAAGCCAGGCAAGGGTATCAGAAGAAAGGAAAATTATAGGTCAGTATAATTTGTGAGCATAGATTTTTTAAATCTTCAAAAGATTAACAGTTCAAGTACAGTTACCACTAAAAGTTACTCATGACCAGATTGGATTTTCTTAGGAGCTAAAAGATGCATTAATGCCACATGCTATCATTCACCTCATAAAACCCATATAATTATTGTAGTACTTGCCTTAAAGTACATTAAAAATAACTCTGTTCTTAATAAAATCTCTGCGAAACAGCGTGTAGAGGAGATGTTCTGCAGCTCAACGTCGCCGGCCACCTCACACGCCTTTTTGGGAAGCCTCGTTCTTTAGAATAATGGTGATGGCGTTTTGTTTCCGAAGCCTGGAATGGGTCAAGAATGTCACCACCCAGTGGAGGAAGACAAGAAAAATAAGTGGAACTGAAAAGAAGAACCACCAATAGTATTGCCAGTTAACTTCGTTCTATCAGTTTATTATTTCAGTGGATCATCTGTTTGTGTCAAAACAAATGGAACAAAACCTTAAGATGTAAAAGTCTGTCCCTGAAATGCAGACATAAAACTCAGTGCGAATCCCAGGATGGTAAGAGCCTGGATGGGGGAGCAGGATGGATGGGGAGAAGAGTGGGTGACATCGGTCAAGACACCGAGCCGCCAGTGCCTCCAAAAGCTGCTTTGCTGACTGGTAGCTCCTTTATACAACTCCTCAAAGACAATATGCAACCATTTCAACAATGCAAACAAAACACAAAACAAGTTTGTTAAGGAACAAAACGAGAACATGGCATAACAGAAAGCTTTATCCTATTGGTGCGTGTAAGTCTCAGTGCCTGTGAACAGCCACCGGCCCTGCGGGGAGGGGCTCACGCGGGGAGGGGTGGGCACAGCAGGCCGCAGGACATGGGGGACACAAAGGCCCTGCTCATCGTGGAGGATGATGGGGCAAGGGAGAGCAGGCAGAGTCCCAGACAGAGGTCCTCCAGTTGCCCAGCACAGAAGCAGAGTAGCCACTGGACTCCAGACAGACGGCGGTGACTGCGGCCCCGCCCTAGAAGATGAGGGAGGTAGAGTCTGAATGAAAGGAGCCAGGGCTGGAAGCATGGCTCATGGCAGAATGTCAGCCTGTAAGCATGCGGTCCTGCGTGCAGAAACCCGGCCGCCAGTACCCAGTGCCCCAGTACCCCAGGGGCCCAGTACCCAGGACCCCAGGGGCCCAGTCCCCAGTCCCCCAGGGCCCAGTTCCTTGGTGCCTCAGTACCCCACTACCCCAGTGCCTTAGTTCCCCAGCACCCATTACCCCGGTGCCCAGTACCCCAGAGCCTCAGTATCCCAGTGCCCCAGTACCTCAGTTCCCCAGTACCCCAGTATCCCAGTACCCTAGTGCCCCAGTACCCCAGTGTTCCAGGGCCCAGTTACTTGGTGCCTCAGTACCCCACTACCCCAGTGCCTTAGTTCCCCAGCACCCAGTACCCCAGTGCCCAGTACCCCAGAGCCTCAGTATCCCAGTGCCCCAGTACTTCAGTTCCCCAGTACCCCAGTATCCCAGTACCCTAGTGCCCCAGTACCCCAGTGTTCCAGTGCCCAGTTCCTTGGTGCCTCAGTACCCCAGTACCCCAGGGCCCTAGTTCCCCAGCACCCAGTACAACTGACAGAACAAAACAAAAATACCCCAAACCTAACGTCCTCAGAGAAATACATCCACATCCAAAGGGGACTCGATGCACCACTCTCAGTGTCCAAGATGCAACCCAAATTAAGTGGAAATGAAAAGGACAAAACAGGAACAGGTGAGAGCCTCTCAAGGGAAATAACAGACAAAAGCCCTGATACACTGCGATGCTTACATTACCAGAAAGAGCACTTACAAGCTACAACTCTATTAAATCTGAAAGGGAAAGGGAGACCTATTTGAATGATAAGGCAGAAAATATCAGAAAAAATATAAAGTGTAAAATATGTATTACATGTCATATTTATAAGCTAGGACAAAGAGTTACAAATTTACAACATATAAGGTAAATAACTCACGGCTCGGTAGCCAGAAGGAGACACTAGAGGAAGTAGTAAAGGTAAATCAGTGGACATTAAGAAGATAGGCAAATACCACCTTAGAATGGACAGGGTAGCATGCATGACTGGACTCACCACAGAAGTAGGAAGATTGGAAGTCAGGGATGCAGAGAAAATGCTTAGACCTAATCTTGAAAACGAAGTTAAAACAAGAAGCCTGCTGTATACGGCCCAAGTGGTAAAATGCTTGCTTAGCATGTGTGAGTTCCTGGATCAACTCCAGTAAAATAAATGATCAACCAAGCAATCAAATATAAAATTAACAAGCCACAGAGACTTAAAGCTAAAAACAAAAATGTTAACACAGATATCTTTGAAATTCTAGAAGACTAGACAGAAAAGAACATTTTAAGATTGAATAACCAAAACTGTCCCAGAGTTGGTGAAATACATGAATTTACTGACTCAAGAATTTCAACAAACCTCAAATAGAAAACATTTAAAGAAAATTATGTGTAGATACATCAAACGAATCTTTGAGAAGCAAAAATTAAGAGCAAATGTAAAAGAGAAGTGACATAAAAAGCAAGAAACAACTCCAGATGCTAGTCTCATAAACAGTGAAAACAGAAAACTGTGTGTCAGTGAGAAGGAGGGGGGAGGGAGAGAAGAAAGGAGGGGAGGAGGAAGGGAGAGGGCAGGGGAGGGAAAGGGAGGAGAGGAGAGGAGAGAAGAGGAGGGGGGAGGAGAGAAGAGTGGAGGGGAGGGGAGAAGGAAGAGGGGAGGGGAGAGAAGAGGAGAGGACAGGACAAGAGATGAGAGAGGAGATGAATCAGAGGAGAGGAGGAGAGGACAGGAAGGAAATGGGGGGGGGTATTAGTTCCCTCAAAATATCCTTTCTCCAGTGGCATTTTCATGTCAAGGAAATAAGAATCCATTGTCAGTAGACCTTTTCAGACATTTTCCAATAAAGAACGTTGGAAGTGAGCAGAGGAATTTCTTGGCATAAAGTGAAATGATATTAAAGGGGAAATTAGATTTTTCAAGAACAAATAAAAATCATGTGAATTGATAAAAATCTGGGTAAACACAGAAAAGACTGGCTTCTTTCTAACTAATTGTGTACAAGTATAGAAACCCTAAATGGCTGCCCTGACTTTGGGGGTTTCTAATGGGTCCTTAAGACAATATGAGAGGGTAAGGCAGAGGTCCAGTATAACTTAAAATACCAGGCTGAGCAAGAAAAGAGGGAATTCAAGGGCTTTAAGATTTTTAGGTTTTTACATGAACTGGTTCAATACTGACCTAAAGTCAAGGAAGTCCAGGAATGATAGACAATGATGATGATGGTGATGATGATGATGAGGATGAGGATGAGGATGAGGATGGATGGATGGATGGATGGATAGGTAGATAGATAGATAGATAGATAGATAGATAGATAGATAGATAGATAGATGATAGGTGGAAGGACAGATGATAGATGATGGGTAGACAGATGATAGATAAATAGATGCCTTGGTACATAGACAGAAAGCTGGAAAGTGGTCAGAAAAGACAGAATATACTGGTAAGTCTAAGAAAACTGGAATGACCACATTAAGGTCAGATAAAACAGATTTCAGTACCATCATTACAGTTACAGGTGAGGAACATTTTAGAATGATTTCAAAAGTCACTTTTTGCTGGGTGCCGATGGCTCAGGCCTGTAACCTTAGCTCTCGGGAGGCTGAGCTCTGAGGGTCACGGTTTGAAACCAGCCGGGCGGGAAAGTTCATGAGACTAACCACCAGAAAACCACAAGTGGAGCCGTGGCTCGAGGTGTTAGAGAGCTAACCTGAGCAGAGAAGCTCAGAGACAGCGTTCAGGCCCTGACTTCAAGCCCCATAAACGAGAGGGAGAGAGAGAGAGAGGAAGAGAGAGAGACAGAGAGAGAGAGAGACAGAGACAGAGAGAGAGACAGAGAGACAGAGACAGACAGAGAGAGACAGAGAGAGAGAGACAGAGAGAGAGACAGAGAGAGAGAGACAGAGACAGAGAGAGAGACAGAGACAGAGACAGACAGAGAGAGACAGAGAGAGAGACAGAGAGAGAGAGACAGAGAGACGTCAACGGAATTCAGTAGAGCGGGCATCTGGCAGCCTTCTCAGCCATCCACGGAATATCTCCATTGCGCATCCACAGTGCAAACACCCACTAGAATTTTGTTTCACGTTACTGTAGTGCATCCATGATTTACCACGCTGGGTCATCCGACGAGCCTCAAACATGGAGCTGTAATGCATCTAAAGGTATGAAAATGATACACAGCTTTATCTGATCGCAGCAGAATCACCTTGGGTATCATGAAAGCTAAAAGAGCTAGAAAATACTCGTGGATTCAGAGATAAAGAACAATTTGGTTGAATGGGAATAAACAGGAAAATCAGAAAGATCTTTGATCAGAATTAGGAAAATGCGATAGACCAAGAGTTCAGCAAGAAAATGGAACTGGAGACGGTTATGTGAATTAGCAAGGTCTGACTCAGGAAGGCGAATGTCACATCTTCTCTCCTGTGGAAGTCGGAGGGGGAGGGAAAGTCTGTGGAAGTCAACAGGACATGAAAAGGATCAAAAACGTTAGATGCAGGTAAGGAACATCTCATAGTTTTCCCCATAGCTGTGTCAGCATTTGAAGGCCGTTTATTTTTCTGTACTTTTGACAATTATCATTCTCACCAAGGCGCAGTGATGGCTTATTGTGAGTTTGATTTGCATTTTACTGACATACTAATATTGAATCTTCTTTATTTGTTGGCCATGCATATTTTTTCCTTTGGATAAATGTCTATTCAGAGTGTTTGCCCAAGTTTTTATCACGTCATTTATTTTTCTTTGGTTGTTGAGCTTCTTCTCAATTCCTCGATGTTCTCAATGTTGACTTTGCTGGGTGACCAGTTTGCAAATCTTTTCTGCCATTTCTTGTGTTCTGATGGTTATTTCCTTTCCTTGAAGAAATACACTAGCTTGACATTGAAACATCAGTATTTGCTTTTGTTGCCTGTATTTCTGATGTCTTATTTTATTATGCCTGTGTTTGACTTGGGGAGTGTTTTCTTCTAACAGTTTCATAGTTTCACTTCAGGTTCATAGTTTATTTTCCTAAATACTCATCTGGTTGGGTTTTGTGCATGTGTGAGCCAGTGGACAGGCTTGCAGTTCTGGGTGACGCGGCACCAGTTTTTGTCAGGACTTACAGAGCAGGAACCCCTCCCTCCCCTGTCGCCAGCGTCCCCACCTGTCTCCAGGGGTCCGCTCCTCACTCTCCAATCTCTTCTCTGCAAATCTGGTCTGTATTTCTGCTATGAAGCCAGTGCTATCCTGTTTTTGATCCTGTGGTTCGGAGGCATATCTGAATATTGGTTGTTGGATGTCTACAGGTTTGTCATTTTTATTCAGAATTCCTTTGGCTATTTGGGGTCTTTTATGACTCCATGTATACTTTAAGATTTTTATCTATCTCTGCAGAAAATGTCTTTTGTATTTCATGGAAATTGTAATGAGTCTCTCACTCATTTCAGGAAGTATGAGAGTTTTAAGAGTGTTAGGTTTTCCAGTCCATAACATGGTATGTTTTCCCACTTTGAGTGCCTCATATTTTTTTATAATCAGTGCTGTGTAGTTTTTTTTGTAGAGATCCTTTATTTCCTTGATTAAATGTATTTCTGGCTATTATGCATTCATGATTGCTTTCATGATTTGTTTCTCAGCAAATTTTTTATGAAAATCAGATTTTTGCAGCCTGAATTTTTATCCTATAACTTGATTGACTTAATTTATCAACTGAATGGCATTTTGGTGTAATCTTTACAGATTTTTGTATATAGAACTATAAACTCTTAGTTATATGTCTCCCATCTAATCCTCTTGCCCAGTAGTAAGATAAAACTTCTATGCTATATTGAATGACAGAAGTGACAGTACAGAGTCTTGTCTTGTCTAAGAGAAAAGATTTTAAGCCCTTCCATATTCTGTATGATATTGGTGATAGATGTGATATATCTGTATATCCTTTGTTATATTGAGGCATAATTCTTTTATATACTACGTACTCACAGTTTTTGTCATGAGAAATGTTGACTGTTATGAAATCCTCCTCCTGCCTCCATCTAGGAGGATACCATGATTTTTATCACGTCACCAGGCTGGTGTGATATGTTTGTGGATTTGCAGGGGACACAGAACCATCCTAGCATCTTTGAGTCATCAACATGATTACGATGAATAATCTTTCTACACGGTTGGATCTGGTTTGCGGGTATTTTGAGAATTTTTGCATCTATATCTCTCAGGGATTTAGGCTTTAATGTTTATTTTTTAATGTTTACTATTCCAGGTTTGGGATCAGGAATATCCTGTTTGGAGCAATCCCTTCCCTCCCCTCTCTCCCCTCCTCTTCCCCTTCCCCTTTCCCTCCCCTTCCTTTTCCTTCCCTCCCCTCCCCTCCTCTTCCCCCTCCCCTTTCCCTTCTCCTTCCCCTTTCCTCCCCTCCCATTCTCTCCCCTCCCCTCCCTCCCTTTCTCTTTCTCTGTTCCTTCTTTCTGTAATTCTGTCTATCTTTAGAATCGTTTGAGAGGAATCAATTAGCAAAGGAACAAATGAAAACAAAGGACAACCTTAGAAACAAGGGTTCCCTGGGAGTGGGGCCCCCAATCTGAGTATAAATATTTCCCAACCCATAAACCCAGCTGGGCATAAAAGCTAGCAATAGCGGTGAACCTATGCAGAACCATCAACCGGGACTCACTCGGGGGAAGATGCCCAAAGAGGAGCCTCCACTGTCTGCTGGAACCCATACCAAGAATGCCTAGGTGGGTCAACCTCGCGTCAGAGCGTCCAGGGCACACCACCCACAGCCGCGAGCTCCCTGCAGCATGGATTCCACACCGGAAGACGCAGGGAAGTGCGGTCTGTGCTTGGGGCAGGATCTGGGCAAAGGAACCAACCTGAGCGAGCTCTCAGGTTAGCGTCAGTGAGGCTTCAAAGAGATCATGACTGCCAGGGTTTATAGCTATCGGGTTTTTTGAAATCGGGATAATTAAAGTGGAAGGTGTATTAACAGGTGAACAGCTGGTGAGAATCAACAGAGAAATGAAAACTGTAAAGCACAGAACAGTGGCTCTGGAGGTGAGAGATGCAATATCAGAAAATAAATTGAAAAAATTACCAGATGGGCTCACAGCACAGTGCAGAGAATGGAAAGAGAATCAGTCGACCTAAGATAGATCAATAAAATTGTTCAATCTGAGAAACTGAGAGGAAAATGATGGGAGACGGCCTTCAAAGGCCCAGACACCTTTGGGGCTGTATTAAGAAGTTCAACACAGATATCTTTAGAACCCCAGAAATAACCAAGAGAAGATAGTGTAGAAGACGTTGAAGAAAGAATCCTCTAAATATAGGAGTGTGTGAATACACAGGCAGGGTAGTCCGACCTTCAAATTGAGCCACAACGGTCAAATCTTGAAACCACCAAGGGACAGTGAAGCTATCGGTAAGTTCAGAAGCAGCAGGGGAGGTGGGGGGGAGCAGGGGCCGAGTGGAGGCAGGACACTCAGGGAGCAGGGCCGAGGGGAGACAAGACACCCATATGTGATGCATGGAGTGGAAACCTCTTGGCAATTACTCAGGGAGTCCTTTTAAAACAACAAACATTTAACTAAATAAAAAGCAAGAACTTATCCACCAGAATATCCACCAACTAAAACTATGTGAAGTCAACAGTGTAAATTTAGGATGTGTGTGGTCCTGTAATTTCTTTAGAATATGCACCACTGCTGAAAGCAGAGGTTATATCATTGTGTTCTTGGATTTAAAGGGTATGGAATTGTGTTGTATATCCCTTTATAAAAGCTCTGTAGCCCAAGGAATGGGCAGTACAAATAGAAAATGTTCACTTGCAAAAGTTCTGCTTCTTCAGAAACAATTTAACTTTAACATCAAGTTGACCACGATGGCATACTTTAATCTATAGCCCCAGAAAATAATACCAAAACAGAATAAAGGTGATATGTTGAAAACACTGTTGGCCATTAAAAGAGGCAGGAATATGTAGAGGGCTATAAAGAGAAATAAAAAGAGACACTAGAAAAGAAACACCCCAGTGGCATGCATGTAAATCTAAGCACATCAATGGTTAAATTAAATAGCCTAACAAAAGAAATACTCCAACCAAACATTCAAACATCTACAGAGAGGCTCAAAGAGCAAGAAAACAAGACATACTTTAAGCCAACAAACTTGCATAAAGTGACTCAGAGGTAGAGAGTAATGGCGTGGCAAGGGATCATAAAAAGCGTGCACAGGGAGTTTAGAATATTTGTTAATACCACCAAGCATAGACTTTCAGAAAGAGACATTTTTACAGACAAAAGTAACATTTAACAATGATAAAGCACTCATGTAGTGGGAAAATACAAGCAATCCTTGTATATGCATGGAGCGTAAGGTTCCGAGTACAGAACGCAAAACTGGCGCCAGTGAGAGGAGCGCTGGGTAAGGGTAACCGGGGTTTCGGAGGTCAGCGCCTCCGTGCTACCCTGCTCACCGGTAACCTTCCGACTTTTTCTGGGGTTCACATTGGCTATCCTTAAAGAATGAAACTGAGAACCAGCTAGAACATTCCATGAAGAGCCGGCCATGCTTCTGTTGTGCAGGGGAGGGTGGACACTAGAGGAGAAGCCAGAAGGCCTCTGGTGAGCTGGCGAAGGGCCTGGCAGGCGGCTGCCCATCCTCCGTGGTTGCGGGCCAGCCCAGCTTCCACACAGGGGCCTCGCTGCAGAAGGCCTCATGTGCACGAGCGGAAGGGAAGGTCAGAGGCCCGGTGCTCCACCAGTGATCCGCGGGCAGCAGACAGACCACGGAGGCCGCTGGAGGCTCTCACGGCCCCTGGACTCCAGCACTGGCTGTATTGGCTCAGGAACTGAGCGGGAGCCCCTACTCGGTCAGGTGCCACCTTCCTTCTGCAGAAGAGCTTTTGCCAGGCTCCAGAGTCTGAGACAGCTTCTTTTGAAGCCCGGTGTTGCTAACGCCCTGGCAGCCATTTCCCAGGCGACTCTGCCTTTCCCGGCCGCAGCTGAGAGGCGCACCGGAGCCCCTACCAGCCGGCCGCTCCTCCATCCCTCAGCGCTCCTGCTGCTGGAAGCTGACGGCCAGGGAGAGGGGCTGAGGTGGCGGCTGGGGCCAGCGGGTGGAAGACCTGCTTGCACTTCTAGAGGACACTACAACCGGCCCCGCCCAGGATATCAGGCCTGGCCCGGCTGCAGCCGTCCTCCTGCCTGCCTCAGCTTCGAGCTTCTGTCCATCCTTGTCCAGCCTACAATGTCCACTCAGAGAGATCCTCTTCTCCAGCCATGCTGTCTTCCCTCCCCCAGGGCCACAGCCTGGGACTAGCCTACTCTGTCCCTTCCTGTGTGTGTAGCCTCTAAGAGGTGGCCAGAAGCCAGCATGGAGCTGGCCTGCCCCTGCCCTGTGCCTGGCCTTGAGGTCTATTCCATAGCCTTCCTTATTGTCGCCACAGATGTCAGCCTCATGGTCTTTTCAGACGAGGAAGATGTCCACTCTCCCCCACCCCAGGGTCCCCCCGTCCCCCTCGCCAGAGCCGCCGCCCTCCTTGGTGAACGGCCTTTCCCCCAGGTCCACCGTGAACGGTCTGATCTTCTCAGGCCTCTGCCTAGGGCGCCCTCTTGGAGTGAAGGCTGTGGACGAGGGGCAGAAACAGCAAACCTAGCAGGGCTGCACTAGCCACGAGCTGTGACCACCACTTACCCACCACCAGCGAGAGACGAATTCCTGCCCTGCAGCACAGGAAGAGGAATAAATGAGATGACATTCGTAAAAGCAGAAAATAAATGTGGTTATTATTTCTGAGTAATTCCATAACCCTGGGCCCAGAAGGAAGAAATCAAGCATACTTAGGATTCAGCACACCCCTAGCCAGAGAAGATGCGACAAAGGCAGGAGACAGGCCCGCTGAATGGAGCCTCCACGGGGCTCTGTAGAGAGCAGGTTTGGCTGGGGTTCTCCGGGGTTTGAGGGAGCGCTCCCTGCCTGCACTGAGCACAGAGGCCCTTGGTGGGCGGCCTGCTCCCTGTGTCAGACCTGGCATCTGAGCCTGCAGTGGCCAAGGTGACTGAGACCCCAGATATCCTCGCCAGCCTGCTCCACACCAAAGACATCTCCGGTAAACAGCACGGGCCAGGGCGCAGAGTCAGCGCTCCAGGCCTGGGGTCATCCCCCAGCGCCGTGATCTGTCCCCGCAGTCGGTGCTCCAGGCTGGGGGACGTTCCTACAACCCCCTGGCCAGTCCTCATGGCAGGAGCCATCAGCAGTGGAGACAAAGCCTGAGGCCGGCTATTGGTGGTGGGCTGTGGAGGCTCAGGGAAGCCATTTGTTGAGGGTCTCACACACAGCTCTGGCTGGTGGCCACAGGGACCAGCACTGCACAAGGCCTTGTAAGTTCCAAGAGGTGGGAGCTAGCGGGAGGAGGGGCAAAGGCCCAGGAGGCCCCAGGGGGTGGGGGGGTGGGGACACAGTGCGGGGCCATCTCCAGAGAGCCTGACTGCTCTCGTCTTCATTCTGCCAGTGGAGACCCATGTTCCCGGCTGTGGAGGACTCCCCTCAGGCCATCCCTAGAAAAGGACACTTGGTGGTTTTGAACTCTGCCCCATCCATGGGCAGACCTGGAGCTGGAGGACTGGGGGTTCAAACTCGGCCCCATCCACGGGCAGATACCAGAGCTAGCTGGAGGACCGGGGTTTGAAGTGCCTCTGTGGGGCAGCAGAGCCTCCGCAGGAATGTCCAGAGGGAGTGCCAGGCCCACCTGCCTTCCTGGCCATCCCCTGGGGCCTGGAGCAAGCCACAGGAGGCCTGGGAGAACAGTACGGCGGGCCCCTGGGCAGACAGGCAAAACGCAGCCAAGTCCAAGCATCCGGCCGGCCTTCTTCAGGGGCGTGGCAGCCTGGCCCACACTGGAACCACGCCCTCCCCACCAGAGCTCCACGGTGCCAAGTTCCCGACAGCCCACCCTGGGTCCTTGCATAAGGACAAATGCCCGTTCACCCAACCTGAGAGTTGGGGCTGCCTGCTTGTAGAGCAGGGCCTAGCGCATCCTGGCTGATGGGGGTCTACTTTTCCACCCTGCACCCCAACGCCTGGCTCCTCTGTGCCAAGAGGAGGCAGAGTCCTCCTGTGTCCATGCCCACTGCCCATCAGATGAAGCTCTGACAGCAGAGCCCAGCTCACCAAGGCTCTCCTCCATGGAAGGGACTGCAGGGACTTCAGCCCAGAACAGCCCTTCACGCCAAGCTTCGTGCCAAGGACACCACCGAGGACTCACCAGAGGGCGGCTCCCGGGGCGGGGGGGGGGCGGCTCCCAGGGCGGGGGGGGGCGGCTCCTGCAGCGGCTCCATGGCTGGGACGAGCTGGTTTCCTGCAGGCAGTGTTGTCCACCGGCCTCCATGGCTATAAAACCCAGTGAATCATCGTTGAAAGAAAGCACACCCCATCCGATCACCATGACCCGTGGCTGCCCACCGAAAACACTCACGAGGCCGTGAAAGGACAGCTGTGGCCTTGGCAGGGCCTCCTGCCACCCAGCCTGGTCTCAACTCCAGAGATGGCTCTCTGGAGGCCTGAGTGGACTTCCCTGCCAAGGCTGTCCTTGGGCATGGCTCCTTTCGGGCAGTCCCCGGGACACTGAGTGGGACTCAGCTCCTCGCGCTGGGGTCGGGGGCCTTGGCTCACAAGCAGCAGTATATAGGAGAATGCACATCGCTGCCAGTCTTCCTGCCAGCTGCCTGGGTTTCTCCAACTGGAAGGAAGGCGACTGCTCTTGCTTGGCTTCTGTGTGTGTGTGGGGGGGGTTGCTGCAGGGGTGCTGAGTGAACACACCGGAACCCAGGACCTGCTCAAAGGCCATTCCTGCAGGGACAGGAAAGCTGCAGGGAGAAGCAGGTGGGAGAGGCAGGCCCATGGCTAGGGCTGCTCTGAGCCAGGGGCCTGGGTCCTCTCCTGTCCCCACCAGCATGCCAACGACTGCCCCTCTCCCAGGACACCACGGCCAGGGAACAAGAGCCATGCGTATCAAAGGATTTTTTTCTTTATTTTCATAATTTAGCTGAATTCAACACAAAATCGAATACTGTAAAACAAGGAAAAAATATGCTGTAACATCTTAAATCTCCCGCCTCTGCCTTCAAAGGCGTCTACACTTGCTTTCAGAAGAAACAAGTGAGAGGAGGTGGTGGGGACCCTGGCAGGCCAGAGGCTCGGGGAAATGCCACGCCCTGCCCTGCTCTGCACAGCCCAGACGGTGGGTGCCCCTCCCTGTCCACCTCTGCTGCGGTGAGATGTCCACGGTGCAGCCTCTTCCTCTGTCCAGGATGCAAACACGTCCAAGCGCGCTGTGACTGAAGGTAAAGTAAATTCGGTAGATACGGGGTCGGGTCTCGGGTGAATGGATCTCTCCTATCTTTAGTCTATGGTTGCTGGAACAGCATCTATATACTGGAGTTATATATATATATATTTACTTTTTTTTTTAGTAGCATAGAACTAGCATAATACTCATGTTAATTGGACTCGTAGGTTGTATACTTCAGCAGAAACTCAAGAAAATGACGGGGGCTGGCGTTCGTGCACCCCACCCCACCCCGCAGGCTGGCCTCCGGGCCTCCGTGCAGGGGGACGTGCGAGCGTGCACAACGCCTCGGTGTCCCCGAGCCTCTGGCCCCCTCCTGCTTTCTCTCCCTCCTGATGTGACACAGAGGGCTTCTGCAAACAGGGGGCCCCCCCTGGTGGGCTGCCCGTGGGCCTCAAGACCTATGGGTGGTGGTGGGGTCAGGAGAGGGAAACAGAATCCATCGAGGAGGCAGAACGAAAATAGTGTACACGTCGTGTTTACCAATACATAGACCAAAAGGGCGAAATGAGCCACCAAACCCAACCAAAGCAGAAAGGAGCCTGGCTTCCCCTTCCAGGTCACCTTCCCGGCCCCGGACAGGCCAGCCATGGCAGTCCTTGGGCACCCTCTCCCAGAGCCTTGCCCCACCACCTCTGCACCCCAGGGTCTCCAGGGAGGCCTGGGGCCTGGCCCCAAGGCCGGGGACAACCCGGGCTGCCACGTTAATTGTTAAATAGGATTTTCTACAAATATACAACATATAAAAACTGTTAAATATATAACTTTAGGCTTTGCAAAATACATTTAATGATCTCTTTCAAACAGTGTTACTTCAGTTTTCTTTAATTTGCTTTCTGGAGCTAAATGGTGGATTGGATGACAGTTAGGGGACCCACGTGCTCTTGGCAAGTACCGGATTTCCAACCATCAAAGTGGAGCTGCGGAAGAGGCGCGGACAACTGGTTAAAACAGAAAGGGATTTAGTATGAGAAAGTGGCTCTAAGCACAGAGGAGCAAAGGGTCTGTGTCCCCGGGCCGCTGTGCTCTCCACACAGGGGCTGGCGCCGGCCTCGCCCGGCCGGGTCCCACGGATGTGCCACGGCATCTGTCCAGCCTGCGCCGTCCTCTGGGCGCACCACAGTGTTCGTGGAGCGGGGGCCTCCGCCGTGGACGCCCGCTCCGCTCCGCCGTGGTCACCAGCGTGTCGGCGCCGCCGTCGTGCCCTCCCCTGCCCCACAGTGAACCCGGGACTCTGACAGGAAGGGCGTCCCGTTAAAATAGATTCTGCTCTTTGGTCTATTGAGTATGCTGAAAGTTAAGAAAATAAAAGCAATTCAGACAGTCCGGGATGCAGGAAGAGGTGCCGCTCCCCGACGGTCCCTGGCCAGTGCCAGGGCTGGCCCAGCGGGCCGGGACGCAGCCTCCTGGTCTCCTGCTCCTGCTCCACGGAGGGCTTGGCCACTGGGAGGTGGGCATGGCCGGCTCCACAGACCGTGTATTGCTGATGCCCAGGCTGCACCCCCACCTGGGTGTGCGAGTCCCAGCCTCCTGGGGTCCGCTGGGCAGACTGGAGTTCAGGATGCAGAGGGTTGAGGCTGTCCTGGACCGGACACAGGGAGACGGTAGGCAGGCAGTGGAGAGCGGGCGACGTCCGTGGAGGATGAGGCAGACTTTCCAGGGAGCCAAGGCCACTCCTGGGATCCCCGCAGGGCTGTGTGTGTCAGGACACCTGGGGGACAAAAGGAGGAGCCAGCAGTTAGTGCCCTGAGGGCCACCAAGGGCTGCTTCCCTGACAACCCACTGGGCATGCGCTCTGAGCACCTCAACGAAAGGGTTGGAGTTACTAGACCGACCCCGACCCCTGATGAAGGGTGGTGGTCCTCCCGATCTCTAGTGACGTTTGGCCCCCCAGATTCTCCTTAAGCGCTGGTTGACCCCTGGGGGCCAGCGCAGCTGTCTGCCACACAGTGCACTGAGTTCCTGGACGTGGTCACTTTGGGTCTGGCCTGAGGAGAGGATGGGACAGAGAAGGCTCCTCTCAGAACACGGCTGGCTGTGCCTCCACTGGGGACACCAGCCCCTGCCCATGCAGAGTCCTGTCCTGCAGAGCCCTCGGGAAGGGTCCAGCGAGCCTGCTGGCTATGTGAGTACATGGGATGGCGGTGTCTGAGACCATCTACGTCTGTTACTTGTAAGCATCTGCTTGCAAGGGAAACATATTGGTTTAATTATCAAGGATTCGCTCTGTTCCCCAAATCCATTCTGGAGGCTACTCCCCCATAACTGCTCAGTAGAAACTGTCTCTGTACTCTCTAGAAAAGAATAACGAGGTGGCTCTGAGACGCCCTCCATCTGTGCTGCCCCCACCCCCCTCACTCTGGTTTCCACCCTCCCCACTGTCACCCAACAGCTCCCTCTGGATAAAAGCCTACAGACCATAGGCAGGTGAGGTGTGGGAGTGACATGATAAGTTGTCTGTGGTGACGAGTTAGCCTTGTCATGGGACTCCTTCACCCAGGGTGGCACACGCCTGCTTTGCGGCCCGGCTGCCGCGATCGTGTGGCCGAGGGAGAGGGAGGGAGGCTGGAGATGCCGCTGCACTGCCAGGTGGCGCCTCTGCTGCTGGCGCCCCAGGGCAGAGCCCCCAGCGCGAAACTCTTTAGCTGCAGAGCGGGGCGGCCTCGACCTCCCCAAGCCGCCTCTGCTCGGGAACGGTCCGGTGACTGACAGCTTTCCAAAGCAGCCTTGACACGGAAGGGCCCGCCAGCCTTCTAGTGCTGGGCTTCCCTCCACTGTGTTCCCAGGTCTGATGCAGCTTCAAAGTTCCCTTCATGTTGCCAGTTCACCAGTCCCAACAATGAGACCCACGAACAACCATAGCTGCTCTCCCACTGACTGGCCACAGATTGCTGTGTCCCCAGGTCCACGTGTCCTGGGATAGCAGCAGATGCGAGAGAATGCTATTTCCTTGTGCTGGTTTCGGTGCGAGGGATGAAACCTGGCAACCCAGGAGCTGTGAATGGCAGTTCTACCGCCAAGCTACACCTCCATGTCTGGAGTCAGATCTTCCGTTAACCAGAAGAGGGCAGGGTGCCATCTCCTCCTGAACGAGGGCGGGCGTGGGCCGGGCCCTGTCAGCCCTGGGATTGCCGGGGTGGGGGTGCCCTGCGTGGCTGCATGGGGGGTGCCACGTCGGGAGCTTCCCGGGGCCAAGGTGGCCGGTGTGCAGCTCCAAGGCATTGGCCCACAGGACGTTCTGTCTTCTGAGAATGGTGCCCAGGCTGGATGTGTGCAGCCAGCTCTTAGCTGCTCCCCTCCCCTCCGCTCCCCTCCTGTAATCCCTAGGGAATTAAGCTGGGCCTGTGGAAGGGGTGAGCATCCATCTTGAACTTCTGCCTGTCCACACAAAGCTTGCAGCTGGCCTGACCTGCCAGTGCTGACAGACAAATGTCACCCAGGCACCTGGCAGGGCTCTCCAGGAGCTCCAGCCATCGCACAACGGTAGCATGCCGTGTGTGTGTGTGTGTGTGTGTGTGTGTGTGTGTGTGTGTGTGTGTGTGTGCACATGGCTGGGCCTTCAACCGGGTACTGTCCCTGACCTTTTTGCTCAAGGTTGGTGTTCTACCACTTGAGCCACAGCTCTACTTCCAGCATTTTTGATGCTTAATTGGAGATAAGAGTCTCATGGACTTTTCTGCCCGCTGGTTTTGAACCACAATACTCAAAACTCAGCCTCCTGACGAGCTGGGATGGTGGTGTGGAGTCCTCTCCACACTGAGGCCTTCCCTCAGGGACACTGTCTTCTCTCCTGGCTCCACTTCTTACTCCACGTCCTGGTTTAGGACTGGTGTCTCAGCCCCGTTTCGCCTTTCTGAAGTGATTTTTCTGTGATCTGTAACTTCCGTTCTCACGCGTCCAGCTTTGTGTTTGCCTTGTATTTCTCCAGAGCATCACTGGAGTCTGCCTCCAGTCCAGCCTGCTGCTTGGTCTTGGCTCCTACACCACTGTGTCTATCTCTGCCTCGTGGGGCTGTGTGGTGCCATGAGCAACATTTCCAAAGGCCACACGGGCCCCTCCCTGGCTGCAGGCCGTGCTTCTCACTTGCTCGTTTCCCTGGTCCACTCTGGTGTGAGTTTCAATTCCGATGCCTTTTAACCACGGAGAAGCCAGAGCCGGCCTGCAATCTGCCAACACTTGGCAGGCATGACTTCCTCTCTGGACCACGCAAAGCCCTGCTGCCGCAGGAGGCCTGGGGATGGGCAGAGGGCTGCGCAGAAGCCCTGGGGTTCAGCATGAGGCCCACAGACCCCTGGGAGGCTGCTGCAGCCCGGGGCTCTGGCCCCAGTCGGGAAGTCAGGTTTTTGTCTAAGCCAGGGGTTCAGGGGTCTCTAAGGGCGGTGAAGCCCTTCTCCGTTAACTCTGCCTCTGCCCGCACAGCTCACCCATGTCCACCACCTTCCCTGCAGCAGTGGGTTTTTCAGTGCTTCCCCTCTGTGGGCCTGGGGCTCTTACCACTGTCACTGGGTCCCCAGGCCAGATCCAGCAAGATGACCTCTCAGGTTTCTACAGGACAAGCACTGGGGGCTTGGCCAGGCTCAGAGGCCGTGCTGGGAGCGTGCACGGGGGAGGGGGAGGAGAGGGGCTGTACCCTTGGGGCCGCTCACCTCCTTCCTCTGTGCTGCCACTGGCACTTGTTCTAACTTCAAACCAGAGCGGGAGGCAAGCTATGTTAGCCCAGAAGCCTGCAGCCAGCTCTCCATGGTCTCAGGTGAGGCCTTCTCCTCTCTCCCCCTTCCGGGAAGCCTGCTTTTCTCCCTCAGTGTGGGGGCCACCGTCTCAGGGAGGAGGGACTGGTTCCCCTCTCACCCGGGCGACCCTCACCTCTAGTTTCATGCACTGAGTCTGTGCGTCCTGTCCCGTGAGAACCTGAAGCCGCCTGAGCCATGCCTTCACCCAGAAGGTCCAATCGGAGCAGGCAGAGCAGGGCTCAGGGGCGCCTCACGCCGGAAGGAGCTTCTGTGTGCCAGGCGGCTTTTCTTCCTGCCCGCAGCATGACCTTACCTTCCCAGTTCAGTCAAGAGCTGAGCTCCCATCTCAGAGGCTACAAGCCAAGGAGAAAAGCGGCCCAAGCTCTGTCAGAATCACCCGGCAAGGTGGAGCTCAGCACGGGACAGGCTCTGCGGTGCAGCAACATCCCCCAGCCCTGGGGCCTGTGGTGGCAGCTCAAACCCACGAGGTCCTCAGACCTTCCAGAGGGTCAGGGAGGACAGGTAGTCGGCCCCGGTGGAGACAAAGCCCTGCTTCTCCTGGTGACATCACGGGCTCCCCTGTGCGCTCCTGCTGTACCCAGGCACAGCAGCAGCTGCAGTGTCCCCAACAGGTAAACGAACCTCATCCCATCTCCCCAGCGAATACTTGTCCACCACCCAGTCTGGGGCACCGAGAAAGGACCCCTGGTGCTCTTCCAGCGCCCCTAGCTTTGGGGGCAAGAGCCACATTTTTGGCCACCAGAATGTGCCCGAGGGAGAGAGGTGGGGAGGGGGAGGGTCAAGCCTGGGACTCGGCTGAGTTCAGGGCCAGTGCGTGAGAACCGCAGGCTCTGCTCTTGGAAGAACAGCCCAAACTCCCACCCCGACCCCGGCCTCAACCCCACCCCATCCTCCAGTCATTCTGACACTCCCTGCAGGAGGCTGTCCTGCAGGCGCAGGGGCCTGGCTCTCCCTCCCGAGGGGCTGGCCTGCGCCATGTCCTCCTGGCTCTGTCTAGTGGTCCCCACGGGGAGGGCGTCCTCTGATTTCAACCATTTGCCATTTATGTATTTAAGATGATTCCAAGAACAGCTGCTTTAAGGAAAACTGAGACGAATGTGGCACAATTACAGTAAACAGTGACCGCGTATAATGTCTCCTATTATTTAAAAGAAAAAAGTAGCAGCAGAAATAACGTGAGCTTGGTCAAACCAATCTTCCTTTCTGGGCTCAATTCTGTAGGGAAAATGAAGAATGTCACAGCTTCCAACACGAGTTGATGCGGCCCGGCCATACACGTGTTTGTTTACACACGGAATCTATTAAAACGCCCGGCTCTTCGGTGGTGATGAATGGCGGTGATTCAGAGGAACGCGGAACGGACTGCCACCGGGGTCCCAGCCATGGCTTGGTGCTTTTCATTGTTTGTGCTGAACAGAGATTACTCAGGGTGTGGGTGCCGGCTCCTGGGGCCTGGCGCCCACCGCCCACCTCGTCTCTGTCTCTCAGGCCCCGTTTCAACCCTCCGCTGGCTTTGTCCTTGTTGGGGACGTCAGGTTCCCGAGGTTGGGAAGAATCCAGATCCTGATCCATGGGAGGGCTGGGCTGCCCCATCTGCCGTCTGCCTCCTGCTCTACCCCTGCTCCTTCAGGCAGGCGTCTTCCCCTTTCCTGGCCGGCACCAGCACATCTCCCTGCACACAGCTTCTGCCCTGGCTGTCCTCTGGCCAGTGGCTGGGCTCCATCAGCACAGGGGACTGGACAGGACGCTCTAAGCGGCCACTGCTCCCTCCTGTGTGTGGCAACCACGTTAGCAGTGGTAACCCACAGGCCCCAGCACGGGGCCTGGACTGGAGCCAGGGTGCCCACAGACCTCTGCCTCTCGGCCCCATGTGGGACTCACAGACTCCGCCAGAGCTGCCTTTGTCCTCTGAAGGCAGGTCTGTTGCCCGTTCCTGCCCAGGGGGCTAGCAGACTAAGTGACAGGGTGATGGCACTGCTGGGGGCCACTGCCCTGGGCCTGCTGGTCACCCGGCCCGGGGCAGCGCTGAGTGGCCTCACAGTAGGGTTGTCCTCTTCTAACCCATTTCTCTCTAGTTCTGATGGGTCTCTGGAGGCTGGGCTTCCTTGTCTACCTCCCCTGGGCCCCAACCCCCTGCAGATCTTCCCAGAGGAAGCGGGAGAAGAGCCGGCCTTCCTGGAGGCCACCACGCAGGGAGCTAGCTGCTTGTCTACATCCAGGTTCCCAGCCAGAGCTGGGAGCAAAGTGTCCCTTCCCGGTCCTCGGCTGGACACAGCTCAAGTGTCCTCTGCTGCTGTCTGTCCTTGGCCGATGACCCCTGGCTCCTGGGGTCCTGTGTCTGTGCCCTGGGAGCTGGACCAGCTCGGGGACAATGGGGTCAGACCCAGTGTCACAGCAGGAGCAGCACAGGGGGCCTCACAGCTGGTACAGGAGGCCGGGGCAGAGGCGGTGTGGACATCCATCCCTGGGCAGCAAGCCTGTGCTGTGGAGCAGAAGCAGGTGGCTGGCGACGTGGGGGTGGGAGCCTTTCGTCAGAAGCCCCCTCCCCTCACTCAGGCCTGGATAGTTTTCCTCTTATTGGTTTTCAGAATGAGAAGTGGAGCTGCAGCTGGGGCCCAGGAGCTGTAATGAAGACTTCTGGCTGCCGGGGGTGCTCGTTTGAGAGCCGGGGTACCAGAGCACAGGCCCGGCCGGCTGCTGGACTCCCAGCTGGCTCTGATGCATCTAATGGATGAAAGCTCAAGGACAGAGACGAAATCGCCCTGCCCCCATCCTCCTACATTTCTGTCTAGCTCCCAAGAGGCAGGGTGACGAGCCAGCCCCGGGGTCTCCCGTGTCCCGAAGGAGCTCCAGGTCAGGAGGTGTCCCCTGAACAGGGGAGCACTGAGCCTTGGTGAACCTGAGGCCAAAGAGCCTGAGCCAAGGCCGCTGGCTGAGGAGTCTCAGTCTGGGAACTCCATGGGAAGCGGTCGAGCTTGCAGTCTGTGCTAATGTGTGTGTGGCCTAGCTTTTCCCTCTGACATTTCAGATCTCTTTGCATCCTGGAGGCTTGAAATCTCTCGCGATGGCTCTGGGCTGGCGCAGAGCTCATCCATGTCCTGGACCGTGGCAGGGAATCTCCCAGAAAACCCAAGTCTTCGCACTTTCAGTGTTTTCCTCGTCTTCATTTTCCTCTCTTTGGGCATTTTTTTCTTTAGACCTTCTAGATTTGTCTTCTAATTACCTATTTTATTTTATTTTTTGTCAGTCCTGGGCCTGAGCACAGACCTCGGATTTTCTCAAGGCTAGAACTCTACCACTTGAGCCTCAGCACCACTTCCAGCTTTTTTTTTTTTCTATGTATGTGGTACCAAGGAATTGAACCTGGGTCTTTGTGCATGCTAGGCAAGCACTCAACCACTAGGCCAAACTCCTGGCCCCTAAATACCTATCTTTCCCCTTCTATTTCCCGTATCTTTAAACAAACAAACAACCTCCCCCACCTGGCCCCTCCAGCTTTCTGATGGATTTCTTCAATGTCACATTGCAAATACCTGCTGGATTTTAAACAAATTCTGTTATTATCTGTCACGCGCGTGCAGGGTTAGAAGCTGGTGGGCTTCTGCTCAGGTGGCAGTTACTCCTGATCCAGCATGGCGGGGAGGGAGCCTGGAGGGCAGTGAGCAGCCCCTCTGCCAGGAGGCGCCAAGCCCCGTGATCACGGCTGGTCTCCTCACCCCGCTCCTGCATCCTGGACACATTTCTTCCTGCTGCTCTTGCCCAGAGCAGTGGCACTGATTGGTTGGCATGCTATTGTTGTTTTATCCTGTCCCGTGTCTATTATTTATGTTGCCTCTGAATTCTGGTTCCTTTTGTTTGGGCTTTCTCCTCAAATAAGGGTCCATGGCATCGGAGAGCCTGCAGGTGGTGAGTGGACTTCGCCAAGGGCCCTGGAGTGAGACTCACAACCCCCACGGGCTTTGATGTGGGCGTGGGGAGCTCGAGACACTCCCATCCCTGCAGAGCTCAGCTGCCCTTCCCGGGACAGCCCTCCCGGATGGGGCAGGCGTGGGGACGCCCGGCCCTCCTCTGGAGCCTCAGGAGCAGGGGGCACTGACACCTGATGCAGGACTTCAGGCCCCAGCACTGTGAGGACACATGCGCTGCTTGAAGGCCCTCAGGGTGGTGGCAGCCACAGGAAGAGGATTCAGAAAGAGGACTGCCTCCCCAGCCATGCCTGCTCACGCTGTGCGAAGTTAACTCCTGGCGCGCGGGTGTGGACCCTGAGCTCCTCGGGATTCACACAGGAGGAAGTGAGCATCGCCCCGCCTCACACCCGGGAACTGCCACCTGCACCCCAAGCAGGGCCAACACTTGCCACTGTCCAGCTTTCCCCTCCGCCTGCTCTGCCGTCTGGCTCACAGCCGCTGCAGGAGCACACCAATTCCCCGCTCCCGCCCCCATCACCTCACCGGGGTCTCCAGAAGGCAGATGGGGGCTCCTCGGTGGCTCCATCCTTCATACCAGGCTCACAGCAAGTGCCTGCCCTCTGCCCCCAGGCACCTCTGCGCCCAACTCTCCCGTGCTTCCCAGGCCAGGAAGGCCTGGGCCTCTGCATTGCCTCTCTGAGCATGTGCAGGCAGCGTGGGTCCTGTCTGACTGGCTCAGGGCCACTCAGCAGGAGACTCAACCCATTTCTCTGTGAGTGAGTGGGTTACAGAACGACCCTTGTACCCCAGCACCCAAGTGTGTGGAGACCCCAAGGTTCCAGCCCTCTGTGCTTTCCAGGGATCAACCCCACTCATCTCCCAGCTCACAGGGTGCTGTGGGCAGAGGTCCAAGCGCTGCACCATGTGGCAAGTTGAAGGCTAACCTTTCTGCAGAGGTGCTGTCCTGCCAGTACCTCGCCTCAAAACGCCAGCAGGTGGAAGCACAGATTGCCTGGCCCAAGTGGACAGCAAGCCAGCCACCGCCAGGCCACGGCCAGCCCACGGTCAGGCAGGCCTCCTGGAGACCTGGCCATCCTTCCGGGCGCCATGTCTGATGGGGGCTCTGAAATGGCCTGCGCCACACATGGCATGCTGGGAGAAAGTTGGAGCATTTATCAGAACAGCTGGTGTTTGTCAGGCCTGGGATCTGCTCCCGAGGAACGGGCTTGCAGCGTCAGGAGCTTCCCTGCAGCTCTGGATGGCTCCGTCTCCCCAGAGTCCCTAGGCCTCTTCCAGTCCCCCACCCCAGAGCAGCACCTCGCACTGGCCAGGATTCAGCGGAGATGCTTAACAGCCAGTTGAAGAATGGATTCTAATCTAGCTGACTTATTCTGCTTTGGGAGATGGGATGGCTCCCAGACGAACATGCTATACCGTCCATAACCATTACAGGCATGTGCAAACACTGATTAGGGGACTTCTGAAAGCCACTAACAAGGCACGCAGCACACAGACCCGGCGGTGAGCCAGCGGCGTCGGCACAGAGGTCCCCTCCTGACAGCTGGGGGCCAGGCCCCACCCGAAGCTCCCGCCCTGTGCTTGCGCTCCTGTGCGCCACTGTGTGCATGTGTGCATGCACGCGTGCCTGCATGCATGGGACTGCTGTATGTATGCACGTGCGCGTGTATGAGTGCACGTGTGTGTGTGCACGTGCGTGTATGCGTTTCATTAAATGCGCTCACCCCATGACCCGGGAAGCGCTCTACTATTTTTTATTCCACTTCTGCTTTCTTCTGAACGCTGATCCTGAGCCACTAAATTAATTTCACGACCCACTAATGGGGTGCTGACCTGCTCTTTGAAAAGCACTGAACTTGGAAGCAGAAACATCAGCATGTGCCTGGGTCAGGGTTCGGTTAATCAATTAATCCATTTATCACACATGCTTATGCAGACCCTGAGAGGGAGCAGGGATGCAGGGCCCTAAAGCCCTGAACCTCTCCTTGAACAGCCTCCCCTCGTGAAGATGTGGGGGCACTGGCTGTGGGCTGTGGGTCTACAACAGTGGTATGGCTGGGAGGGGGGCACTGTCGGGGTGGGGGGCTGACCTGGTGGGTGCGGCTGGGAGGGGGGCACTGTCGGGGTGGGGGGCTGACCTGGTGGGTACGGCTGGGAGGGGGGCACTGTCGGGGTGGCCTGGACTAGGAATGGGTCACAGGAAAGGAATTCGCAAACACCATGTGACTGCCAGGCTCTTAAGTCTGTTGATAAGAAGACCATCATCCCCAAAAGCCAATTTCTGGCAACAAGGGAAATTCCAGGGCACTCATTTATGCTCTCCAAGGGGTCGCGATGCAATCACGTTCCAGCTCGATGGTGTCTGGCTCAAGAGATCAACAGACAGCTTGGAACGGGCCACCTGGGCCAGGGCGTCCAGAGGAAGCCGAGACCCTGCCATTTCCCAGACTGCTGGGCCCATCCCACAGACAGATACTTCCCAGCTGGCCACCCGGCCACCCAGCAAGACGAGGATGTGAACTGCACAGCGATCGTGGCCAGGGTGGGGGAGGCCGGCCACTGCCCCAGCAGCCCCCGTGCCTGGCCCGCCTCAGCCCTGCCACCGCAGGGCTTCTTGGGCCTCTGCACGGGCAGGCAGGGAGACGGTGTGGGGACCCTGCTCTAGGTGGGGATTTTCGAAGGGGTCCCTGATTGGTCCATAAAGACTGAGTTGTACAGGGTAGAAGGAAGGAGAAGTGGGGATGGGCCTGCTGGAAGGGGACGCATGCCAGGGAGGCGAGGACCCACTCCACTACGTGGCCAATGACCCGGGACTTCTAGTCCCCTGTGCAAAATGGTGCAGTGCGTCATGAGGCAGGGGTGAGCGCTGGCAGGGGTGAGCGCTGGGCAGGGTGAGCGCTCGGCAGGGTGAGCACTGGGCAGGGGTGAGCGCTGGCAGGGGTGAGCGCTGGCAGGGTGAGCGCTGGGCAGGGGTGAGCGCTGTGCACTGGCAGGGGTGAGCGCTGTCGGCACCCCCAGCTGACACATCACGGTGAATCAAGACCATTCCCACAGCTCTGGTCTCCCGGGGAAGTGGTAGCCCCCACAGTGTGTGAACCTTCATCTGCACAGCAGGCCACCGTCCAGGCCACCCTGTCACAGCCTTGCGGACAGCGCAACTTCCTACCCCAGTGAACTCTGCAGAAAGCAGGCTCTGGAAGCAGAGGAGCAGCCTGCGAGCCGGGCTCCCATGGCGGGATGGTGTCAGGACACTGATGGGGTTGCCAAGGGAGGGCGGTGAGGACAGCCATGCCTAAGCTCCTGAAGGGGGCATTTGCCCACAGTGGCCCGGGCACGAGTCTAGCCACTGACTCCAGAAACAGAATTTCAAAGAATGGTCCACAAAGAACAGCCAGGGCCCCAACTCCACTCAGGCTCTGGGAACTTCAGTCCAGAGGTGGGGGGAAGAGAAAGGTGGTGGCCGGTCTGCAAGGAGGGGTGGGGCGGGCAGCAGACCCTCGGAGCTGGCTGGGGCGGCCGCCCTCCCGAGGACTCACCGTGGTGGTCTTGATCCTCCCACCGGGCTGTGTGCAGGTCCATCCCGACCGGTTGATCAGCAGGTCGCAGCCCTCCCCCTCCAGACAGGGGAGCATGTCACACCACCGCTTCGTCTTGATGACCCGGGCTGCGGGGAGAGGGGGACCGTCAGCGAGCTGCTCTCCTGCCCGGCGGCTCGTTCTACAGCTGGCCAGCGAAGGTACCCAAGATGCAGGGGGCACTGCCACGGGCCAGCAGCCACGGCCCTTCCCTGTCAGCGACGGGCGCAGGAGGGGTGTGGAGAGACCCAGGCAGCTGTGCACAGGCCGGGACGAAGCCAGTGCCAGCCTGGCGCAGTAGGAAATGGCATACTCTCCCGCCAGCGTGCCTCATGCCTTCCTGCCCCTCACTGCAGACCCCTCATCTGCTGAGCTCGGAGTGGGGTCTCCCAGACAGAGCTGACTCCTGAGGCCACAGACGCACCTGTGACTCCAGCTTCCCAGACTGGGACGTCTCTTCTGCCCTGTCCCTGAGCTCGGGACCCGACCGAGGCTCCCGCTGCCTCCCACAGAACGCCCAGCCTTCCTGCTCCCCTTGCATGCTCTATTCCGAGAGCTGCCAGGAGGACAAAGCACCCAGCCACGTGGCCTCAGAGAAGAGCCAGGCAAGCCAGGCACATGGAAGCACATACGGAATGAAAGCACGTGCACTCACGGACCCTTCCCTGTCCCCCCCAGGCCTGGGGGTTCCTCAGGGCCCCCCTCTGAGGATGCCACGCCTGTGTCTGCAGGAGCCATGCTCCCAGCCCACCCACTTCTGGAGGGAAGGTGGGAGTGGCAGGCCACCACGCCCACGTCCCCAGGAGTCACACTTCATCTCATGGGCATGGGCTGTGAAGCCCCTCCTCTGGGCTGGATGTGGGAACAGCCCTGGGGGAGAGGAGCCATGCCATGCCCAGGCCGGGGGTGGGGAGGGAGGGCAGGGCCGGGGACTGGCAGGGGAGGAGGACAGACAGTGCTCCCCGCCCTCCCCGAGGCGTGCTCCCCGCCCCGTACACAGGTGTGCTCCCCACCTTGCACACAGCCAGGCACATTCTGCACCGCACACCCACACCCACACTCACACACTGGTCACACCCTCCACTCCACATGAATGCACACGCATGCGCATGCCACACACGTCCACAGGACACACCTGTGTCACACACGCCACACCCAGGCATACAAACCATGTTCCATACACCCCCACGGCACACCCTGCACACACAGCGTGCGCGCTAGAGCCCGACTCTGGCCTGCCCGGCACTGTCGCGTGCTGGCAGGGGTCACCCTGCCTTGGGCTGCCCTGAGGTCTGTGGCGCCGCCCCCTGCCCTCACCAGAACCTCCCCGTGTGCCCCATCGGCCTCCTCCTCCACTGAGCAGGCGCCCCGCCCCGCAGCTGCCCAGCCCGGTCGGATGGCGAAGGGAGGCGCCGGGAAGGAGGGCTGCTGAGGCGGCTCGGCCTGCGTCTCCGGGAAGCGCATGGGGAGGGGCTCGATCCTCAGCTTGGAGTCGTTCAGGCTGCCAGGCAATCGGCCATACGTGATTGCGCGTCCCTGACTGGAGCTGGGAACAGGCCAGGGTGGTCACGGCAGAGAGAGGAGGGCAGGCGGGCAGCCAGGTCAAGGGACACCAAAGACAAGGAGAGGAAGACGTGCTCCCCTGGGAAGGTGTGTGCTCCACAGGGGTGCTCTGAGGGCGCCCTTGGTGAGGAGGAGGCACCAGGGGGTGGAAGGCAAATCAACCTGTCAACGCTCGGTGGGCATTCCCTCTGCCCTGCTGCCACAGCTTTATCAGACCGTGCTGTTTCCCACTGGCTTTGCAGCAGGCAACAGCGTGGCCCTGTGGGCTGGGACGGGGCCCAGGTCACTGCTGAGCCGGGCCTGGAAGCCTCGCCTACCGCTGGAGCCTGCAGGTGCCTGCCGGGGGGAGGAAGTGGGGTGAAGGGCTTGGCACCGCTGACTTCAGACGGCGCCCGTCCCCCGTGCCAGGCGCCACTCGGCTCTGTGTGCGGACCTGTTGGTCACTAAGAGAAGCTCTGCCCGAGACGAAAGAAAGCAGGCCTAGCTGACCTGGCGGCTGCCTGCGGAGCTGGCGGCCATGTACGTCTGCTCCACCATGTACATTCTTGGCACTACATCTGACCTAGTCCAAGGCCCACCCAGACCACAGGGCCAGGACTTTGTGCAATGGTGCCAGTGCCAGAAGGAACCCAGCCACTCCTGGGTTAAGTCCTGTCCACTCCTGGGTTACGTCCTTGTCCACTCCAGGCAGGATTAAGTCCTGTCCACTCCTGGGTTACGTCCTTGTCCACCTCTGGGTTAAGTCACTGTCCACTGGCCTGCAGGCCTCAAGGCCAGGATGAGTGTGCACAGAAAAATCGTCTGGAGTTGTGCCCAAGACAGGGAATAGTTGCCAAACTCCAGCCCAGCCCAGTCAGGCTACAGATGCTTGCAGCTCCCTCTGGCCAGAGGTCAGCATCCTGGCCCCTGTCCACCAGGGCCACACGCCTTCTGCTGAAGACCGCCCTCGAAGAAAGCAGGCAGGATTGTTGTCATTTGTCTCACTCTCGTCCTCTGTTCTGCGCTACGCATCTGTGTGGTGAGGCCCAGCACCATCTGTTGAGTCCCAAAGGCCGTGTGCAGTGGCCAGGTCACCCGAGAGAGGCGCACACAGCCCTGGTAGAGAGCTGGCCGTGCAGACCCCCCCCCCCCAGCCGTGTCTGGCTGCCTCCCGGCCAGCTGAAGGACTGCGCACGCGCAGCCCTGGGTACGGCTGGCAGAGCCCTGCCATCGAGCTTGGCCTGTGGCCTGTGCCGGGCGCTTCCCCAGCTTCCTCTGCTGAAGGAAGGGCCGGGTCCTCCTTCGCCATGAGTCCAGGGCTCTCACACGTACACACCGACGTTTACAGACACACCACTGCCACAGGTCCCCGAGGAACGCGCACAGGGGACCCTGCCCAGGGCCCCACCTGGCCACCTCTGCCCAGCCTGCCCTGGGGATGAAGTCAACATCTGTGTGTGTGTGTGTGTGTGTGTGTGTGTGTACGAGTGCATGTGGCATGCGTGTTGTGTGAAAGAGTGAGTGTGTGTGTGTTGTGTGAGTAGGGGAATCTCGGCTCTCCTCTTGGGAGGATGTCAGGCTGGCTTACTGCGTGTCTTAAGGACTGAGTGGAAGCTTCCCTGCCAATGGCTGCGTCTTCAGAACCTTTCTCCTGCTCAGAGTTCTCATCCAGCATGCTGCAGGAAATGGTCCAGAGGGGACATTTTCCGTTCAGGCGTTGTCCCCTCAACTGCGCTCAGGAAGGGCGCATATGCACACCTTCATGCATCTGCACCACAAGAAGGCCCACCTGTCCCCGCGCAAATTCTGGAGGGAAGAGCGGCTCTGGGCAGGGCGGCCAGAGGCCGGGCGGGGGTGGTGGACCCAGCGTGGGCTGGCTCTCTGCCTCCCACCCCTCCCTACCTTGGAGCAGCAAGTGCAGCAGTAAATATGCACCGAAGACTCTTTCTGTTCCGAGTCCCAGTGATAATTGGATTATATTCCCATTTAAAGCAGCTCCCGTCAAGCTATAACGCAAAGCTGTCCACACGCGAAGGAGACGGCTTAAATGAGTTATCAGGATCCCGCTATTAAGCCGGCCTTCTGGGATGGCTCTGGGTTAAGTAGAAGGTGTGATTACCACAAACAAAGCCACAGGATTATTAACAGGATTTCATGCGACACGCGTGGGAATCGGCGCCCCTAGATTCATGCAGAAGGAAGCTGAATCTCCGGCAGGTAGAGCCTGGGCCTGCTCCCTCTGCTTGGGACTCTGGGAAACATCTGCCGTGAAAATTAGTGCTGTAAATTTCCGTTTTATTGGTGTTGCAGCTTTGTTTGGAGATGGGCTTCCATTTATTCCCACTTAATAGCTGGTGGAGGTGGGGCCGCTGGCTTTGCAAAATGCCCACACTCCTGCATCATTACAGCAGAAACCCCGCGGGTCCAGCGGTGGGTGTGGGAGGCACCCTCCCGGAGTCCCCAGTACTTAACTCGGAATCAGCGAGCCAGGCAGCAGAGTAGTACTCACAGCCAGAGCTGGGCGTGCTGGGAGGGGACTGGCCTGCCACAGGAG